>NC_072378.2:100047500-100647500 GCF_028885625.2 Pongo pygmaeus | reverse complement strand
TTTGGAGAGAGTCCAGTAGTTTTCTCTCTTCTAGGTGAGTCCTGGAAGGTTTAATCAATACTTCTGCACTTGCCCTGTTTTTGAGTTCTCTTCATCATCTTGCTCTTCCCTGATATAATGCCAACTTGATTGAAGTCTTCTTCAAATGCTGAACACAGCACTTCAGAGGTGGTCTGACCAGTAAAGAGAATAACTGGATCACTATTGGCTGCCTCAACAAAACAGTTCTACCAGGCATCGGGGCACATTACCTTATGAGCAAGCGGGAATGGCAGAAGACAGCCACAACAAACACATTAACTCATACTATCTTTGCATTGTTGGCTTTTAGTCTAGAACTCTTTGCAGATAAACCACACAATTCTTCAGGTTAGTTTTTCTTCGTATCTTCCTATCTTTTCAATCGAGTTAGGGAATCTTCGGGTTTTCTGTTTTTGGAGGAGGTCTTCTGACCGAAGGGCCGCCTTGCAGAGATCACTTTGAGGGAACTAAGCTGAGAATCCAGAAAGCTATGGAAAACAGGCCTTGACACCAGAGAACCATGTATACTCTCCAGCAGCCAGAGGGCTTTGGCTGAAGACGACGATAGCAACTACCTGTTTCTTCACTCAAATTGCTCACCTTTCCTTTACCTTTAACAGGAATTATTTCCTCCACATATTTACCTTACGGAGAAGGGCGGGGAGAAGACGCGGCAGACTGAAGTAAATACAGGGAAAAAACTCACAGGTAGAGAGCTTGAAATGGCAGGCCTGGCCCGGTGCGGGCAGCCAGGGTAAAGCGGAGCGTCCCGGCACGCGCGCAGGCGCGCGCCCGCTCCCGTCCGGGGGCGCATCCTCGCCGCCGCCGGGACCTTCCGCCTCTGCTCCTCCGAACCCAGCGGACGAGAGGCTGGAGGCGGGAGGCGGGGCGGCGCCGCGCACGCGGGCGGGGCGGAGGGCCCGGAGTCGACGAGTCGACGTGCCGACGTTGGCGCTGCAGCGGGGCGGTGACGTGTAGGCCGGCGCCAGCTCCACTCTGTCCCTCCTCGCCGGGTCTGTGCGTCTGTGCGTCTGCCTGTCTGGCTGATGGTCCTCGCACGCGGTTCCCTGTGACTGGGCGCGACCCCGGCAAACGCGGCGTGGAGGGCGGACGGGGCGCGGCGGTACAGCTGACCGCTCGCATCTTTGGCCCTGCCCTCAGCTCCTCACCCGGCGTGGGAAGTTAAAGTAAAACCGAAAGGGAAGGAGGCGCGGTGGCAGGAGCTGACAGAGTGATGGGAAACGCGTGAGCCGTGCCGAGAGGTGAGGAGGTGGAGGTGGGAGGACGATAAAGGTCGCCGCGGCCAGGGGAGCTGGCTGGAGGTGGGGACGGCGGGGCGGGCTACGCGACCCGCCAGAGATTCTCTTACTGCCTCCGGGGCAAGTCCCGACCTGTCATCCTTTTCGGTGGCCTGAGAGGTCAAGTCCGGGGTCTCGCAACAATACCGCCCATTCCTAGAGTTTGTAGGTGAGGTTGAAGATGGAAAACTTAACCTAAGCTACATATTGTCCAAGTGTTAAGCCACAACGTGACCAGATGAGGTGGTTTTTCTGTCCCATGCATGGGTAATTTGTTTTCTTTCTTTTTTTCTGTTACAAAGCCTTGATAACTTCGTTTTCTTCACGCAGATTTGGGGAAAGAAATCTTCCTCATATTTTTCCCCCAACACCATGGAAAGTAAATAGGTAGCTGACCGTGGTGGATTGTGGGTGAATTTCGCAATCAAGGAGCCTATAATGTCATTTTGAAATAAATAAATGTGTATGTGGGTGCTAGGGAAGTTTTGTGAGTACTGGGCAGTTATTTCAAATAGGTTTCTTATCATAAATTAACTTATTCATGGAATGCAGTGTGCTAATGGTATTTGCTATTCTTTGGTTTAAAAGAAGCATAATTCTACGGGCTGGTAAAAGTTTGATGTGTTGTCACTTGTGCATTCAAACTCATAGTTACGTTTTCTTTCTTTCCCTAAATTAGGTTAGATTGATAGCCATTTTCTCCATCACCAGATTTTATGTTTCGTAGATTGAAATCCTTTTTCTGATTCTCAAAGTTCTCAAAAGTTGACAATTAAGCTTTTGGTTTTACTATGGATTGTGCTCCAGTTTATGTTGTCCCTTTTTTTTAATGATGGTTATAATAGTCTTACATGAGAAAAATGATCCTTAAAGATGCTCTTAAGCTTAGGCTAAATAATCTTATTTATATGAGTAAATTAATTTTTCATGGCTCAGCTTTCTTGATCCCTGTTTAACAGTTTTTTGTCATTCATTCATTCAAGTCTTCCTATGTGTCAAACGCTGGGCTAGGCCTAGGAGAGCAAGAGAGAGACAATCTCTGTGCTCATGAACTTTCTATAATCCAGCAACCTCCTTTTAAGAGATAATCTTGACTAGGGTTCTTTCTCATGCCATGGATCTGTAGTTGACCAAAGCAAAGCTTTTAAAATAAAAAGTTATTGTCAATGTATATATGTAATTGGCATTGAAAGAGGAGCAGATGATCTTGCTTTAACAGCATGATTTGAGATTGCCTTTGATCAAAAATATAGTATATGTACCAGTGGTTTGCCATTTCAGAAGAGTAAGTTTTTCTTTTGCAAAGCTGGTTTAAATATAAAGTTCACAATTCTACCACAGTTTCTACCTCAAAAAATAAATAAATAAATAAATAAAAAGCTTTTTCTTTTGAGGTAGAAATCAGTTTCTTTCCAGTCTTCCCTTTGGTCTGATTGATCTCCTGTGTATCTCTGGAACGCCTAGGCTCAAGCAGTCTCCCTGCTTCGGCCTCCCAAAGTGCTGGGATTACAGGCCCCATTTTGCCTTTTTGTATGCTAATGAATTGACTAAGAATTTTGTCTTTGCTAGCTGGCTGCTCCTAGTAGCTTCAGGACGGGGGCTGGTTACCAGAAAGATCAAGGAATTATTAGAAGGTTGGGACTTTCATCCCCACCCCGTAACTGCTTAGGGAGGTGAGAGAGGGGCTGAAGATTAAGTTGATCACCAATGGCCAAAGGGTTTAATCAATTATGCCTATGTAGTGAAGCCTCCATAAAAACTCAGAATGACAGGGTTCAGAGAGCTTCTGAAAGCCGAACATGTGGAGATTCCTTGAGGTGGTGTGCCCAGGAAGTACTTGGAAGTTCTGCATGGAAATTCCCTTACCTTATAAATTACCCTATCCTATGTATCTATTCATCTGTATCCTTTGTAATATCCTTTATAATAAATTGGTAAACGTGTTTCCCTGAGTTCTGTGAACCACTCTAGCAAATTAACCGAACACAAGGAGGGGGGTCATGTAATCCCCAATTTATAGCTGGTCAGTCAGAAGTACAGATAAAAAAGCCTGCAGCTTGTAACTGGCATCAGAAGTGGTGGGCAGTCTTGTGGGATTGGGCCTTCAATCTGTGGGTTATGACAGTATCTCTACATAGTGTCAGAAATGAATTGGAGAACACCCATTTGATGTCTGCTGCAGAAGTGATTGCTTGCTTGGTGCATGGGGAGAAACTCATACACATTTTGTCACAGACATCTCCTGTGTTGATGGTTGTGGTGTGAGAGCAGAGGAAAAACGGTTTGAGTTTTTTCCACTCTCACAAGAGGGCAGGCGTAAATTCCTTGAGTCTGCCTTCCAGAGGCTCATGGATTAGGGTGGAATGAGAATTTTGTCATTCCGACATAATCTGTGCTAGGCCCTTTTCCACTGGACTTTCGTGGGAAGAGTTATAATACATACTGCCTAATATGTACTGGGTCTGCTCCACGTTTTCTTGTGCTCGTTTCATCTTTGTGGGATGTTCTGGAATTTTCTTTTTGACTATGCTTGGCCTTATCTGGTGCTAAAATATTTTTTTTTATTTGTTTTCCCTAGGACATTTAAAGGAAAAGCCTTCCTTATCCTGTGCTAAAAGTAAAATTAACACAATTTTGGGGGGAATATTCTGAATATAAAGACTAATCTGCTTTATAGTTATGAGCCTGTCCAGGATTTTTTTCCTCCACCTTTGAATGGGAAACCTAGTTAGAGGATAAGTTAAAGAATAAGAGCCCCATAGAAATTTTGTTGTTTTTAACCATTATATATTTTGTATTGTGTGAAAAGTGTTTATGTATTTTATTATTTTTGTCACGCTTTCTCTGTTCTGCATGCTTCGGATGTGTTTCCTAACTTGATTGGGAACTATTCAAGAGCAATTGCTTCTTGCTTAAGAATGAGTTAGCATCTAAAGTGAACTTGTTAGGTGGAAACTGTGAATAGCTAAGATTACCTTTGAGAATCCCTTAAAAGGACATCAAGTTGGCATAACATGCTGTCTCTCAGCATGTCCTACACAGCCATGTTTTTCATCCTGACTTGGAATGTATCACAGTTTCTTTAGACGAACTCCCAGTGAAAAAGTTGCTCTGTGTTTGGTCACCGCCTTGTATGTTTTTTAAAAAAAGAGAAAAAGTGTTAAAAACTAGAGTCATGCAATGCAGCAAGATGCTCACATTTTGAGATGCATGTGGTGACTGAAACAGACTAAAAGAGCAAGATTCTTGTTGCTCATCCCCCATTCACTCTGGAGCAGGTATTCAGTACCTGAAATGGTAAGCAGAATCTCTAGTAATTATTGTTTTTTTCTGTCTCTGCCTTCCATTTTTTGGCCTACAGCGTTTGGTAGATTCAAGAAAGTTAAATGTGCCTAGACTCCGCTGTCTGAACCAATTGATGGTAATAAAGTTTAATACAAGTAAGAAATTAAATTATCTTTAGGGTTTACCGTGAAAAAATCACCCCCTTTTGAAATCGCATCATTTTCAAAATATTATAAATATGTGTCGATGATGGCTATTTTCTGAGTTCTGATCTTGCTAATGTTAACAATAATCACAACTCAATTTTTTAAAAAGGCACAATAAAATATAAATATTCTTATTCACTGTTTATTTAATCTTTATTCACTGTTCATTTTTCAAGGTGTGGTTTGTGGGTACAAGATTCTATTTTAAGTATTGAAATCTTAAATTCTAATTTTACTCCATTTACAACCTACTCCTTCATGTCAGTGTTTTTATCCCTTAATCTGCACTCTATCACTTTGACTATTTTTGTCCCTTTAATAATTCCCTAGTATCCATAATTGCCAGTAACTAAGTGCTGACTTTAAACTTATTAGGAAATATAGTTTGGCTGTTTTGGAGATTTTTCCATTTTATAATGAAAAAATACAGTAACTATCTTTTCCTAAAGTTGCTATCAAGCAGTCAGACCATCTTTAGAGTTTAGAAACACAGGTTTGGTTTAAGAAGAATAAACATTACAATTTTTATATGTAGTACTTCAGAATAGTGTGTACTGGAATTCTAGCTCACCGATTATTGGTTAATATCATCTCGCAAAAGAAAATATGCTACCATTAGCTTAGTTTTCTCCTTATTTGGAATGTAAAAAAGGGCAGTTACATTTTTAAGACTTTCTTTTTACCTGTACATATGTTTAATTAACAATTTAAAGATTTGTTCAGATAGCCACAGCCAGTACTTCTGACGAAGAGAAGTAGGCTTTTAGGGTTTCAATGCTTTAGAAATTATATTTGTTCTGGGGCATTAAATATTTATTATTAACAGAATTTTTCATTTATATATTTGTCATTTAGTGGACCATATTAAATGTGGAGTAAAAATTAGTAAGGTAAAAATTGATATGTAGGCCAGTTTTTCTTAATCCTTATTCACTGTGATCTTACCAGAAATTTTAACTATGAATGTTATGATTTATCTTTAAGACCTCCTAGTTGAACATCTTTTCCTTTCATCTAGGCCTAAAGATAAGCACTTAATAACCCTTATCATTTAGGCTTCATTGTCCCACTGCCTCTGTGTTACAAAACCTTAACCCTGGTTCACACCAACCTTTGTTCCTATGCCAGATTATTGCCACCTTAAATTGTTTGCAGTATGAGCTGAGCATTCATTGCTACCTGAAAAATATTTCTTCTATTATTGTGGGTGGTAAGTTCAGACTTTTGCCTCTGTGTTAGAAAAAATCCCACCTCATCACCTGTTTGAACAGTCTCAGCATATCTCAAATAAAATTGGAGTCATTTTGGTGGAACTCCCTTTTACCACGTTTTTCTCTCATTCACCCTCTGCTTAACCATGTTATAACCATATGCACTTCCACTCATCCTTCCTTCCGTACTCCTTCATCTATCCAAGTCTCTCTAGACCTATGCTTTCGTTGTCATTCTCGCCTGCATTCTCAGAGACCCTACTCCATCAGTCATAGTCTTTCTCCTGATTGCTCAACTTTTCCTTCTCTCTTTGCTCTCCCCTGATTATGATAAAATCATGATCAACTCTATCCTGTATTTTCAGAAACTCTTAAACCACATTATTTCAGTATTTCCTACTTTTTCTCCTTTTCTTTCTCAGTTTCTTGAAAGAATAGCATGTACCCATTTGTAGGGGTTTTTGTTTTTTTTTTTTTCCCCCTATTTTCTCCCTTTGCATTTATCCTTCAACTCACTGAGATTTACCTTCTACCATTTTTGGAAACAAGGTGTGCTAGTCATCTAGGACCTCAGAGTGGCTGAGTATAGTGGACTGTATCATGTCATTTGAAACTTTCTTTTCTCTTGTCATATCACTCTTTCCATATGACAACTAATTTGTGGATCACTTTCTTAGAACTCTGCTCTTAACTCTCTACTGTCTACTTCCAAGAGGCCTTTAGGGGTGGAGTTCATAAATGGACATTCATGCAGCTTTTGAAATGGAGTACAAAATGTTGTTTATATGTATGTATGTCTGTTTTCTTAGGAAGAGGGTACATGGGCTTATGTATATTTGACTTAAACGAATATTATGTTCATCCATGGTTTTAACTATGATGAAGTGATAACATGAAATTCTGGATTTCCAGCCCAGACCTCTGATAGGAAATCCAAAACCATATGCCCCACTTGATAGCCCATAATTAAAGTTTTCCAAAACAGAATTATCGTTCCTCTTCCTGATGCCCTCTATACATATAGACTCCTCCACTCTTCAACATTTCCTAAGCCAGAAATTTGAGTGTCCTGCTCCTTTCTCCTTCTTTAAATCCTATTCCACATTGATTCTGTCTTCCAAGTATACTGATCTCCTAAATCCATCCTTTTATGCGTTTCCCTGGCTTAATTCTATCCTCTTTGTCTTTCGGTTGGTTTATTGAAATAACTTTCCAACTGGTTTGCCTCTGTCTTGTTTGACCCCACCTTGACAGTTCACCACACGTAAATCTGAGTAATTTTTCTATAACATGTTAGTATTTTTTCAGTGATTCTGATTATCAGAATGAAAAGTGCTTAATTTGAGACATGTTGTTTGGTCTCTGCTTACATTTTTAGGTCTTATTTCATCAGTTTCCAAATGCACATTCTGTAGGGGTTTTAAAAGTAATTAAGTCTGTTATTTTGGCTTTCCCCCTCATAGTTTACCCCTTGTAATAACCTTGTCTAGGTCCTTTAAGTCTCAGCTCAAGCTCAGCTTCCATCTTTATATCTAGTGCCCTCCCACCCCTTTAGATGCTCCTTCCCTGTCTTCCTACAGTTATAGCTGCATAATTATTGCAACTATTTTTCTTTCTTCCCAACCATACTGTAAGCTCATCATTGAGGGCAAGTGCAATCATATTAAAATGTTTTTCTTTTTTTAATCTCTAGAGCCTCATAAAATATCTAATATATATGGTGGGTGATCTATAAATATTTGCTTAGTAAATGAATAACATAAGATTTAAAATTTGTTTTCTCAACTTGACCTTTATACATTTCAAATACAACTTAAAGGGAATCTTTTTCCTGGTACAAAATACAATGAGTTTTTTTTTTTTTTTTTTTTTTTTAAAGACAGAGTCTTGCTCTGTTGCCAGGCTGGAGTGCAATGGTGCAATCTCGGCTCACTGCAACCTCTGCCTCCCGGGTTCAAGTGATTCTCCTGCCTCAGCCTCCTTAGTAGCTGGGACTACAGGCACGTACCACCACGCCCAACTAATTTCTGTATTTTTAGTAGAGATGGGGTTTCACCATGTTGGCCAGGATGGCCTCGATCTCTTGACCTCATGATCCTCCTGCCTCGGCCTCCCAAAGTGCTGGGATTACAGGCGAGAGCCACCACACCCAGCCTAAAATACAATGAGTTTTGAGGAACTATAAACTTTATTAACATCCAGTGCCTAGCCCAGATCCTAGTAGATAGGAGAAACTCAAATATTTGTGTATAAATGATTTATAGGTAACAATGAGCTAATGAGCTGTTACATTTTTAGTGTTGGTCATTCAACCTGGGGAAGAAAACACATCAACTCACAGCTCATAAGATTCCTTCCTTCATATTAACTTTAGATAACCTGATGACATTGTGCCTAGGCGATGATCTTTTTGTGATTAATTTCCCAGGTGTTCTTTGAGCGTCTTGTATTTGGATGTCTAGGCCTCTAGCAAGGCTGGGGAAGTTTTCTTAGATTATTCCCCAAATATGTTTTCCAAACTTTTAGATTTCTCTTCTTCCTCAGGAATGCTGATTATTCTTAGGTTTGGTAATTTAATGTAATCCCAGACCTCTTGGGGGCTTTGTTCATATTTTCTTATTCTTTTTTATTTGCCTTTGTTGGATTGGGTTAATTAGAAAACCTTGTCTTTGAGCTCTGAAGATCTGCTTGTTCAATTCTATTGCTGAGACTTTCCAGAGGATTTTGCATTTCTATAAATGTGTCCATTGTTTCCTGAAGTTTCGTTTCTTATTTATGTTGTCTGTGTCACTGAAGATTTCTCCCTTCATTTCTTATTTTATTTATTTATTTTTTTTAATTTCCGTAAATTGGGCTTTGCCTTTCTCTGGTGCCTCCTTGATTAGCTTAATAACTGGCCTTCTGAATTCTTTTTCAGGTAAATCAGGGATTTCTTCTTGGTTTGGATCCATTGTTGGTGAGCTAGTGTGATTTTTTTGGGGGGTGTTAAAGAACCATGTTTTGTCATATTACCCGTGTTAGTTTTCTGGTTCTTCTCATTTGGGTAGGGTCTGTCAGAGGGAAGGTCTAGGACTCAAGGCTGTTGTTCAGATTATTTTGTCCCACGGGGTGTTCTCTTGATGATATTCTCCCCCTTTTCCTAGGGATGTGGCTTCCTGAGAGCCAAGCTGTAGTGATTGTTATCTCTCTTCTGGATCTAGCCACTCAGCAGGTCTACCAGGCTTTGGGCTGGTACTGGGGGTTGTCTACACAGAGTCCTGTGATGTGAACCATCTGTGGGTCTCTCAGTCATGGACACCAGCACAGTATTTGGGGTATATCCTGGGTCCTGCAGGAGCAATCTGCTTCCTTCAGAAGGTCTGTGGGTTCTCTAGGCTTTCCTGATTTATTCCTGCCGTCATTCTGGAGCAAGAGTTTACAATGCAAGACTCCACAAGCTGCTCTGTCAGAGTGGGAGCTGCAGTCTAGTCCTGCCTCCCGTCTGCCATGATCCCCCCGCCTTTTTTTTTTTTTCTACTCAGGTCTCGGGGAGCTTTAAAGTTTTCAGTTACTGTGGTTTGTAACAATGTGACCTCATTACTGAATCCTAATATTAGATCTCTTCTTAGAGGTTGAGTGTATTATCTTGTTAGGATTTGCTAGGTTTGTGAGTTAGAATAAAAATGAAATCTTGCTTTCTACTTTTTAAAAAAGAAAGGCAGAGAGGATTCAGGACATTACCGTGATGTATATAAAAATGGTGAAAGTAGTGATCCCAAGTACCCCATTAATTTGTAAGACCATGCCAGAGGCACAGTATTAATACATCATGTTTCTTGTTCTGATGCTGCATTTTGAAAGCACTAACTTGTGTGGTAAAAGATAGGTTCTAGGTTCTGAGGCAGAGTATGTTTAGTATACTATCAGGGCCTTTCTTTAAAGACTTGACTAAATTTAGTCATCTTGAATACATTTTTGCAGTGTCTCAGTGTGGGTAGAAAATAAAAACCCCAATGCTTTGGCATCCATTGTATACCTTACTTCCTCTCTATGGATGACATGTACAGTGTACATACATACTGTGTAGTGTGTACAATTCTTGGGAGAATTGAGAAAAAGTCAAGTCACTTTCAATAAGAGAGTTGTATTCTCTTACAGACCCCCGTTGAGAAAGGCTGGTAGGAGCCAGGCTATGCACTGAATTCAGGCCATGGATTTCTGCCACCCAGGCTGACTGCAGTGGCACGATCATGGCTTACTGCAGCCTTGACCTTCCGGGCTCAAGGAATTCTCCCACCTCAGCCTCCTGAGTAGCTGGGACTACTCAGGCGCATGCCACTTGCCTGGCTTTTTAAAATTTTTTTGTAGAGTTGGGGGTCTCACTGTTTTGCCCAGGCTGGTCTCAAACTCCTGGCCTCAAGTGATCCACCTGGCTTGGCCCCAAAGTGCTGGGATTACAGGTGTGAACTACTGTGCCTGGCCCCCAGTCCAAGGATTTCTTAATAGATGAATTTCTTCCTTGGCCATTATTGGCTTGAGACAAAATTAAGCAGTGATTTAAGAATAAAAGACATTGGCTAGGCACGGTGGCTCACACCTGTAATCCCAGCACTTTAGGAGGCCGAGGCGGGCGGATCACGAGGTCAGGAGTTTGAAGCCAGGCTGACCAACATGGGGAAGCCCCATCTCTGCTAAAAATACCAAAATTAGCCGGGCGTGGTGGTGCGTACCTGTAATCCCAGCTACTCGGGAGGCTGAGGCAGGAGAGTCACTTGAATCTGGGAGGTGGAGGTTGCAGTGAGCCGAGATCACGCCACCGCACTCCAGCCTTGGCGTAAAGTGAGACTCCGTCTCAAAAGAAAAAAAAAAAGAATAAAAGACATGATCTCTAAGACAGTGGTTCTCAACTATGATCCTTGACCTGCTGCATCATCTGCAAAGTTGTTGGAAATGTAAATTCTCAAACCTCATCTCAGTGCCATCTGATCTGCTGAATTGGAATATTGGGGTGAAGAGAGTAAGGTGGTAGGGCTCAGCCAGTTTGTTTTTCAAGAAGCCCTCCAGGTAGTTTCAATATATAATAAAGTTTGAGAATCTCTGCTCTGTACTGTCCACTGACTCTTGCTTTCATTTTTTTCTTCCGAATGCTCCAGGAAGTGTGTTATCTAGTGTTAGAAAAATCCAGATGTGATTCCCTGAATCATCTTATTTCCATGCTCTCCTGAATTCACCCCCAACAGGTAGTTGAAATCTGAAGTCAGCTAACTTAGAAGTTTATTTGTAAGTTGGATCATTTGACCTCTCTGTTTAAAATTCTCCAATGTGATGTAGAGATTCCAACTGTTTTTTCCCCAGCTGTCCTCATACCAGTTCTTTACTGATTTGCAGTGCAATCATGTGTTTTTAATACCTCATTTTTTTGTTTTTGATTTGTAATCTTAACTATTTTGCTCAAAGAATGTGACCTCTATCAGGGATCAGTAGACAGATTTGGTCACCCTGAGCCCCAGAATGGGTTTTACACTTCTAAAGTGTCATTTTTAAAAAAGGAATGAATATATGGCAGAGACTGCACTTGCCAAACCTAATTTTTTTTTTTTTTGAGACAGACTCTCACTCTGTCACCCTGGCTGGAGTGCAGTGGCGCCATCTTGGCTCACTGCTACCTCTGCCTCCCGGGTTCAAGCGATTCTCATGTGTCAGCCTCCTGAGTAGCTGGGATTACAGGCGCCTGCCACCATGCCTGACTAATTTTTGTATTTTTGTAGAGATGAGGGTTTGCCATGTTGGCCGGGTTGGTCTCAAACTCCTGATCTCAGCTGATCTGCCCGCCTTGGCCTCCCAAAGTGGGGGGATTAGGCGTGAGCCACCACACCCAGCCTAAACCTAAATTTTTTACTACTCTCTTTTTGCATAAAAGTTTACTAACTTCTGACTTATATGACACTTATTCTTTGTAATTTGTTGAGACTTGCTTTATGGCCAAGTATACATAGATGATTTTTGAAACTGTTCAAGTGTACTTCAGAAGAATATGCATTTTTAAAAATCAAGTTCAGGTTTCTATATTTGTTCATTAAATCAGACTTAGTAATTGTACTCTTCAGGTTCTCTATATCTTTATTGATTTTTTATTTTGGAGGGAAGATTGGCTTGACCTGACAATAACTGACGTCTTTAAACTTTTACTTTGATGTTAGACTTGTCACTTTCTCCTTGAGGTCTATTTGTTTTATTTTGAGACTATCCTAGCAGTGCATACAAATTCAGAACTTTTAAGTCTTCTCAGTGAGCTTTATCTTATATTATTATGTAGAGAGGTTTTTTTTAATCCCTCCCTAATACCTTTTATTTTGAAGCCAATTTTGTCTGATCTGATGTTTTTGATAGAGCCACCAGCTACGTTTGGTTATTTGCAGGAAGATCTTATCCTGTCCTTTCAGCCTTTCCTTTCCTATGTTTTCGGTGTAGCACTAGTGTTTTACTTCTTTGTTATTTTGCAGTTCATCCTGTCAATCTTTTGAGAGGTAAGTTTAATTTGTATTTATTATGATTATTGATATAGTTCAATTTGTTTTTATTTATCCTGCTTTATCTATACTTAGTCTGTGACAGCATGCATGGGTTATTTCTTCAAGTCTTTTCCAGGTTATCACTTTTATTTTTAGCTGTTGCTTAACCCATCTGTTGATTGTTTTTAAATTTAACAAGTATATATTTTTATTTCTAAAAGTTGTATTTTCAAATCATCCTACTTGTATTCTATTATTCATTATTAAAAAATTCTATTATAGTTGTTATAGATAGATATTTTATATCTGATTATTCTAATATATAGGTCATAGATTTTTCCAAGTATTACCCTTTTTGATAACTTTAGGAATACAGTAATCAAGAGGAACAGCAGGAGGAGAGAATAGTCTGAGACATTCTGTATGTCTTCCCTTTCCTAGTTCTTTCCTTCCCACATTGGACATTTTGGTGTAGATAATTCTTAATTGTTGGGGGGCTGTCCTCTGCATTGTATGTTTAGTAGCATCATTGGCTTCTATCCAGTAGAAACCAGTAGTCCCCTTCCACCTCCCTGATAGTTGTGACACCCAAAATATCTAAAATATTGCCAGATATCCCATGTGGGGCAAAATCATTCCTAGCTGGGATGTTTTAAAGACTTACATAGCTTATGTGACATTCTTCAGGGAGCCGTGCCTTATAAATCTGTAGATAGTAGTTGTGTTGTAATAAGCAATCTTAAACTAGTACAGTCCTCCAAGAGTCTTTTGTAGATCAGGGCTCTCCTAATAGTAAATATTATTAATCTTTTTGCCTGGAAATTGTTTAGTCATCAGCCTATTAAGGAGGAGATTAGACCAGGCCATCTGAATTGTCTCTTTCCCTGTATGTTCTTCCCCCTCATCAGCTGTTTTCTTTTCTGGCCTATTGTCTAGTCTATTACCATTTTTGCCTTTTCTTCATTTATCTTCCATTTATTCATTAACAGATAATTATTGAGTACCAAAAATATTCTGGTTCTGTTGTCTGTTTGCTGGGGAGATTAGTAAAATAGAGGTCTTTCTGTCATGAAGCTTACTTTTTGTGGGGTGAAACAACACATACATTAGTAAATAAACAAGAAAGTGTCAAATATTACTTAGTGCTATAAAGAGAATTAAAATTTTGGGCTTTGATAGACAGTGACTGCGTCGCCTGTTTTAGATGGGGTGGTCAGGAAAGGCTGCATCTTAGGAGGCATCTTTTAAGCCAAGAGTTCAGTGTGAAGCCAGCTATACGAACATCAAGGGAAACCATTCCAAGCAGAGGAAACCACTGGAAAGTGGTGTGATTTGAAATCAGTGAGCATAAGACAAAATTAGGGAAAAAGATGAACAAGTGGTTTCATCTCTTTCAATATTATTGGCAGTAGTAATATAGTATTTGATGCCTGTACTTGGGAATCTACAGAACCCAATTTTGAGGAAATGTTTGTTTCTTTTTCCTTTCTCCAACCATAGCTAATGCTTTTTAAAAACAAACAAACAAAAAACTTCATGGACAGAAAATACATCAGGAGAATTTTTCAACATTGATAACAATCGCTTTTTAACCAATTTTTTTTCTTTTTTCTCTTGTAGAGGCTAATTTGTTGAGTTTGATTATCTCTGCCACCTCTTCCGAACAGATAAATATCATCTTGTTTCGTTTCAGTTTCAGGTTTCTTGTTGTATGGATCACTGATTGAATAATAGATGGCTTTACCTCGTCTCACAGGAGCCTTGCGTTCCTTTTCAAATGTCACCAAGCAAGATAATTATAATGAAGAAGTGGCTGACTTAAAGGTAGATTTGTTAAAGGTAGAAATGTTGAACATTATTATAAACATAGACTATAGACAACTATTTGACATTCTTTTTCTCCATTCTATGTGGTTAACATGGAAGTTTTATCTTGTTTGGTGTGAGGCAAAGATGGAGAATGTGTATGCTGCTGTTTACTATGGGAATACTTACGTTTGGCATCTAAACGTAACCCTGATTGTCAAGGGTAATAATCAGAACTATGATAATTGAATCCTTTGTTAAGTTTTCTTTTGTTCAGCTCCCTACTACAGTTACGTTTGTAACTTAATTCTGTAATTTACCTCTGGATTATCTGAGTAAGTTTTTAGGTCTCTGGTAAAATTCTTATCAAATGAACAAAAGCAGTGTCTGTACCTTATGAGAAATACGAATATTAATCTCTTGAACTCAGAAGCTGATCTCATAATTGATTTGTCATTATAATTGGTAAGAAAGGCATTTAAGACTTAAGAAACATTGTTATTTTAAAAGCTACTTTATGACTAAAACTTCAGAAATACATTTTAATAAGAAACAAAAATTAAATGTACATGGACTGCTTTGACATTTATAGTAAAGACTGACCCCTGCTTTAGTAATTATGGTATGGAAAAGTTTCCTTATATGAGTTAATATTATAATAAATAATGCTAATGTTACCTTTCCTACAAATATAGGTAAATCTCACTAGGTCAAAAATGGGCAATTATCACTTTGGAAGATCATTTTTGTTTTATCGAAGGAACTTCTTCAGTGTCTTTCCTGTATAGGTTCAATGACTACATTTTCTGAATCGCAAATTAGGGCATGAGGTTTGGCAAGTAATTTCTTCTGATGGATAAACTTATATAAGTCTTATAAAGGTATAAAATAAATTACATATGTAGTTACAAGTTTTAATATTATGGAAAAATTAAAAGCATATGATATCAAGACTTCCAGAAAATTCTAGACATGTACTTATAAGATATTTAAAGGAAAGATTCTTAGGAATGTCTCTGAATGTGGTATATTAGTTTGCACAGAATAACAAAATACCACAGATTAGGTGGCTTAAACAACAAAGATTTATTTTCTCATAGTTCTGTAGCTAGAAGTCCAAGATCAAGGTGTTGGCAGGCTTGGTTTCTTCCGAGGCTTCTCTGTGTGGCTTGCAGGTAAGGCAGCCTTCCTGCTGTGTCCTCACATGATTTGTGTTCTGTACAAGCACATCCCTGGTGTCTCTTTGTGTGTCTAAATTTTGTTACAAGATCCATCAGATAATTAAGTCCCACCCTAATGGCTTTGTTTTAACTTAATCACCCCCTTTAAGGCCCGATTTTCAAAGATAGTCACATTCTGAGGTACTGAAGGTTAGGGAATCCACATATGAATTTTGAGGGTATATATGCAGCCAATAACATATGGATTCTGATCAATTAGTAGATGTGATGATTTCACTACTATGATGAATGAATGAACTTTTAATCTTTAAATTACTGTAGTTTCTTCCTGAATGTGATTTTGAAGTACATAAATCTTCTGTTTCACAAGGCACAAGAAACAAAAGAGTAAAAGCTGTAGCCATTCATGCTATTTGAATGTATTTTGGACATCTTTGAAATTATTTATCTCTAGGGCCAGGCGCTGTGGCTCACGCCTGTAATTCCAGCACTTTGGAAGGCCTAGGCGGGTGGATCACTTGAGGTCATGACTTCGTGACCAGCCTGGCCAACATGGTGAAACCCCATCTCTACTAAAAATATAAAAATTAGCCACGCATGGTGGTGGGCGCCTGTAATCCCAGCTACTCGGGAGGCTGAGGCAGGAGAATTGCTTGAACCTGGAAGACAGAGGTTTCAGTGAGCTGAGATTGTGCCACTCGACTCCAGCCTGGGCGACAGAGCGAGACTCCATCTCAAAAATAAATAAATAAATGAAATTATTTATCTCTAGGTTGCTGAAACTTGCAAAAAATATAATAACAGGTTTCATATAAATGTCACCGGGAAAGGGCAAATGTTTTAGCTTAGCCATAATGTTGTGAATTTTATAGGCCTGAAGCTCTATCAATTGAACATATGAAGAAATGAACCACGTAATATAGTATATGAAGTAACTGGCCCTTTTTTTTGAAAAACAACATTCACTTTAATTGCTGACTCATTTTAATCTATTGTAGAGTGATAACATTGTTTCCTAGCAGATTAGAATTTTATTGCTAAAAGTCCTTATGCAGTTTTATAACTAATAGTTTCACCCAGATTGATACCGGGAAGAAGAGTTTTGTAACAGATTTTTGATCGATTTTTTTTTCCTCTAATGATTCAAAATTTGGTTAGATACAAAACAGTTAATCTTCTTTTCAACAGTAGCTGTTTTACATTGTTCACAGCAGTTAAAACAAGAGTATATTAATATTGCTGTCTTAAACCTGAATTATTTCCTCTCTTCACCTCCCCAAGGCCCTTTGCAAGTTATTCTGTATTAGAGATATAACAGAAGATTTTAAAATTTGAAAGTGTGTAAGGACTACAAGCTTATCCCATCTTATTAATTCCTATAAACTTTGAAACATTTTTTTCTTCCCTGCGGAAGGAAAGTGGTATATATGATGAGCTTCATTTTGATATAACTTTTTATATCAGAAGCTGTTCAACATATACAAAAGTAAAGAGACAAATAAGATAAACCTTAATGTGCTTATGACTCCATTGTAACAACTTAGTTCATTTTATGGCCAATCTTATTTCATCTCTACCTTTGCCCATTCTCCTCCCCCTAAACTCAGATTGACTAGTCACATTTGAAATTAAAAAATGGAGGCAGGGAAGTAATGGTGAATTATGTATTTTCATCATTCTAACCAATAGTAAAATTACTGCTTTCTACCTGACCCACTACTTTTTCATTTGGTTTGAAAGCTTCATGAGTTTTCTCTATGGATCAAAGCCAGAGGTCTGAAATAAAATTTTTATTGTGTTCTGTGGTCAGTTCTTGAGAGTGGAAAGATTTGTAGTCTCAAATATACAAAAGCCTCAGAAGAACCCAAACCTGCCAACACCTTGATCTTGAACATGTAGCTCCAGAACTGTGAGAAAATAAATTTCTCTGGTTTAAGCCACCTAATAGAAGAGTGTATAGAAAAGAATCTTCCAAATACCTCACCTGGTCTAGGGTTGTGGTTAAGAAAGTAATGCTGACTTGAATATATTTGAACCTATCATGGGAGTCTAATTTTCTATAAATGCATTTCATTAAAAAGCATGACATAAAGCTCTTATTTATATACACTATAGTCTAAGCTATATTAAAAACAAACAGTTAGAAAAATGGCAAGATGTGTGATGTTATCGGTAACAATAATAATATTGTTATTATCTGGATGTTGAACTTTTTACTTTGCTGTATGAAATGATTTTATGAGTATGCAGTGTCATTAAAACTGTTAAAAGAAGCTTTTATTAAACATATCTTTTAAACAAATGAGAATCTATGAACACCCATTTAAGTAAAATTGTTTTGTGAGTAGTCAGTTTGGATGTGAATAGATACAACTTTGAATTCTTGTGGGTAGTACCAAGTTGTATAATGTAATGCAAAATATGTGTCATCAGTGTTGGAGTTGAGAAGAACTTTAAGCAGTATTTTTCTACATAGTGATCTCTATTTCAGATAAAGCGATCTAAACTTCATGAACAAGTTTTAGATTTGGGCCTGACATGGAAGAAGATAATAAAATTTTTGAATGAAAAACTGGAGAAGAGTAAAATGCAAAGTATAAATGAAGACTTAAAAGATATATTACATGCTGCAAAACAGATAGGTATAGTTTTCTTTTTTTCTTTTTTTTTTTAAAGAGAACCAGTAAGGTTCAAAAACAGAGTCCTTGTAAACAACATACTACATAAAGGAAAGCTAAAATTTCCTGGCGTAAGTATTCGTAATTATGAAAGACAGTCCTGGCCAGGCGCGGTGGCTCATGTGTGTAACCCCAGCACCTTGGGAGGTCGAGGCAGGCAGATCGCTTGAGTCCAGGAGTTCGAGACCACCCTGGGCAACATGGCAAAACCCTGTCTCTACTAAAAATACAAATAAAATAAACTAGCTAGGTGTGGTGGTGCACACTTGTAGTCCCAGCTACTCTGGAGGCTGATGTGGGAAAATTACCTGAGCCTGGGAGGTTGAGGCTGTGGTGAGCCAAGATCACGCCACTGCACTTCAGTCTGGGCAACTCGAGTGAGACCCTGTCTTGAACAGAAAAAAAAAGACAGTCCTTATCTATCAACGAGCTTCGGATAGAGAGTGACAGGCTGGGGATAGGCAGAAGTAAATTAGTAATTATAGTACTATCTAGCATGAAGGATTTGTAGGAATTCAGTGTTTGAAAACCACTGTCTTGATTAAAATAAGGATAAAGTAAATTAAAATTTTAATGTAGCTCTAAGGAAGCTTAAAAGCCATGTAGCTCAGTTGCTTATTATAGATGTCCACCTAGTACACAGTGAATAACAGCACTTAAACTATACTTTGACTGCTTCACTTCCCTTCCCACACTAATATTCTTATCAATTGATTATATTTGAAGGAAAATGTAATTTGAAATTATAATATTGTATACTAACTCAGGTTACTTTCCCAAGGTTAAAAATCAAACTAAAACAAATGACTGGTAAAACCCGTGTGTTTGTACATTGAAATTCATCATATTCCAAATTCTGATAACTAAAAAGCATAATTAACACTACTATAGTTCTAGATTTTCCAAACTTGGCAGGTTTGCAACTATAAAATGTCCATATTCCTATTCTGGTCTTACATGATTTGGCCTTCCCCTCCCTCTGACCTCACTTCATTCTTGCCTTCATTACTGTGTCAAACACATGTCTGTCTTCAACTTCCTCAAGCCTACCAAGCTAGTACCTGATTTGGGTCTTCGCACATGCTGCTCTCTGTGTTGGGAATGCTCTGTTCTAATCTTAATGATGGTAGATCCCTTTTTGTCATTTTAAACTCAGCTAAAAAATTACTTCCTTAATGAGGTCTTCATGCCAGTAAGTTGTTACCCAATCACTCTTTATCTTATAATCATTCATAACATTTTCTCCATAACATGTATTATTGTCTGACATTTTACTTGTTTATTATCACTCTGATAAAAGTTTCCTGAGAATAGGATCTTATTCTTGTTAAACTCTCCATCCCCAGTGCTTATACTAGAACCCAGGATATTTTAGGGTCTTAATAAAAATTCATTTGTTAAATAAATGAAAAAACTGTTCTCAGGTGATTCCTTGGTAGACAGAGAATTTGGATCCTTACCTTACCATATGCTTGCTGGTTGGCAATTTTATTCCATATACCAGCTCTGGATTGTGTTTCTGTTACATCTCATAGACTTGAAAACTTTTTATGGTCATCAAATCTATAAATTTTTTGTTTCTAATATGTTAACTTTTAAAAATATGTCATTTAACTATTGTTGGTCTGTAACCCAGTATGATATTTAATTGAATGTCCTCATTGTTTTTTTAAGTTGTGAAAGTATAAAATGTCTCATGTTTCTATAGTTAGATCTTCAGAAGTTGAAGGACATTAGTAAAAATTGAGTTTGCTTAAGCCTAGGGGCAATATAGCACACTTTGATGAGGTTTGTAATGGCATTTGGCATAGAATTAGACTTTATATTTTAAGAATACAGAGACAGGTTGTTTGAAAAATAGTGGCAAAAATACAGTCTTCCACATCATCTTGACTAGAATCTTAACCCTCCTGGTCTTCATCATGTCTTCATTTGTAAGATGTTGAGGCATCCAGAATCTGACTAAAGTACTTTTCAAAAACTATACAGAGTGTCCTTCCTCTTCTTTAGTTCTATTATAAAAATGCCTCAGAATATTGAGCAAAAATGTAATGACATATTGAGCTTATTCAATACCATGACTAAGTTATTTCTTTACATAAATGATGTGGAATTTAAGATTTAAGAAAAGAAGACTCTTTAGATTGCTTTCTCCAGCTATCTCTGGCCACAAGTCAAAAAAGATTGTTTTAAATACGAGTCATTAAATATAATTCTGGGGATTGTACCTGTGGTGAAGTAAATATCTGATTCATACTTAGGGACTGATCACCTGGCCTGTGTGTTTAAGGGATTATTTTGAGATTAATGTCTCAAAAGAATATTTCTCAGACAAATAAAATCTTAAGTTGGATGTAGGCAAATTCTAAATCTGTTATACCCATTTTTAAATGCTGTGCTTAAGTTGAATAACTATTAGCTTTAGTGAAACTTAAGTTGAATAGTAGTCAGCTGTCCCTTCTGGATGAAAATGCTGATACTGGAAATGTAATTAAAGCTACCAGCTTTGAAAGGATTAGCCTCATGTGGAAAATGTCCCTGTCATTTCTCTTATATTTATCTTCTAGCGTAGATGATTTTGGTATAATTGTATTAAAAAGGTTAAGCCAGAGAATAAAGAAAAAAATATTTCACTTGAGTATAATATTATGAGACACTTAAGGCTATGCGTATTTGTTTAATCTGGACAATTGACATTAAGCTGGAGGAAATACCAGAGGACATCTTGTCTAATGCCTTCATTTTGTATGTGAAGAAACAGGGCCCATTAAAGTGAATCCTGTGGTTTGTATGTGTTGAAAGTAGGCCTAGATTTAAATTCTGAAATAGAAATATGATAGAAATCCTAGATTTTTACCTTTCCTTTCCTTGTAGTTAGAGGTCATATCCTAGTAAGTCTACTTTTCAGCTGTTCTTAAATTTACTCTATATTTACCATTGCCCCATTTCAGCCTTTTACCACCTCATGTCTGAACTACTTCAGTAGTCGTTTGCTTTAGCCTTCGTTTCTCATCCACCTTCTTCACTGTCACTGGACTGATCTTTGTCAAAGGCAAAGCTCATTTTTATTCCCAGCTTACCTTTTAGATCGGATTCTTTAGAATGATACATAAAACTCCTTTATGAGTTGACACGATTTACTTTTTTATCTCTTTGCCATTGAATCACATGCAACCTTTATGCCAACATATGTAGTGTTTACTGTCTGAATTTCCTGAACAGTGCATACTGCTTTTCCTCTCTCTTTTATGTGTTAAAATAACTTTCCCCATTGTGTTCTGTTATACATACTTTTTTAGAGTACTTGTTGTTTCATAATTATTTTCCTGTCTTCTTGCTTCACAGTAGTGAAGTCTCTGATAGACTGTGAATGCTTTAATGAAACAGGTATTACAGGAATCACAGCATCTTTCTACTCCATTGCCTAATATGCTGCAAGGGATCCAGTAGATGTTCAATAAACAAATGAAGTATTGAGAATCCAACTCAAAGTTCTCTGTGGTCTTCACTACCTGTAATGCTGACGATGTCTTACAAGTGGCAGTTTCTCTCTTTTTTGTTATTTTTAAGTATTCCTCCTCTCACCCCCAACCCCACAGTTTACATGTGGTATATTCCCATACCTTTTTACAATTTGATTCTTCCCTTAAGATTATTTTAATAATAAAATTTAGTTTTATGGAGAAAATATATAAATTATTTTAAAATAGTATTCTTGGTCCTTAATCTTAGTGTATTCAAATACTCATTGTAGGCATAGCTGTCTCCTTCATGAATGTTGAAGGATACAGTCTATATTCTGTTGGCAATGAAACTTTGTCAGTATATTTTATGTGCTCTAGGTATAAACTTTTTAAAATAAAGAAGTCAAGATTGAGACTAGTAATCAATAAAATGCATCATGTATTAGGCATGTATCTGTTACTTAAGAATTTAAATTATTTCATGAGGCTAATAAGATTTGCACAGTGCAGACAGAAACTAAGATGGGGGCCAAGAGTAGTGGACAAGTGGGTAGAAAGACCCTACCATTCCCTAATCAGCTCTCTAACTGTCAAACTGAATATCTCTTCAAGAGCCAGAATAGAATGTTTGAAGTTGTCCCAGAGTGTATTGATCTAATGATTTTACTATAGTATGGATGCAAATGAAGACTCAGCCAGAAATGAATAAGTTTCTTTCACTATTCAACTTGTCATACAAAGACCTGTTTGTTTTGCTTTTTCTAATTTATAAGCCCTGATTTATATGAGTTTTGTCTTTTTTATGCATCTTACCTTTAATAACTTCATCTTTAAGAAAAGTATGAATCAAAAGGTAGATTGGACAGGAGTGGCTTACAAAGTATGGTTTAAGGCATTTGTAAATCCATTGTAGTTTGTGAGTTATCAAGGAAGTGAAATTTTGCTGTTAAAAAATGAGGAATCAAAATCTGGGTGGAAAGCCATTTATAAAGCAATGACTGGAATAGGAAGTATAAAAAGATAGTAGCAGAATCTGGCAATTTTGTATGTGGACATAATGGTAGATATTTAGAATTATAAAGGCCTGTTAAAGGAATATAGCAGTATTTGTGACAGTTATTTTGAAAATTGCAGATTGCAAAAGAGTTTAAAGAGTTTTACTTCCCACAAAGTGGCAGACAGGGTAATGTGGAACAACCCTCTACAGAGAATACCTAGAAAAACTGCAAAATACAAAATTTGTTTGACTATATCAGAGAAGTTATCAAAGCAGTGAAGACTTTTGGGGCCAAGATGTGGAAGCAGAAACTAACCTGGAAAATGTGATCCTGGCATTTGGGCTACTTTTTCCTGGAAGTGAATTGTCCATTCCAGAAGAGGAGGCTGGATGGAAAAGAGGAGGATGAGAAGATGAGCAGAGCTTCTGACAGATTCAGAGGACTAAGATGACAAAAATGACTAAAATGGACAAAAGAAGAAACAGAAAATCTGAATATTTAACTATTAAAGGAATTTAATCTGTAATTAAAAACCTTAAGTACAAAGAAATCTATATGCTATGATGGCTTTAATGGAGAATGTCATAATGTCATTTAAAAAGGTATGAGAGCACTATTGTAGATTAAAAGAGGTTAAAGGCATATAATAATCAAAATGTAATGTATGATCCTTGATTGACTCTTGAATCAGAAAAAAATTACATATTTTTGGGGCCATTGGAGAAATCTGAATATGGGCTGGACGTCATTAGGTAATATTAGATCTCAGGTGTGATAATGTTGTGGCTATGTAAGAGGATATCCTAAATCTCAGGAGAAGCATACCGCAGTATATATAGTGATATCTCATGAAGATTAAAATGTACTGTCAAATGTGTCAGCTAAAGAAATACACATGATGTGTGTGTGTGATCAAATGTTTATAATGAGTGGATTAATAAATATGAGAAGATAGCATGATTTGTTGTAAAGTAATAAAGGTTTAAAAATTACATGATTATTCAGTAGAGAAAAAGTATTTTATGAATATCTAACATTACTTATGATAAAAAATCTCAGCAAACTAGGAATAGAAGGGGATTTTGTTAATCTGATAAGCAGTAGCTATAAAAAACTTGGAACAAACATACTTAAGGTACAAAGTTAGAAGCGTCCCTGAGGTACGGAATTAGACACAAATGCCTATTACCACTTCTGTTTCTCACCGTATTAAAAATCCTTGCTAACATGATATGGCAAGAAAAAGTAAGGGCATAAAGACTGGAAAAAAAAAACTTTTCAATTTTTCACATGACTGTACCTGTAGAAAATGAATTTAACAAGGTTAATATAAAAATCAATTTTATTTCTACTTACTAGAAGCACATTAAAAATTACACTTATCTTTATGTAACTTAATACATTTTACCTTAAATTTTATAAATTTTAATTTATTTTACATTTACAAAAGCATCAAAAACATCAAATACGTAGGAGTAAATTTAACAAAAAATAAGCAAGACTTCTTCATGGAAAACTAAAATATTGAGAGAATTTAAAGAAGATCTAAATAAACGGGGATATACCAAGGATTGGAAGACTCACTATTATAATGATATATTTTTTACCCAAATTGATCTGTAGATTCAATGCTATCCCAGGCACAGTCTTATGTTTGAGGGTGTGTGTGTGTATATGTGTGGAAATGGACAAGGTAATATGAAAGTTATATGGAAATTCAAAGGCAAAGAGCAGCCTGGTTAACTTTGAAAAATAAAAAGGGAGAACTTACTCTAGTAGATATTAAAACTTATTATAAAGATAAGTAGACAGCGTGGTGTTGGTCCAAGAATAGGCAAATGGACTGGTATGACAGAGTATAGCCCAGAAACAAACCTACAGATAGAAATATACTTGATTTATAATGAAGGCCAAACAATAGTGAGACAAGGCTATTTTTTCAGTATATGGTGCTGGGTCAACTGCATATACAGATGAAAAAAAGTACCTATTTTACTAATAATTTTTAACAGCCTACAGAATTAAGCATGGTACACAAAACAATACATCTTCTAAAAGATGTAAAAGAGTATCTTCAGGATCTTGGTATGTGCGAAAATTTATCAAACAGAGAACAAAAAGTACAAAGGGAATGATTAAGTTGGACTGTAGTAAAATTAATACCTTCTATTTATTAAGAGTAAAAAGGCAAAACATAGAGTGGGAGAATATAGCTTCAAGATATATAGCCAAAAAGAGAGCTTTTATCCAGATTAAATACGAGCTCCTACAAATCAATAAGGAAAGGACAGATAATCCTATATAAACATGAGTAAAAACTTTGAACAAGGACTTCACAGGAGATAGTTGACCAGTCAACATGAAAAGGGCTTCAGCTTCATTGGTAGTCAAGGAGATGCCACTGCATGCCTATTAGAATGGTTAAAATGTAAAAGACTTACACATACCTATTGTTAGGATCAAGAATGTGAAACTAGAATTTTTGTCCACTGCTGCTAGAGTTTACAATTGGTACAACCACTTTGAGTAACTGACAGTGTCTATTACCTACTGTGGTTGGACAAGTGAAATTTTAAATCTTAGAACATAAATATCCAATAAAAATGCTTGTACGTACATGTATATCAAAAATAGGTGCATTCATGGCAACACTATTTGTGATAGCCTTAATGTAGAAACAACCCAGTTCATTGTTAAAAAGCTTAAGTTGTAGTATGTAGACTGCCTCATAGCAGTAACGGATTACAGCTATGTATAACATTGTAAGTGAATCTTACAATGTTGACAAAAGAAGCCATACAACACATATTATGATTCCATTAATATGAAACTGAAAACTAGGCATGACCAGTCTGGTTTTAGAAGTCAGGATAGTGGCTGCTCTTGAGGAAGGAGGTAGTGACTAGGAGTGAATATGAGGGAGGTTTCTGGGGAGCTGATAATATTCTGATTCTTGAAGTAGTTAACCAGTTTACACAGGTATGTTCATTTTTTGGTAATTCTTTGAACTGTATGTGTACTGTATATTTTCTTGTTATATTCAATAAAAAGAATTACTATGCTTTTTATATTACATAGATTAAAAATGAAATATTTCAGATTGATAAGTAACACATGCTTGTGTATTTATTTAGCTTAAGGTTTGGCTATCATGGTGAGAACGCCTATGTACCCTGCTCAGGTCCTGGTAACCAGTATCATAAGTATAATAAATTGGTGTTTTTCATTCTTATGCCTATTTTTATATTTGTGTTACATATTTATACATCCATAAATATATGTATTAGGAATATATTCAGCTCAAATATCAAAACCTATTGTAGTGATAAAGACACCAAGTGGGTTAATTTGTTTCATCTGACAAGTTCCCTATGTAGGTCAGCAGCTTGATAATGGTAGGGCTCAAGTCTGTGCTAATGATTTGGCCTTTTCTTCACATTTGTTGCCTTTTATTCACCAGATATCTGCTCCACATCTAGGCATTATATCTGTGTACTTGATGCAACTATATTTCTCGTACTGTCTTTGCTTTTCAGATTCCTAACTTTTTTATAGTTTGGGATAATTTCAAAGTATCAGTTAATATATGTGGGTACAAATTCAGTTCTGTCAGTTACTAGTGGGTAGCTAATTAATATCACTAAACCTCTTTTCTCTTCTATAATATGGTGATAACAGTTCTCACCCTCTGTAGTTGTTGTGATGTTAAGTAGTAGTATAAAGTGCCTAGGGTTAAACTGATAAGTGGCTGTCAATTAATAATTTTATTATAAGTTAGATGTGCTAATAACCATTAGTAAACAAATAGTTGCTTCTATGGGTTAAATGTTATGACAGATGTAATGTGTCCAGTGATGTACTGGTTCAAAGGGCAGGAAACTGCTTAGGTAAGTCAGGAAAGAATTCATAGAGAAGGTAACATTGGACAGCATTATATTGTGTTTTGAATGTTTCAAAGACAGAGGTGTTATATTTATGTCCATTTTACAAGAGAAATTTAAAAAAGCTGGATAACTAAAAATCAAGAGGACTTTGCAAATGTATCAGCTGTGTAAATAGGCAATTCAGATTACCTGGGAATATAGCTAAACAATTGTAAACAGAATGGATACTGGCTGGATACAGTGGCTTACGCCTGTAATCCCAGAATTTTGGGAGGCCGAGGTGGGTGGATTGCTTGAGCTCAGGAGTTTGAGACTAGCCTGGACAACATGGTGAAATCCCATCTCTACCAAAAATACAAAAACAATTAGCCAGGCATGGTAGCGCACGTCTGTAGTCCCAGCTACTCGGGAGGCTGAGTTTGGAGGATGGCTTGCATCCACGAGGCACGGGCTGCAGTGAGCCAAGATTGTGCCACTGCACTCCAGACTGGGTGACAGAGCCAGACCCTGTCCCTAAAAAAGAAAAAAAATAAAAGGTTCTTGACAATTTGCTTTAGTTTATTAGTAGATTAGTTTTCATTAACAAATTATGATTCCTTAAATATAAGAAAATTTAAAATTGCATTCCTTAGTAGTGGCATTTTAAAACTGATACTTTTAAATAGTATTACGAGTATAATATTAATAAGCATCCGATAAATGGATGCAATACTGAAGTGTTGCACTGAAGTGAAAATAATCTTTTTTGTTTGTTTTTCCTTGGATGTTAAAACAATCTAAAATGGAAGTTAAATCTCAGTGAGCTATATGATTTGTTTTAATTTCCTTAGTGATGCTCAAAATGATGGTTTTATTATAGGAAGCTTTTATATGAAGTCTAATTCAAACTTTTATGTTAGCTATTTGGTTGCTTGGGAAGTTACATTGTAATTTGATGCAGGATTTTATACTACTGGAAAGGTAATATAGTGGCTGGTTGCTGCCTTAAAGTTGCAAGTTGAGTATTCACATTTTGTAATGAATGTACATAAAATTAAATGGCTGTTTTTAAAACATAGGGAAATGCCTTGAACTATTTTTAATCTTTTGTACTACTACTCTTTTTTTCTAACAAATATCTTTGTTTGCTTTCCTTTATTTGCTCATCCCAAAGGCAACAGTTTTTATGTAAATGTAGTAATAATTTTAACATTTAAGTAACTCCTTCAAATCACTATATTGAACATTTCTTGAATATTTTGCCGGTTTAATGCAAGGTATTGCTAAAGGTGCTTTCATGCACAGAAAGAGTAATATACTCTAAAATACATGAGGCTTATTATACTAAATTACATTACTTAGGTAATTTTAAAATTATATCACAGAAATTGTTCATTTTGTTCCCCGAAAAGCCACATGGAAAATGTCTACCTCTGTTATGTCAAAAGTTTGATAATTTTGTGATCATTTGAAAGATGGTTTAATACTCTCCCCCTCAAAAAAAAAAAAAAAGTACCTGGCTTGTTCTTGTAGCATCAGTATGTTATGTAATCTCTTTGTATCTGAGTTTTTCTGTAAAATTGAGGAAAATATTAGCAAGATTCATGAGACTAGTTTAGATATTGTACTTGTTTAATAATTATACTAATAGGAAATGAACAGGAATATATAGAGGGAAAAATTATGGGGACATGGTATATTTTATATTCAAGTTGAATCATTTTTGCATTTTGTTAAATAATGTACTTTGTTGTATCTAATGTTGTAGGTAAGGTCCTGTATTTTACATATTTGTAAAAGAAAACATCATCATACTTGTCAGATTCAAAAAAATGAGCTAATCTCTGAGGATTTAACTGGTCAAGGAACCCATTTGTTGACAACTTCTAAATTGAATACTTATTGGCTGGGTACAGTGGCTCACGCCTGTAATCCCAGCCCTTTGGGAGGCCAAGATAGGTGGATCACCCGAACTCAGGAGTTTGAGACCAGCCTGGGCCACATTGTGAAATGACTCTACCAAAAAAATATAAAAATTAGCTAGGCATAGTGGTGCGTGCCTGTACTCCCAGCTACTGAGGAGGCCGAGACTGGAGAATCACTTGAGCCCAGGAGGCGAAGGTTGCCGGAGCTGAGATCGCGCCACTGCACTCCAGCCTGGGTGACAGAGCAAGACTCCATCTCAAAACTGCACTCCAACCTGGGTGACAGAGCAAGACTCCGTCTCAAAAAAAAAAGGAATATTTATCAATTATGGATGCAAGTGATTGATATTTTAATTCAATCTTTAATTAAAATTTTCTACTCATCCTTTTTCCAAGATTCCTCAACTATTAAAGTAGGCTACAGAAAAAAGTGACAACTTACAACCACTTAATTCTTAATATTTTGAATCAAAAGAAAACAGATGTAAATTGTGTGTTGAGGATGACTGACAATTGTAACCATCATTTAACTCTTTGATTTTAAAAAATTATTTTATAATCTTATAGTGACAATCTACCACATATATCGTTTTATATGGTAAGGTTCTATATAAGGTTTTTTTTTTAAGTTTGAAAATTATTTATAATAAAAGAGCACCAGTCAGCCAGCCAAGTTGAGTTCTGATCATGCTCTGCTACTTAATGGTGATTTTTGGCAAGCCTCTTCCACTTTTGACTTTTTTTTTTTTTAATTCTGGGAAGTGCCTTATAGTTTACTGTGAATTTCACATCCCATTTCCTCTCAATATAACTGCAAAGTAGGGTGAGTATTTCGTCTTAATAAAAGTATTGTAGGGACCTTCTAAGTGCATCCTTTTAAATATATTACAGTTGAAGTGCCAGGTGGGTAGAGCCAGTTTTCCGGTTTACAGCTTATGTTATTCAGTGTTTTATGGATAGAAAGATACCCAAGTATGTAGGTTTCTAGAGTACCTTCTTTAAAAGTTTGGAGTTCTGAAGTTTTATATCTTAAGTTTTATATAAACTTTTCATCAGTTGATTAGTGTATCAATTTATCTGTGGCCAAATCTAAACTTAAAATCCTGATTCCTCTTCGAAAGGTGACCATAGTGAGTGATATGAAGCAGACAGAAAAAGCTTTAAGAATTGGGTGCAAATGTTAACTTACCAAAGATCATAAACCTAATCGTTTGTATTATTACTTAAATTACATATAGAATATAAAGGGAAATGAACAAAAGGCTATTCTGGAACAGGATTCTCACAGTTAATGTAACATGTTCAATTTTGGATTTAGTGTCAGAAAACAGAACATGACTAACACCTTTCTACTTTAGAAGTGTACCACACGCGTTGTCCAAAGCCATTCCATCTACCCCTTCTGATGTGGCCAATTGGGTGGTGGTTCAGCCGGCTAATAGAGGATCGCTTAGTGTTTCCCTTCCAATTACATTTTTGTTGAGGGTAAGTTGGGCCTTGGATAGCTTTGGCTAATTAGACAACTGACTGCATCATTTTCTTCAGGTATTTTGTCTACATTTTACAAACTTCGTACATTTTAATCACCCGAAAAACACTGAGTGGGCTGTACCAGCAAGTTGTGGTGCATCCTTTGCGGCCGCAGCACCTGGGATCCTTCGTCTGCTCCAATCTGATCTGGGCTCTCATCCGGGCAGCGTGCTAACAGCCAGTCTCTTACGCCTACATACGTCATCTCATGCAGACATTGTGCTGGAAAGCATGTCTGTGCCCTTTAGGGAAGACAAGCCGGGGTGGTTGCAGGAAGGTGGTGGAAGTGGAAGTTACCGTCTGATGTTTTAGCGCCCTGGAAAAGTTCATTGTTTTCAGAATGCTGTAGTCATTATTTCTGTTGTGTAGCCATCCGTGTCAACAAATAGTGTTGGCTAGTGGAACTCCCAGAACAGTAAGGCATATAGAGATTCTCTGTTGAGAAACTGCTCTGTGGTATGAACACGTGTCCATTTCACATAGGTTGTGCAGAAGGAGAGTTAGTAATTAGGGTAGAGTATTAACATTTATGAAACACCACAACCCAGCTAGGTTTAAATTTTTTTAAGTATTTGCGATTTTTGAAATTATAGATTTAAGTTAATGGTTATTAAAAATTTGAAACTCCAAAAAAGTTGCCTTTGATCTTTGTTGATGTTTCTGTGAGTCTACAATTATTTTCTCTTCAAACATGGGCTTATAACTTTTTCAACCACTATTAATGGACTTTTTCAAGGCAAGATATATAAATCTGCTGCACTATATTTGGTGAATGTAATATATGGCTATATCAGAATTCAACCAGTAACCTAATAATGGATATTCAAGTTAATTACACTTTTACATTACATAATAAGGCTGTTCTTCCATTATTTTATTTCTTAAGGTGACCTTATTTTTAAAATTTATTTTGTAAACAAGAATTAGAAATAAGTCTACTTTCTAGGAATTTACAGGGAATCAGTGTGACATAGGGGAAATAACTTGTTTAGGAGTTAGAAGACTAATGTTAATCTTGTTTAATGATGTAATAGCTGTTTGATCTTTCCCTAATTACTCAAATTCTGTTTCCATTTAACATCTATAAAATGGAGATACTTTTGTTAGGACAAAGTGAGATAATTATGTGAAAGTTTTTTGTAAATTATTATTTTTAAAAAAATCCCAAGATGCAAAGTGTTAACAATACTGTCTTTACAAAAAATGTATATTTACAATGGTAGATAATGTTTGTAAATGTGAATTCCATTTTTGCTCAGACTTTAGTGTCAGTTCTATCAACCCTTTTAAATTATCTGTAGAAGTACCATAATCCCCAAATTATCCAAAACCTGTTTTACAAGTTATAAGTAAAATGTATAGAATGAATAAATAAATGTACATAAATGCTATTGAATTAATTTAAAAGCACTATTTATAGAAGATTTTCATATATTTTCTTAAATACTAAAAGAATAATTGTATGTCAGATAATTGTGTAAATTATAACAGTAAAAGTAGACTTCATACGTGAACAAATTGGAAATATACGTTGTAAAATTGCTTATTTTCCTACATATAAACTGTTAATCTTCTACACATGACTGAATAGCAGATAAAGTAAAAAGTGACTCAGGCAGTTTGATGTAGTATAAAAATACTAGCCTGGTGTCAGTGAGGCCTGGGTCTAGTTTAAATCAACTAATCTTTGTGGAGCTACCTATTTGGGGCTAAGTACAGTGAGGAATACTACAGTGGTATTGTCATCAGTACCACTGTATTTGTACAATGTACTCAACATTGTACTCATCTTGAAAGAGGCAATTGAGCTATATTCTGAAACATGGGTAGGATTTGAACAATCAGAGGCCATGAAGAAGAATCAGTATGATATAGAAATAGGCATAGAGTGGGGTAGAACGTGGTTTTTGGTTAAGAAATTCTTTTTGGCTGGAGCAGGAAATGTATAATAGCCAATAAGACTGGAAAATAAATTGCTGGGGCCAGCTTCTGGCAGTGTAGGAGCTTGGATCAAGCTATAGTAAGCTGAGGAAGATTTGTGAATAATGATACTGGAGTCATATTTCCTTCTTTTCTTTTTTTTTTTTTTTTTTTTTGATGGAGTCTCAATTCTGTCACCCAGGCTGGAGTACAGCGATGCTATCTCTGCTCACTGCAACCTCCGCCTCCTAGGTTCAAGCGATCCTCCTGCCTCAGCCTCCCGAGTAGCTGGGATTACAGGTGTGTGGCACCACACCCAGCTAATTTTTGTATTTTTAGTAAAGATGGGATTCCGCCATGTTGGCCAGGCTGGTCTCGAACCCCTGACCTCAGGTGATCCACCCACCTCGGCCTCCCAAAGTGCTGGGATTACAGGCGGGAGCAACTGCAGAGTCATGTTTTTTAGAAAGATACCAGTATTCATTACATTATTAACTTTACCAGTATTTAGGTAAGTCACATAGCTTTTGGGGCCTTTTGAAGATTTAAATTCTTCTTTTCTTCTCTAAGAATATTCTTTGAAACCCATGTCAGAAATACAGATTCTTTTTTTTATTTGAGAAAATTGGATATGAGAAAATGCCTTAAATAAATCAGAGGCTGATTCTTCTTATATTTACTTCTAGCCTCTTTTAAACAGGAGCTTTCTTTTTTATTTTATAATATGACTAACTTTATCTTCAGCTTAGTAAATATCCTTGATGGTATTAAATGTTTTTGAATGAGAACTATAGAAGTATTTCTTGCCATCTCAGGTTTATGGTACAAATTGGAAAGAAAATTATAGATTTTTGAGGTTTCCTTGAAGCTCCAAAAATCTATAATTCAGATGGTTTTCTGTACCTTACTTTGGTTTATTTAACTAGCTCATCAAATCAATCTTTAAAATTAGTTTTAAAGTGAGTTTTAGCTAGTGTCTTAAGTTGTTTTTAGAAAGAAGTGGTAAGGATTGTTACTAGGTAGTTTCTGTACTTAGATACATAATAATTACCGATAATGATTTATTTACCTAAAGTAGTTCTTTGGGAAATAAATAGTTCTTCAGGAATGGGTTGGTTCCTGCTCCTTAAATTGGCTATCTGTCTTTATTGCTATGTTTTTGTTGTTTTTTTTTTTTTTTACAAGGTCTCACACTGTTGCCCAGGCTGAGTACAGTGACACAATCATGGCTCGCTGCAGCCCCAACCTTCCAGGCTCAAGCAATCCTTCGACCTCAGCCTCCTGAGTAGCTGGGACTACAGGTGCGCACCACCATGCCTGGCTAATTTTTAAAAATTTTTGGTAGAGATGGTTCTCACCATGTTGCCCAGTCTGGTCTTGAACTCCTAGACTCAAGTGATCTTCCTGCCTTGACCTTCCAGAGTGTGGGGATTATACGGAGCCATTACACCTGGTCTATTGCTATGATTTGACTGTTAGATTTACTCAGGAGAATATTTGTGGTAATTTTTTGGAAGATTGTAACTTGAACCATGATTCAATTGAGCTAATACTGTTTCTTTTGTCTTTGAATAGTTGGAACTGATAATGGGAGAGAAGCAATTGAAAGTGGGGCTGCATTTCTCTTCATGACATTTCACTTGAAGGACTCTGTTGGTCACAAGGAAACAAAGGCTATCAAACAGATGTTTGGCCCCTTTCCATCATCATCTGCCACTGCAGCTTGTAATGCTACTAATCGAATTATTTCTCATTTTAGTCAAGATGATCTTACTGCTCTTGTGCAGATGACAGAAAAAGAACATGGCGATAGGGTTTTTTTTGGTAAAAATTTAGCATTTTCATTTGACATGCATGATTTGGACCACTTTGATGAACTGCCAATAAATGGTGAAACTCAGAAAACTATAAGCCTAGATTATAAGAAGTTTCTGAATGAACATCTCCAGGAGGCTTGCACCCCAGAACTCAAGCCTGTGGAAAAAACAAATGGCTCCTTTTTGTGGTGTGAAGTTGAAAAGTACTTAAATTCAACTTTGAAGGAAATGACTGAAGTGCCAAGAGTAGAAGATCTTTGCTGTACTTTATATGATATGCTTGCTTCTATTAAAAGTGGTGATGAACTTCAGGATGAGGTATAGTTGAAATGATTGATTTTTTTATATTAATGTAAACTATCTTAATGAAATAGTGTTTTTAAACATGGGTGGTTAGCAAACAAAGTTCTTTAATGTTCTGTATAGTAGTTGAATCTATAGCCAAATGGTTTCACATAGCAGGCCTGTATATACGTTCCCAATGGATAGTTACAGGAGGTCTGAAAGTGTAATGAGTGTAGCAGAGGAGTCAGCAGACAATAGTTGGGTGTCCACATGCTCTGGTTACTGGGACAGTGCTGGTTTGATGTCAACTTAATTTTAATACTGGACAAATTGAATGAGTAACATATTTCATGAAAGATTAAGAGGGATGGCCTACTGTTGTAGAAAGGACAGGCTTTGAAATCAGTTTGTTCTTCCCTTTCCACTTACTGGTTGTGACACTTTAGGTAAATTAATCTCTCAGAAGCTCAGTTTTCTTGTTGGGCTATCTCAAGGAGACACCAATATCAAGATAGATAATTGTTATAAGGATTGAATGTGATATATGCAAAATGGTAAGTAACATATTAAATAATCATTATGTGGTAGCTGTGATTATTTTTGTTGTTATTATTGGAATTAAGAATTTTTAAATCACATTGAGTATCAGAAATACAGAAAAAATAGTAGCTGTATTTTTCAGAGAAAAATTAATTTAGAGAATTAGCTAAGTAGGTATTGAAGGACTTAACCCATAGGTGTTATGCCAACTAGCATTAGTTTGGAAGTAAGATATTATATCATTAATTCTGTGATCAGTCTTATTTACCTTGAATGTTTTACACTTGGTTTAATTTTTATCAGATCTGTTCTTACTATTTTCTCTAACATTCTGAATATGATATTGTTTTAAAAATTGTGATTTATGAAGAAAATTTTACTAATGTTGCTCATCATAATTGAATACATAGCAGTTATCCAATTATGATTATAATAAACTGAAACTTATAAATATTTAATTAATGGATATTTTATTTTCTTAGTAAGCCATAAAACCATTACTTTCACTTCTGAATATCTATAGTAAGTTTGTATTTCTTAGTCTTTCACCACAATTTTCAAGTATGTAACTGAATCTGATTGTTGGAAGGGGAATATTTGTTCTAGATTTTTTTCATAATAGTTTCATTTGTCATATATTTATTGGATGCTTATTGTATTGCTAGGTACAGTGCTATTTACTGAACATAAAAGGATGAATAAGATAGCAAACTTGTTCTCAGAATTAATTGTCTAGCAGGAGGAGACGTGTCAACAAGTAATTGTACTGAAATATCATAGGTATTATAATACTACATGCAAAGAAAATGGGTGCATAAAAGAACAAGTCATAGATTTTATAGGGGTGTTAGTATGTAGGAAAAGTATGCATAGAGAAGGTTAAGTTTAAACCAAGTCTTAAAATATGACTAGATTTAACTCTTTCAAGTGGACCAGAAAGTTAGGGAGCATATTTCAGGCGTGAACACTGTTTTCAGAGAGCTGTAGCTCTGTACAGCAAGCATGCAAGATGCAAAGGTGGAGTGCTGAGAAACAAGGGTATGCAGATAGCTAAGAGCCAAATGAGGTGAGGGCTGAGCACCTTGTTAAGGTGTATGACAAGCCACACTGAAGCCTGCATAGTCTGGTTCAATGATTTTTTTCAACTAGGGTTAATGGATAGTTTAACATGTAAGGTGATATTTCACATCCTGTCAGTGGCTTGAGTGGTAGTTCTGTATGGTTTTATGTAGTCAGTGTTTTGGTTTTCTTGTTTGTATATGAAAATGGACAATCATTATCATAATTTTTGTTCTGCAGTATAGGTTATTCATGCTTTATATTTTAGTTATAATTCTTTGCTGTTATATGTTATATTCTGTTGTTATGGCAAATTTTCAGTATAATTTTCAAGTGATGCTTCAGTAGTTTTCTACAATTGTTTCCCTACAGTTGTTTCACTACAATTGTTCTTGACCAGTGTTGTTTTCACTTTAGGGTGTGCTATATCTTATGTGTTGTCTATTTACTTCTAAATACTTAAGCCTGGAAAGAGGATAATTAAAAAGGCAATCAGTTCATATGATAACAGTTAATTTCTATTTCTTTTTAAGCTTTTACTTGACTCTTTATTTAAATAGGAATATTTATGTAGCATGCTGTGTGCTCTTGCTCCAGAAATGTAGCAGAACCATGGGAATATTTTTACATATAATCTAAGAAAAGCATATAAAGCCACTTCTATGCTGATGGCAAAAATTCTTCTCAACCTGTGGTTTCCCAGCTCTGAATAGTTAATTGACCTAATGACTAATTGATGATAAATCCATTTTTAACGGCTAGGTATTAAAAGTCTTTTTAAAAAAGACCTTTATGTTATTGTTAAACTAGTATTAGAAACATGGGAATGTATATTCATATGATTACATTTACCACAAAGACTGTAAGAGAGGTTTCTGAGTGAAACGTGGAGAGGAATAAGACTAATGACAATAGTAATAATAATAACTGACATTAATATATGACATAAGGCATTATGTTAAGTGCTTTATGTGCATGACTTCGTTTAATCTTTATAGCAGTGCTTTGAGATAGGCAGTGCTGGATTAAGATGTTAGAAGCCCTAAGAACTGAAAAGGTTACACTCCTCCTTTCCCATATGTGATTAAAAATTTTTTTAAAATAGCATACTAAAGCAAACATAAGAAAATCTAAGAAAATTTCATTTATTACCGTGGTGACAAAGTTGATGTCTTTTTCAAACATCAAGTTCCATTTTGAGAAGTTTTTCTAACTTTCCTGGTCGGCTTTGCTGGTACCTTAAGTAAATGCTTTGTCTGTCCCATAGATTATTGCTCACTGGTGGCAGGTATTTTATAGATTAGCAAATTGAGTTTAGAGATGTTGGGAAATTTGTCTGGAGTTACAGAGTAGATAGTGGATCCAGGATGTAAATTCAGACATTCTGACAAAGTACACAGGTGCACTGAAGTTTAAGTAGATTTGTACATATTCCTGTGTTTTGAAGCTAAGCATCTTAAATTCATGTAGGGGAATTATTGACGTCTACTCTTAATTCACAATTTCTTTAGAAACAAGATATTTTCCTTCTAGAGTTTCAAATAGGGAATTGGCTGAAATAAAAGGATAAAACTTTTAGACCCTGTTTAAGATAAATTTTAATAATTCCTCAAGGAATTTATTACATAGAAAGTACATCTGTGTTCTCCTGTTTTAGACCTCTTTAAGATAAGTTTTAATTATTCCTCAGGGAATTCATTACATAGAAAGTACATCTGTGTTCTCCTGCGTGTTGTACTAATAAAACAACCCACTTCTTAGCTTTTGCCAATATCATGCCCTTTTCCCTCCCTACCTTGAGCCTCTATGTTACTTTCTTCTAAGAGCATTTCTTCTTTTGGCTTCTGTAATTTTCCAGGTAAGACTGTAGGCATTATGATTAAGCCTTAGAATTTGATTGGCTAGAAATCTTTAAGGTTCTTTATGTTCTTGAATTTTATTCACTTTTAGAAGTGCATTTTAACACCCGGAAGTGAATAAGACTTGAATACTCCATGTTATCTTCTTAATCAAAACCTGTCCATTATTGGTACAGATTATTTTCCTGCTGTTGCTGTTTCAGAACCAGAATTGTAGCAGTAGGGTTCGTTCTACTGCAATGGTATAATTATGGACTTTCAACAGAAAATTTTGCCCTAGAAAGTAGTAGTATTAACAACAGTAAAGCTACCAGGTTTTAAGTGCCTGTTATGTATGGACCCGAACCAGGCTTTCTTCTTTGACCTAACTAGCTTCTTCACAGTCCTGCAATGTGTAGGAGTGATATCCTCTTTATAAAGGTGAAAAAAACTGAGGCTCACTTGTTTACTAAAGTCGCAAAGCAAGAGAGTGGTAGAAATTCTGGGACTTTTGTTCTCAGTGTAGATCTACCATTCCTATCTAGTATGCCATCAGATTTTTTGAAGAAAAGAACATTAACTGGCAAGGCTCTTTGAAGGAATTTCTTTTCTTATAAAGCCAGGCCAAATTTTGTCTCTGTTTGCTGATGTCTTATTGACTATGGGCAAATTACTAAGCTCTTGTGAACCCCATTTCTCTAATTTGTGAAATGTTTGTTTCACGGTGTTGCTGTGAGGATTCGTGAGATAATATATATGAGACATAATGTTTCACAGACCAGGTTCTCAAGTGTTTGCACCATACAGTTGCACAGTCAAACTTTTATTTAGGTGTATACCTTATATGTCAGTAAATAAATTTTTATCTATGCCTTCTTATCTATGGATGTTTCAAATAATAAAATGATGTTTAAAAGCGAGGTCTTAATTCAGGGAATTATTTAGTTTTTTTAATTTTTTTCCTGCCTGGCTTTTTAATGTCTGACTACCCTAAAGAAAATCTTTTGGATTAAGTTTTTGAAGTGAGTTCTGATATTAATAGTTCTTGTTAAGATGGAAAAGATGTTAATAAAAAAACACGAGAAATATGTAAAGTGGGATCTGAAAGGCTAGCATATTGGAGATGTATTGAAGTATACATATCTCAGCATTATTTCAATATTACATGCTATTTGCAAAGCTATTAATGCTGATGTAAATATTAATAGAGTTATTGTGTAATCAGTTTTTAGAAAAAGAGAATTTTGAGTTTTATTGATACAACCATAGTTTGCTTTTGTGCAGATGGGCGGCTGCTTTATAGCATTTGTGATTTGACATTTGCTGTTAGTATTATCTCTTGACTCTATGCAGATGGCGTTACTTGACCCATGCAAGTTCATTTCTGAACCTCCGGATATGTGTCTGATGTCAAGCAGTGTGAGTTATTTGGTTAGATTGTCTTCTGAGGGAAGACTGTGTATTTTTTGGAACTTATTTGTGTCAGAAATGATTCTATCATCCTTTGAAAATTTGGTGGAGAATAATTAGCTTGCTTTAATACAATGATTCTCAAGTTTTTTGTTCTCAAAACTCTTGACTTTTAAAAATTACTAAGAACCTCATATAATTTTTCTTTATGTTATTGAGCTCTATTGATATTTACCATATTTGAAATTAAAATTGAATTTTTACTATATTAATTTAATAAATGTCTATTAAATCATTTGTTTTTTAGTCTTTCTTATTATCCTTTCAGAGACAGAGTCTCATTCTGTCACCCAGGCTGGAGTGTAGTGGCATGATCATAGCTTACTATAACCTGTAACTCCTGGGCTCAAGCAATCCTCTTGCCTCAGACTCCCTAGTAGCTAGGACTACAAGGATGCCTCACCACACACAACTAATTTTTTAAAGAATGTTTTGTAGAGACAGGGTTCTGTGATGTTGTCCTGACTGGTCATGAATTCCTGGCCTCAAGTGATCCTCTCGCCATGGCCTCCTGAAGTGCAGGGATTGCAGGCATGACCCACTGCACCCAGCCCCAAATCATTTAAAATAATAATACTAAATCTATCATATTACTATAGTATAAGTAACATTTTTATGAAAAAAAAACTATTTTCTAAAATCAAAAAAAGTATGAAGAGTGGCATTGTATCATATTTTTATAAATCATTTCAATGTTTGGCTTAATAGAAGACAGCTAGATTCCCATATATACTTTTGCATTCAGTATATTCTGATATCACACATTACATTATGTAGCCTCTGCAAAAGTCCACTACATTACACTCATGAGAACATGAGAATGAAAAAGTTAAATAATGTTTTAGTATAATTATGAAAACAATTTTCACCTCATATATCTTCTGTAAGGATCTTAGAGATTCTGGCTCACACTTTGAGAACCTCTCATTTAATGTGTGTATTACAATTTGATAAAGAGGGTGTAGTAGTTTTTTTTGTAACTAGAATAGGGTATTTAAAATGTTGCTGTACTGAAAGATTCACATTAGTGCTTTATGAAAAGGTTCTCCATTCATTAGGTGCTGTACATTGTTTTCAGTAGCCTTAGTACTGCTGAGCTATGATACCATATCAGCCAGATTGGAATTAAAAGTGTCCTTTCAGCTATGAGGACCAATATGTATTGGTTTTTTGTTGTCTTTTCACCAAATAATCAGAAGAGCCTCTACCCCGCTGCCTGAATTGAAAATTATCCTTTACAAGAATGTTTAGAATCATGGAATTTCTCCATCCAGTGTAGTATTTGTGTGTTTGGAATTCTATGGAAATGGTGATCCTCATGTAATGAGGTATACTTATTCTAATGAAGAGCTTCTTTTATTCAAATGGTATCCCATCTCTTTTTGGAGTAGTTATCTTGTAAGTTATTTCTTTTGCTAACTGATAATACTTCTACTGCCATTCAGTCCTATATGTGTGCAATGGGGCAACAAAGTCATAGGCATCAACTCCTATATGACTGTCTTTTAGACATATGATGGGTTATGTTTTTCATTCCTTAGTCTTTTTTGTTTTAATATGCACAACTTCAGTTTTCTTCTATGTTGACATTAATCCATTATCAACACAATTTGGATACAGCTGTTTAGTGTTCTAATAGTACTGACACGTAGAATGCTTTTCCCCATCATCTTCAAAGATGTCACACTTCCAGTTGCTTTGCCAATTTAAGAACTGCTAACCTAATAATCTCATAAGAATTAAGATTATTTTGTCATGATTTTTTTTTGTAAATTCACATTGCCATTTGTTGATATTAAGCTTACAATTAAGTAGTTTTCACAATCCATCACTTTTATCTTTTCTTTTTTCAAATTGGGGACTTTTGCGTTCATCTGACACTTACTATTTTTTAAAAAAATATTTCTCAAGAGATAGCGGTGATTCTGAGATCAAATGTATAAGTGGTTCTTGAACCTCGTGATATGCTCTGTCAGGGTCTGCGTACCTGAACTTATTTGAAGGGCTGGGATGTTCTTTACTACTATCTCCTTTGCTGTAGCTAGCATTCAATATTTATGGGTTTTGCTCCGCTGTTTTCTGTTTTAAGCTAATATTCTCTGTAGGAAAAGATGCAAGCAAAAGGAGTAGTAAGAGAACGACTCTTTTATCTTTCCGGAGGAAAGAACATTCTTTGATTTGTTTCTTATTGTGATTTTGCCACCATTTTTTCTCTTATGTCCAATTTTCTCAGTTTATGGCTACTAATGAAGCCATAGTGTTTTATTAGATACCAATCAATTTTTTCTCTTTTTTTTCAGTATAGTGATGGAAATTTCCATTTTTATTGCCACCCATTTTTTATACAACTTGTTTTCTAATTTTGAAAAATATATCCATAATTTTAGAAAATTTAGGTCTTCTATAAGCAGAATGCAGGAACTATATCATCTGTGAACCCACCATTATTCAGTCATAATCACTGCAAATATTTTGGAGTATATATCTTTTAAAATAAAAACACTTAAAAACTAGGTCACACAGGATATATAATTTTGAACCTGCTTTTATGTTCCTTAACATTTTCAATGAGAATAATCTATAATGTAATAATTTTTAATGGTTGCAGAGTAGTAGTATTATTTGCTATTGAAGATTCAAGTTTTATCTAGTTTTTTGCTATTATAAATAACATTGCAATAAAGACTCTTATGCTAAAATAATATTGCAATAAAGACTCTTACGCTAAAAAAAAAAAAAAAAAAAAAAAAAGCCTGGCGTGGCACGTGCCTATAGTCCCAGCTACTTGGGAGGCTGAGGTGGGAGGATCACTTCAGCCTGGGATGTTGAGGCTTTAGTGAGTCATGACCATGCCACTGCCCTCCAGGCTGGTGACAGAGTGAGAGCCTGTCAAAAACAAAAACAAAAAGACTCTTATGCTAAATATTTACTCAGGTGTATATAAACTTTTTGAATGTACTCCTATCACTAAAAATTTTGCATACAAAAGTACTCACTGGTTTTGGGTGGAAAGTTATTTGGATCAGATGTATCTTTTGTCTGTCTGTAATTTGTGGGTGTATATCTGAATATGTTAATACTGTATACTCTAAAGTGATAAGCCCATTTTCTCCCAAGTTTCTTTTCACTTCCACATTGTCTGCTATTTTAGGTTATTCATTACTATTTTTACTTTAAAAGGATAAAATTTTCATGAGGAAAACTCAAGAATCCTGTGTTCTACTTTTAGCTGACTGTGATGTTTAGGAAAGGTCAACATAGTCGAAGTAATTTATCTGCTATTACAGATCTTTTAAGTTTTATAATCTGTATTAGGAAAACCCAAGCCATATATTTTATTGATCTTGGTTGTATGTTGCTTTTTTCCCACTTAAGAGAAAAACTGCAGTTCGGTAGTCCTTTTAAAGAGAAAGCTCCAGTGAGATAGAGAGATGGGCATAATACTCAAAGAGCTGTATATGGAAGAAGGGTGGCCCAAGGGTTATAACAAGGATTTCTGGGTAAAAAATATGTGAGTACAGATCTCAGCTCAGTCAAACCTTTTCAACTTTCAAAGTCCTTTAAATATACCAACCTCTTTTGGCAAGTAGTGAGACTTGTTATTGAAGATGTAGAAGAACATGCTGAATCATCACTTTTGTTGGGATTTGTGGAAAGTTGGATTTTTATGACTTTTAAGATACCTGTCAACCTGAAGCATTTTCGAGGCCATATATTGTCTTGTTATAGATGTGGGTAAAAATGCATTATTAATATATTAAGCTCACAATGAGAAGCTTAAATATATGTTTCCAATTTATGGCAATAACAGATTTTGAACTAATTTGCTCTTGATTGGAATGGTTGCTCAAGGAGTAAGACAATTTGACAAATTTCATACTACTTCTCTGTTTGATACTGTTCACTCATTCATTTATTCAGTCATTAATTCTGTACTCTGTGCCAAGTACTTTTAAGTTTGGGGAGATAAAAGGTAATCTAACAAAGTTTAATCAACCTCCTCCCATTATCCTGCTTTCTTAAGTCCTCTCCTTTTGGATCTTTCGTACATACTTTTAAGAAGGGAATGCTGGAAAATTGTATGTGATACAATGAATGTTGTTAGGAATGATTTGGAAGAGCACATGGATACTTGGATTAGATATATGGAGAGTTACATGTAATATATTGATATGGGGAAGAAATAAGATAAATGCATTTTATTAGTAAAACAAAGATATGTTTCTGTTAATCGTATTTGATATAAAAACATTTTGGATAATATCAGTTTGTAAACATAAATAAGTATGGTTATTAGATTTAGAAATTGCTGTAAGCATTCACTCAAATATTTAAGATTTAATACATAAATTTTAAGTTATATATATATGTGTATGCATGCATGAGCACACACATACATACACACATAATGGTTGAAACTTGTCTTCTGAGACAACTAATATCAGAATATCCTTCTAAGAATCAAGGAAGCTGTCAATTTGCTATATACATGAAAATGTAAAGTAAGATTTTAAATATGTAGCGGTACCTAGCTTTGACTTATTTACTATGCAGCTAATTATAGTATGTGGGGAATAAATAGTGTTCACATTCCAAGTTGTCTTAATTAAGTTGTAAGTGACCTTGGTTTTAGCTTTGTAAATTGTTGTGTAGATTAAGTACCTGTAAATAATGAGCATTAGTTATTCTGTAAATATAATTTATCTAATTCTCTGCAAACAGCCACAATTTGCATAGAAATTTTTCTTAAGAGATAAATAAATGCTGTCATAATTTTCATGGTCATTTTCTTATGTTATTTATGACCTTATTTTATAATGTATGAATACTTAATAATTTTCTGTGCCACAATTCAGAGTAAGAATAATTTATAAAGTTTTAAATAACATTATCTGCTTTTTATAATTATCCATATGAACTGTAAATTCAAGACTGTTTTCAGGTTTTAACATTTTCTTCTCTTATTATACTTCATATTGTTAGTTTTCAATATGCACATTTTAAAATTTCACATGCAAATCTAAAATTGCTTTGTATCTCAAAGAAAGACATTTCCTAAATTGCATACAGTTTTTCTTTGCATACTATGCTTACTGTAATTTATAATGTATGCTGTTTATTACTTTAATGTATAGAAAAACTTTAATTTTTAAAAACTTTTTTGGTCATACTATTTACCATGTTTTAAAATTTTTTTAAATTTTGTTTTTAATGGACGCATAATTATGCCTCTTTATGGGGTCTAGTGTGATGTTTCAATACATGTATACATTGTTTAAAACTCAAATCAGAGTGTTTAGCATAACCATCACCTCATACATTTATCATTCCTTTGTTACATTAAAAATCCTCTTTTCCAGATTTTTTGAAATACACAACACAATATTGTTAGCCCTAGTCATCCTACTGTGCACTAGATAGGCCATAACTTATTCCTCCTCTCTAACTGTAACTTCGTACCCATTGACAAAACTCTCCTTATTCTCCCTCCACCCCCAATCTCCCCAGCCTCTGGTAATCACTTATTGTACTCTCTCCTTCTATGAGATCAGCTTTTTTAGATTCCACACGTGAGTGAGATCAAACAGTATTTGTCTTACTGTGCCCGGCTTATTTTACTTAACATAATGTCCTCCAGGTTCATCCATATTGTTGCAAGAGACAGGATTCCATTTCTTTTTACAGCTGAATAGTATTCCATTGTGTATATACTATATATTTATCTATTCATCTGTTGATGGACGCTTAGGTTGATTCATATCTTGGCTGTTGTGAATAGTACTGCCATAAATATGGGAGTGCAGGTATCTCTTCATCATACTGATTTGTTTTCCTTTGGGTATATACCCAGTAGTGGGATTGCTGGATCATATGATAGTAGTATTTTTAATTTTTTGAGAAACCTTCATACTGTTTTTCATAATGGTTGTACTAATTTACATTTCTACTGACAGTGTATAAGAGGTCCCTTTTCTTCACATCTGTGCCAACAGTTGTTTTTTGTTCATTCGTTTTGTCTTTTTGGTAACAGCAATTCTAATTGGAGTGAAATGGTACCTCATTGTTGTTTTGATTTGCATTTCTCTGATGATTAGTGATATTGAGCATTTTTTTCCTATACCTGTTGGCCTTTTGTATGTTTTCAGAAATGTCTATTCAGATTTTTTGCTCATTTTTGATGGATTATTTGTCAGATTATTTTGCAATTGAGTTGTATAATTTCCTTATTATTCTGGATATTAGCCTTCCTAGACATGTAAACCCTACCAAAATTGAATCATGAAGAACCAGAAAATCTGAACAGACCAGTAACAAGTAATGAGATGAAATCAGTAATAAAAAGTCTCCCATCAAAGAAAATTCCAGGATCTGATAGCTTTACTTCTGAATTCTGCCAATAAAGGCCTTGTAATGGTTCTACTCAAATTATTCCAAAAACTTGAAGAGGAGTGGATACTTCCAAAGTCATGCTACAGGCTAAGCACTATCCTGATACCAAAACCAGATAAGGACACAACGAGAAAAGAAAACTGTAGGCCAGTATTGCTGATAAACATAGATGTAAAACATTCTCAACAAAATACTAGCAATCCAAATTCTACAGCACATTAAAGTGATCATTCACCATGACCAAGTGAGATTCATCCCAGGGATGCAAGGATGGTACAAAATATGCAAATAAATAAACATAATATATCACATGAATAGAATGAAGGACAAAAACTTCATGATCATTTCAGTAGATGCAGAAAAATCACTTGGCAAAATTCAACACCACTTCATGATTAAAACCCCTCAACAAATTAGAAGGAATGTACCTCAACATAACATAGCTGATATATGACAGACCTATAGCTAACAGGATACTGAATGGGGAAAAGTTGAAAACTTTTAAGATCTGGAATAAGAAGAGGATGCCCATTTTTGCCACTTCTATTCAACATAGTACTTGAAGTCCTAGCCAGAGCAGGTAGGCAAGACAAAGAAGTAAAAGACATCCAATGTGGAAAGGAAGGAGTTAAATTATCCCCATTTGCAGACAACATGATCCAATCTTATGTATAGGAAACCCTAAAGACTCTTAAAAAACTGTTAGAATAAACAAATTTAGTAAAGTTCCAGGATATAAAATCAACATACAAAAATCAGCATCATTTGTATATTAATGCATTAAAAGCAAACTATCTGAAAAACAAATCAAGAAAACAATTCCATTTAAAATAGCTACACATACACAGAATACCTGAGAATAGATTTAATCAGGGATGGGAAATATCTCTACATTGAAAACATATAAAACATTGATGAAATAAATTGAAGAAGATGCAAATAAATGGAAAGATATTTTGTACTGGTGAATTGGAAGAATTAATGTTGATAACGTGTATACTCCTAAAGTGATCTATTGGTAGTTCAATCCCTGTCAAAATACCCGTAACATTCTTTACAGAAATAGAAAAAACAATCCTAAAATTTGTATGGAACCACAGAAGACCCTGAGTAGCCAAAGTAATCTTGAGGCATCACACTACCAGACCTCAAAATATATTTCAGAACTGTAGTAATCAAAACAGCATGGTACTGGCATAAAAACAGACACAGAGACCAATAGAACAGAATAGAGAATGCAGAAATAAATCCATGGGCTTATAGCCAACTGATTTTTGACAAATGTCCCAAGAAGACACAATGCATAAAGGACAGTGTCTTCAATAAATGGGGCTGGAAAAGGTGGATATTCATGTGCAGAAGAATGAAACTAGACCTTTATCACAATGTACAAAAATCAACTCGAAATAGTTTAATGACTTAACTGATGTCTGAAATGATAAATCTACTAGACAACAACATAAGAGAAATGCTTCTTGACATTGATCTGTGTAAGGGTTTTTTTGGATAAGACCCCCAAATCATAAGCAATAAAAGCAAAAATAGACAAATTGTATTACATCAATCTAAAAAGCATCTGTACAACAAAGGGAACAATAAACAGAATGAAAATACAGCCTAAGGAGTGGGAGAAAATATTTGCAAACTATTTCCGAGAATAACTCTAACTTTTAAAATGCACGTTCTGTGTAATTAAAGAGGAAATGTATGGGTTTTCTTCAATTGGTAAGAATCAGAATGTGTCTTTTTTTTTCCTTGAAGGCTTATTGGGTAGACACTGATGCATTATATGGTTTTTAGATGCTTATACTATGCCTAGAAACTCAGCCAGATTCGAGAGTTTGTAAATTGTTCTGTGTTAATAGTTAACATTCCAGTTTCATAAAATAAACTTCTGGAGCTTTCTCTTCTGTTTTCAAAAGTTTCTGTCAGAAAACAGTTATCTATCCATGAAAATTTAATACTAGTATGCCTCTGAAATTATATAGCCTGATCTCTTTTGAAGGACCAACTTCAATTACCAATTTGAATTTTCTAGTAGTTGTTTGTTTATTCAGACTTTCTATTGCTAAGTTGTTTGATAATTATATTTTTTTGAAATTAGCCATTTCTTCTGAGTACTTAGCTTTTTGCTATAAAGTTGTTTATAATGTGCTCTTATTTTGAAAAAAATTATGCTAGTTTTTAGTTATATTGCCTCTTATATCTGTCTCTTTTATACTTATCTCCTTTTTGCTAGCGTAGTGTTTGCCTTGTTTTCAGAAAACCGGCTTTTGCTTTTGTTGCTCTTTTCGTTATTTTTATTTTTCCCACATATGTTTTGGGATTTAATCATACAGCATGTGTTCCTTTTAAATAGTAAGACATCTGACAGTTTTCCAGTTTTTAAATACTGAAGAGGTTGGGATAAGCCTAAAGTTCTTCTAATTAAACCCAGTGATGACAAATATACTTCTTTCACAATGACAGTGGGTTTCTTCTTTAAAAATGTTAGAATGTTTACAAATACTTATTTCCTTATTCTATCAGTAGTAATTGTGCTAACATTTGAAATATTCTAAGCATTTTAATTGTATGTGAAAAATAAAATAAATTCTAATGTGAAATTCCAAAAGAGATTTATATTTTATGACCTAATGACAAAAACTCACAGAAAACAACCTTGTATTAGTCATTGATTCCCTCCTTTTATTACTTATTCATTTTCTCCACAAAGATTTGATAAGCATCTTTTATATATAAGACATTTAGCTAGATAATTTTTGTTTAAACCACACTCACTCACACTGTCACCCAGGCTGGGGTGTAGTCGTGCTATCTCGGCTGACTGCAACCTCTGCCTCCCGGGTTCCAGCGATTCTCTTTCAGTAACTGGGATTACAGGCACGCACCACCACGCCTGGCTAATTTTTGTATTTTTGGTAAAGATGGGGTTTCGCCATGTTGGCCATGCTGGTCTCGAACTCCTGACCTCAAGTGATCCACCCTCCTGGGTCTACCAAAGTGCTGGGATGACAGGCATGAGCCGCCAGGATTTCAGCCTTTAAAAGCGCGCGTCCTGCCACCTTTCACTGCGGCCCTTCACTCTGAGTGACACATCCTTCAGTTTTACAAACATTTACCAGCATTAAGGGAATAATCATTTTCACTGATAATAGCTTTACAATTATTTTTTTCTTGAATTTTATACCATATTTTGTTTTTAATTAATAAACTAATTTTTGGAACAGTTTTACATTTACAGAAAAAATAAGTGAAACGTATAGAGTTCTTGTATATCTACTTACCTTATTTTCTCCTAACATCTTGTATTAGAGTGGTACATTTGTTATGATTGATAAGCCAATATTTACACATTATTATTAGTTGAAGTCCATAGTTTACCGTAGGATTACAGAAGGATTCACTCTTGGTATTATACATTGTATGGGCCTTGACAAATGTATACTGGTATGTATCTACCATCACAGTATTATACAGAATAGTTTCACCACCTTAAAAGTCCTTTGTGCTCTACCATTTCATTCCTCCCTTCCCCTGTAGCCTTGGGAACCACAGATCTTTTTACTCTTACCATATTTTTCTTTTTCCAGATGTCATATAGTTGAAATCATATAGTAGGTTGCCTTTTCAGATTGGGTTCTTTTCTTAGCATTATGCATTTAAGATTCTTCCATGTCTTTTCATGGCTTGACAGTTGTGTGTTTTTTTAGCATTGAATAAAATACTTCATTATACAGATATAGTACAATTTGTTTATTCATTCACCTATTGAAGGATATGGTGGTTGCTTCTAAGTTTTGGCAATTAAAAATAAGATTTTTAATTTCATTAATTAAGCTTTATATTTTATTTCCTTCTTTGTTTTTCTAGTATAGCTCAGCTGTATTTATTTGTGAACACTTTTCTCATTTCCACTCTTCAAAATTTCTAAGTGGTGCTTTAACTGTATTTCATTTGCTGTGTACTTTTTATGGTTTAATTGTAATCCATAAACTAGATGAACATCTTTTAGTTTCTAAGCTTTTGGGTTTATCATTCTTCCCCTACCCTTTTATATTGTCTGTGGGATTGATAATATTTTTATATTCCCCTTTATTCTCTTTCTGGTTTAGGAGCTAATAGATTGAATTTTACGTCTGGTGCATACTCTTAAATTTGTTTTAAACATGAATGGATAGCTATGAATGCTTCTTCCAACTGCTGAATACCTTCCTTTTGTCCATCTTACTATTTTTGAGAGCTTTCTTTCTTTTAAGTTAAAAATGATTTGTTCGTTTGAGTGTATAATTAAATTTACTAGCATGTTTTATGAGTGTGCTTTTCCTTTCTTATATTCATGATTTTCCTTTAGATTCATTTTTCTTCTTACTACAGTACTTCGTTAAGAATTCTTTTAGAGAGGTTCAATAGGTGCTAAGTTTTTAGTCTTTGTATATCTTAAAGTGTTTAAATTTTTTTCTCGTTCTTGAATAATAATAGTAGTTTAGTTGGCGATTACATTCAAGGAAGATTATCTTTCTCTCAGCACTTAAATTTATCACCCCACTTCCTTCCAGCATCATTTGTGGTTGATGAAAGACTTGCAGTCTTTTTGTTGTTCCTTTATAAGCGTTCTTTCTGAATATTCATGTATTTCTATAATCATTTCTATAATCCTAGAACATTCCAGGCTATAATCTTTTAAAATAATGCCTTTCTGTCATTCTTTCTAGTCTTCGTCTTTCAAAAATCCTATCAGAGATATATTGGAACCTCTCACTCTGTATCTTCTATCTCTTCAATACTTTAAATTTTTTTTTAAATCTATTTACTTCTGTCTTGCATTCGAGGTGAATTCTTTGTACTATTTCCACAGAATTATCTGAGTAATTTTTAGTGATTTTTTTTATTTCTTGATTTCTGCATGTCTCTTTTTATATCCACCATTTCTTCTTTAACTTTTTTGTTTTTGTTTTATAAATTCCTTTTTTAATAAAGCAAATGCTTTATCTTTTCAGCTTTATAATACTTATTTCAAAGTCATTGTCATATTGTTTCATATTATTTTCTTATGTTTCATTGCTGATTTCGTTGACTGCCAGTTTTAGTGTAATATTTCTTATGGTTCAGAATTTTAATTTTTAGACTGATCTTAGTTTGAAGCTTCCCCCTTCACATTCCTCCTTACTCCATCCCCTAAATTTCTATAGTAGCTGTGGCCCCAGGAATCATTTTGATGGTAGTTCAACTTTTTTTTTTTTCATGAACACAGAAGCTCCATGCCTAATCCCTGGCTTCCGTTAAGATTAGCTCTAGCTCCCATTTGCATGGATCAATTTTTATCTAGGTTACCCAGCAGGAGCCAAACTACTGGCCTAGCTGTCCAGAACTGGAGCTGAGCTTACTGCAACTTTTAGCTCTGTTCATTGCTTTGCCTATTTTGTTGAATTTCTGGTTGAGGGAGATATTAGTCTTATTTTTAAGTTCAAGTGTACCTTTTTGTTTTTGTTTTTTTTCCTCTTTTTTTTTTAACCAGAAGAGTTGCATTAAAGTGTGAATTTTGTGCCATCTTTATCGTTTTAATTGATAATACTAGTTCTCTCAGCAGGCATCCTCCTTTTTCTCTCAAGCATAAAAGGGAAAGGGTTTTTCAAGATAATTTTAAGAAGAAATTTAAAAGCAAAATATATTTTAGTGTTTTTATTTAAAGAGAAATGATTGTTTATAAGATCACGTTTTTGTTGTGATAAACTGTTTTAGGCTTTTATAAATATTCTAAAACTTGAAAACAGAAGAATAACTAAACCCTTTCTACTTAGGGTTAAAATTGAAAACTAGTTTGATTAAGGTAAAAGAAAATTAATCATGATGTTATGTTGGTTTTAATAAGAATAACTTAACTGTAGCCTTTGTAAGTATTTTGATGATTCTGAGGAAAACAAAACAAAACCAAGAAATCATACTTACTTATATATATTTTGCTTTATTTATATTTTGCTTTACTTTGATAATTTTAACCTCGTTTTTAGTTTTATATGAGTATAGGTTCCCATAACTTAGTTGCTTATGCATTTTACGTATCACCTGATGCCCAGAAAAGTGCTTTGTGATATAATATTCTTGTGAATTGAATTTCTGTGAAGCAAGTTGTCTTGCAATCCCTTAAGTAGAAAGATTGATTCCTTGATAAATGCTATGTTTTCGTTTTTGTTTTTTTACAAAGACAAAGGACAGCTTATTACTTGCAGCAATAGCAGTAGCCTAAATATCAGCATTTGTACCTGTCCAGGAGCCCCAATTCCCACAAGGCAACACAAAGAGGTACAGGTGGTACCTACACATATAAATGCTGTGATTTTTCTTTTATTGTCCATATTCATAAGGAAAGAGAGTAAACATTATTGCTTATATACTGGTCTACCATGAAATGTAATATATCTCATACAAATGTTATATCTATGTAGTGGGTTTTAGGTATTGCTTTCTGTGATAAATGTTCATTTCTTCTTGATATACAACAAATGAGCTTACTTAAAAAGAAATACCTCTCCCATTTGCTGTATTTTATGTCTGGTCATTCACATACTCAGTTAAAATTTTAGTTTTTTTGTCTATAAGTTGCTATTCCTTTTCTTAACTAGCTTTGCTCTAAATGCCATGTCGTCTACTTGAAAAGAATATGTGGTAGTCCCCTCTTATCCAAGTTTTGCTTTCTGTGGTTTCAGCTACTGACAGTCAACCACCTTCTGAAAATATTAAATTATAAGTTCCAGAAATAAACAACAAGGTTTTAAATTACATGCCGTTGTGGGTAGTCTTGTACCGTCTTGCTCTATCCTGCCTGGGACGTGAATCATCTGGTTGTAGACACTTAGTAGCCTCCTTGATTATCATATTAGCTGATTTCTTCTTGGTTATCAGATCGACTGTTGCAGTATCACAGTGACTGTGTTCAGTAACCCTTATTCTACTTAATAATGCCCCCCATAAGCCAAAAGTAGTGGTGCTGCCATATTATTATAATTATTCTATTTTATTATTGTTGTTGATCTCTTACTGTGGCTAATTTATAAATTATACTTTATCATGTATATATAGGAAAAAACATAGAGGTGACAGCGTGCTGGCAGTCCTCACAGGCCTCGCTCGCTCTCGGCGCCTCCTCTGCCTGGGCTCCCACTTTGGCAGCACTTGAGGAGCCCTTCAGCCCGCCGCTGCACTGTGGGAGCCCCTTTCTGGGCTGGCCAAGGCCGCAGCCGGCTCCCTCAGCTTGCAGGGAGGTGTGGAGGGAGAGGTGCGGGCGGGAACTGGGGCTGCACGCGGTGCTTGCGGGCCAGCGCGAATTCCGAGTGGGCATGGGCTTGGTGGGCCCCGCACTCGGAGCGGCCGGCCGGCCAGCCCCACCAGCCCTGGGCAGTGAGGGGCTTAGCACCTGGGCCAGCAGCTGCTGTGCTGAATTTCTCGCCAGGCCTTAGCTGCTTTCTCACCGGGCAGGGCTCGGGACCTGCATCCCGCCATGCCTGAGCCTCCCCCCAACTCCATGGGCTCCTGTGTGGCCGGAGCCTCCCCGACCAGCGCCACCCCCTGCTCCGCGGCGCCCAGTCCCATCGACCACCCAAGGACTGAGGAGTGCAGGCGCATGGCACGGGACTGGCAGGCAGCTCCACCTGCAGCCCCAGTGCGGGATCCACTGGGTGAAGCCAGTTGGGCTCCTGAGTCTGGTGGGGACTTGGAGAACCTTTATGTCTAGCTAAGGGATTGTAAATACACCAGTCGACACTCTGTATCTAGCTACTCTGGTGGTGACTTGGAAAACCTTTGTGTGGACACTCTGTATCTAGCTAATCTAGTTGTGGAGAACCTTTGTGTCTAGCTCAGGGATTGTAAACGCACCAATCAGCACCCTGTCAAAACAGACCACTCGGCTCTCTGTAAAATGGACCAATCAGCAGGATGTGGGTGGGGCCAGATAAGAGAAGAAAAGCAGGCTGCCCGAGCTGGCAGTGGCAACCCGCTCGGGTCCCCTTCCACGCTGTGGAAGCTTTGTTCTTTCGCTCTTTGTAATAAATCCTGCTGCTGCCCACTCTTTGGGTTCACACTGCCTTTATGAGCTGGAACACTCACCGCGAAGGTGTGCAGCTTCATTCCTGAAGCCAGCCAGACCACGAACCCACTGGGAGGAACGAACAACTCCAAACGCGCGGCCTTAAGAGCTGTAACACTCACTGCAAAGGTCCGCAGCTTCACTCCTGAGTCAGTGAGACGGCGAACCCACCAGAAGGAAGAAACTCCGAACACATCGGAACATCAGAAGGAACAAACTCCAGACGCGCAACCTTAAGAGCTGTAACACCGCGAGGGTCCACGGCTTCATTCTTGAAGTCAGTGAGATGAAGAACCCCCCAATTCTGGACACAATAGTATATATAGCGTTTGATATTCTGCAGTTTTCAGACACCCACTGGAAGTCTTGGAATGTATCTCCCCACCGCGGATAAAGGGGAACTACTGTAATAGATACCTTGTACTTTTTTTATCCTCATTTCTATTGGATAAAGGGGAACTACTGTAATAGATACCTTGTACTTTTTTTAATCCCCATTTCCTCTTAACTAGTTCCAGTTAGATATTAGGCTAAAGAATTTGCTAAACTAAAATGATTGCATTGTTAAATATTTGTTTTGTTGCTATTATGAAATAATTATTAATATGAATTACTAAATTGTTTTTTCAGTGTAAGCTTTTTTTTGTTTTTGTTTTTGTTTTTAGAAAATACTGTGTGTCAGCATGATATCCAAGTGGTTAAATTGTGTTTGTCTGACAAAAACATTTTTCTTATGAGAAATAAGTTTTGAAAGGAAATAAAGTTTAAGTTGTTTAATCATTAGTCCTTGTGTATTAGTTTTGAGCTGCCTTTGTCTACATGATAATGGATTTTTGTTTAAAATTTTAGTTGTTCATTCTAAAATAGGGTAAATGTGAAAATCCATTTTGTTAAATTAATGGTGTACGCTTAGTAGACACAAAGTGAAAAAAATGATAAAATCTGGTTTGTATTGTTTAAAAATAAAAAATTTTCTGTGATTAATATGTTTATAATTTTAGAAGAGTTGGAAAACATAAGGAAAAATGAAAAGTGTACAATATAGTAGTATCCTGTTAGCATTTGTCTGTATAGGATTTGTTTGTTTGTTTTTTGGACATTATAGTATTTATAAAGAGCAAAATTTATTGAAATATAAAAAGACCTAATTGCCAAAATTTGGAAGCAGCTGAGATATCCTTCATTAGGTAAATGGGTAAACACTGTGGTGAATGCATCTAATAGAATATGATTCAGTGATAAAAAGAAATGAGCTATCAAGCCACAAAAAATTACAAGAACCTTAAATGAAAATTGTTGGGTATAAGAAGCCAATCTAAAAAGGCTACATATTCTGTGATTCCAACTGTTTGACCTGCACAAGGCAAAAACTATGGAGACACTGAAAATATAAATGGTTTTCAGGGATTTGGGGAAAGGGTGGAATAGGTAGAACACAGGATTTTAAGGGTAATGAGTGATACTGAAATGATTCTGAATGATACTGTAATGGTGGTTACTTGTCATTATAATAGTTATATATTTGTTAAAACTTGTAGAATGTAAAACACAAAATGTGAACCCCAGTGTAAACTGTGGACTTCAAAAAACTAATTGATAGTAAGTATGATACAACTAGACAGATAAATGATGTGATGTAAACATATTCCATCTAAATCTGAGCGGAACATTTTACAGTAGAATCCAGACTAATGCCGTCTTTTTGTGATGATTGACGTATTCTGTATTTGCTCTCCAACATGGTAGGCAGTAGCCACATGTGGCTGTTGATTGCTTAAAATGTGGCTAATGTGACTTAGAAATTGTATTTTAAATTTTATTTAATTTTAATTATGTAGAATATAAGTAGCCTCATGTGGCTGGCAGCTACAATATTAGGAAGTATCTAAATGACAGAAGAAAGAGAAATGTAGACTGGTAAAATACAGTTTAGATGGAATTAGTAGTTGATTGAAAAATCTTACTCTGAATTTTGGTTCATTGCCTGTTTGGGAGCAGGTCTTCATTCTTTATCCTGCAGTTTTATTGAAAAACCTTACTCTGAATGTTGATTCATTGCCAGTGTGGGAGCAAGCCTTCATTCTTTATCCTGCAGTTTTTAAATTTGGTTCTGTCCTCAACAGTTCAATTAGTAATCTGCATAAAGGTGTGGTTCTAAAACTTGTGAGGGTCAGATTCAACATTGATAGTATTACCGATATGATGGATGACATAATGTGGACTTAGAAAGCTTCCAAAAGACTAAAATGAGGAAACAGTACAAAAGTGAACTGTATAAGGATCCATTTAGACTTAAAAAATATATAAAGTACAGTTTGGCCAGGTGCGGTGATTCACGCCTATAATACCAGCACTTTGGGAGGCTGAGGCAGGCAGATCACAAGGTCAGGAGTTTGAGACCAGCCTGGCCAATATGGTGAAACCCCATCTCTACTAAAAATACAAAAAATTAGCCGGGTGTGGTGGTGGGCACCTGTAGTCCCAGCTACTCGGGAGGCTGAGGCAGGAGAATTGCTTGCATCCGGGAGGCAGAGGTTGCAGTGAGCCGAGATCATGCCACTGCACTCCAGCCTGGGTGACAGAGCGAGACTCTGTCTCAAAAAACGAAAAAAAAAGTACAGTTTGTGGGAGACTTAGCCTAAAAGAAGTTCATGTGGAAAAAAAATTAAAACCAAAGGCTTTTGTTTGACTGCATATTGAGTTTGTAGTCAACATTTTGTTGTCATTACCATTTTGTGCTGTGTTCAGAGAAGCTTAATACTAGTGCAAGGTTGGTAATAATCTTTGTGATCTGTACTGATCAAATTATATTTGAAATACTATGTTCAGTTATGAATGCACAAGTATCAATAGCCGAGTCAATCAAGCAGAAGAAAAGATATCAGAGATTGAAGATTAACTTAATGAAATAAAGTGAGAAGACAAGATTAGAGAAAAAAGAATAAAAAGGAACAAACAAAGCCTCCAAGAAATATGGGACTATGTGAAGATACCAAATCTACATTTGATTGGTGTACCTGAAAGTGACGGGGAGAATGGAACCAAGTTAGATAACACTCTTCAGGATATTATCCAGGAGAACTTCCCCAGCCTAGCAAGACAGGCCAACATTCAAATTCAGGAAATACAGAGAACACCACAAGATACTCCTCAAGAAGAGCAACCCCAAGACACATAGTCGTCAGGTTCACCAAGGTTGAAATGATGGAAAAACTGTTAAAGGCAGCCAGAGAGAAAGGTGGGGTTACCCACAAGGGGAAGCCCATCAGACTGAATGCAATTTTTTAAGAGGCTCCGTAAAAGGGACATTTCTAAAGGAACTTAGATGAAGAATCATTAGAAACCAAGTTATAAGAGTAGTAGTAAGAAGTTGATGCATTTTTACCTAGGGAAAAAAAACTTGAGTAGCATCCCTAGAATATTACTTGACATTATCTGTTTTTTTAGCCGATGAGCTAAAAAAAAAAAAAAAAAAATCGCAAAAGAATCTCATAGTGTTTTAAGAAAGTTTACGAATTTGTGTTGGGACTCATTCAAAACTGTCCTAGGCCACATGCGGCCCACAGGCCACGGGTTGGACAAGCTTGAAAAACATATCCTATAAACAGGCTCTTCACTATCCTGGTTACTTTTTTCAGAATGTATTTCAATTTTTCATTGTAGTCTTCTTAAACAGTATAGATTATAATTTAATTCAAAACTCAATAAATATGGTTCAATCATTGTAACATCCTTTGGAATGGCACATGGGGTGTTTAACATACTGTTTTACCATTGAGATATTAAATTTTTTCCTAGCCTTTATTGTATTTTTTATTCACATTGAGCTTGCAAGAAACCAAAAAACAAACAAAAAACTAATCTTTTACCCTTCAAGGCTTTCATGTAATGTATTTATGGTACCAGTTTTCTCCATCTTATTTATGCAAGTACACATGAGTTTTTAAATCTAATTGCGGAGTTTTATATTTACCTCTAATACTTCTTAGATTATATCAGATTATTTACAAAGTTTGAAAATATTGATATTATCATGTACCATATTAATACTCTTATTTTATTTAATATGTCTTTTAGTTTAAATATCATTGATAAAATTATTGAACAGGGGAGAGCGATTCAATCCTTGAATAATAACTTTAGTGGCTGATCTCAATATTGACATTAATTCCATAATCTGCCTGACCATATTCTAATTCGAAAGGGTTCTTGATCTTAGCCAAAAGGCTAAGAAGCGATAAGGATGTCTCATTCACATCAAGATATTCTGCCTACTGTGCATCATCAGCTATTTTTCAGAATGTTGACTGTTTATTTGGAAAATAGTTGGTTTCTCATTTGACTGAGGTCTTTTGGAACTCCGGGTAGACTTATTTTTGACTTTTAATGAATTCTCTAGTAGTCACTAGATGGAAACAGAATGGAACTGACAAACCTTTTGTAAGTTTTACTTGCTTTAAAGCCTGTTTTAGTGCTTACTTAATTATTTCTTAAACACTTTAGTTGGAGAAGCAGGGTTCAAATAGCACAATAACATAGCAAGAATTGTGTTTTACTTGGATATAATATTTTGCTTCTGCATCTTTAAGTAAACCCATAATCTGACTAGGTTTGTCATATTTATTCTTTGGTTTCACAAATCCTCAGTTTACCTCTGCATAACCCAGTTTGTAGATTTATGGCTCATATTTAGGCTCATTATATCTTTTTTAAGCCAATTTTTATAGGATTTGTAATGTAATTTTCCATGGTATATTATTTAAAAAGTTTAACATTACTTCTAATTTTATATTTGTGGTGATATCTGTGATTCATTTGATGTTGTATTGGGAATTTAACATACACTATAGCATTGTTCCTGTTGGAATAACAGTGATATAATTCTATGTAGGTGGAAAATGAGGATTACCTTTGTTGAGAGATTCAAAGCTGCATTCGTTTATTAAATGTGTTGCATTGTCAAGAAAAAAGGAAGTAATGCTGTTTTAGTTTGTGCATGCCCTGAAATAATTTTTTGGCATCTCAACAACTGAGTCTTTTGGTTGATTTTTTGACTGTTTCTATTCATGAATTTTATGAAGAACTACTTAAAAAATTTAATTTTAAGAATAAGGCCTTATGTTGATAAGAATAACTGTAAGCACCTTTGTCTATTGGATAAGACCTTAACAGATAATAATGACTTTAACAGTTTCTAACAGTTTCTAACAATACCTATTGTGTCTCCCATAAATCTCATATCTTTAGTGTATTGCCAAAATAGTGAAACTTGCCTTTTCATTGTTGGAGAGCTGCATTCGTTCATGTTTTGTTTTAAAAATCTCTTTAGTAGAAGTCTGTTTCTATACCTGCAGCTAACTTCTTCCTCGCTGTTTTTTGTTGTTGTTGTTGTCGTCGTTGTTTTAATTTGATAACTTCAGGAACTTGTATCTGTGCATAGAGCAGTGATCCAGACAGCTGTACTTTTATGAACAGTCACCCTGAGTGCCAAATTAGTTTGTAGTGCAAATCTTGAGTGAGAACAGCACCTGCTCTCGATGTGGATGAAAATGGCAAATGTTATGGGAAGCATAATTTTGGGATTTCTTTAAATCTAATGGCAGCTGATCTCAGAATTCTGATGGGGATTCTTCATCTTGGAGTTATAAAGTCCTATTAAGAGCAAAGCACTCTTTTTGTCTCTTTTGCTAGGTCTTAGGTGTGTTATTTTTTTTAAAAATGTGCTTTTTTGTGTGGTGATCCTATGCTTGGGACTTGGCACTAGAAGTTATCTTCCAAATATACTGGTGGTTTCCTAGAAGTATATATTGGGCTAAACATTTCTAACTAGAACTTATCATGTAAGAACATTGCATTTTGGATTGAATAGCTAAGATATGTAAGGATATCTCTGCCATGATAAATTATTTTCTTATGGAAGAAATGGTCTCATTTTCAGAACTAACAAATTTTTTGGGAGTTGATAGGATTTAAAGGACAGTTCATGCTGTATATAGAGAGCATTTCCTATTTGTTTCAAGTCAGGTGGGAGAAAGTAACTATGTAGGTATGTATTGTAGTTATCTATTTGAATTTTCAAGGTTCTTTAATACCGGTCTTAACCTTAAGCACAGAGCTTGTATCTCACTAACAGCAATTCAAGACACTCATTCAAAACGCTTTTAGGAAAAATTATATTTAATCTTATTTTTTTTTTTTTTGAGACAGTGTCTTGCTCATCGCCCAGGCTGGAGTGCAGTGGCGCGATCTTGGATCATTGCAACCTCCGTCTTCCAGGCTTAAGCCATCCTCCCACCTCAACCTCCTGAGTAGTTGGGACCACAGGCATATGCCACCATGGCTGGCTAATTTTTGTATTTTTTGAAAGATGGAGTCGTACCTTATTGCCCAGGTTGGTCTCGAACTCCTGAGCTCAAGTGATCTGCCTGCCTCAGCCTCCCAAAGTGTTGGGATTACAGGCATGAGCCACTGCGCCTGGCATTTTTGTTTGTTACATTTTCTATTGTAAGTCATTTTGGTTTGTAAGCTTTAAAGAATAGCTTAATTGATTCATAGTTCACATGACATACAAGACATCCATTGAAAGTGTATCAATGATTGTTTTTAGTATATTAGCAGATGAGGGCAGTCATTACCACAGTCAATTTTAGAGCATTTTCATCAACTCAAAAAGAAATCCTTGACCTTTAACTAACATCTTCCATTCTCCTTCTCCCTACCCCCTCCACCCTTAGTGAACCAGTTATCTACTTTTTGTGTCTGGAGATTTCTCCATTTTGGACATTTTATACAAATGGAATCATCTAATATGGTCTTTCTTGACTATTTTTTACTTAGCAAAACGTTTTCAAAGTTCATTCATGTTGTTTATTACTTCATTTTTTTATTTTTTTTGGTGAGTCGGAGTCTCGCTCTGTCATCCAGGCTGGGGTACAGTGGCACGATCTTGGCTTACTACAACCTCCACCTCCTGAGTTCAAGCAGTTCTCTTGCTTCAGCCTTCTGAGTAGCTGGGATTACAGACTCGTGCCACCATGCCCAGCTAACTTTTGTATTTTTAGTAGAGACAGGGTTTCACCGTGTCAGCCAGGCTGGCCTCGAACTCCTGACCTCGTGATCTACCCACCTCAGCCTCCCAAAGTGCTGGGATTATAAGCGTGAACGACCATGACCTGCCTACTACTTCATTTTTTTTTATAGCTGAATAATATTCCATTTTGTGCATATATCACATTTCATTTATCAGTTCATCATTTGATGAACATTTGGGTTTCTATTTTTTGGTTATTATGAATAGCCAAACTTGTGCACATGTTTTTGATTGGACACATATTTCAGTTCTCTTAGGTGTATACCTAGAGGGAATTGTCGGGCCATATAGTGATTCTGTGTCTAATTTGTTGAGGCTGGACATGGTGGCTCATGCCTATAATCCCAGCGCTTTGCGAGGCTGAGACAGGAGGGTTGTTTGAGGCCAGGAGTTTGAGACTCAACTGGGCAACCTAGTGAGATCTTGTCTCTACAAAAAAAATAATTAGCTGAGTGTGTTCATTTGCACCTATAGTCCCAGCTACTTGGGAGGCTGAGGCAGGAGCCCAGGAATTCCAGGCTGTAGTGAGCCATGATTGTACCACTGTACTCCAGCCTGGGTGACAGATCAAGACCCCAACTTAAAAAACAAAACAAAACAACAACAATACAACTTATTGAGGAAACAGCAAACTGTTTTCTCCACATCCTTGCCAAAACTTGCTATTTTCCATTTTTATAGCCTTTCTAGTGGGTGTTAAGTAGTATCTCATTGTGATTTTGATTTGCATTTCTCTGGTGATTAATGATGTTGAGTATCATCCTGGTTATTGGTCATTTGTGTATAGTCCATGCAGAAATTCAGATCCTTTGCTCATTTTTATATTGGGTTTTCTTTTTATTACTGAGTTATAAGAGTTCATTGTATATTTTGGATACACATCCCTTATCAGATAGATACATGATTTTTTTTCTCCCCATTCTGTGGGTTTCCTTTTCACCTTCATGGTGGTATCCTTTAAAGCACAGTTTTTTTATTTTGATGAAATCTAAATTATCTGTTTTCTTTTGTTGCTCATTCTGTTGATGTCATAGTTAGGATTTTTTTTTACCATATCTACACCCATAAAGATTTATTCCTATGTTTTCTTCTAAGAGTTTTATCATTTTAGCTCTTACATTTAGGTCATTTATTCATTTGAGTTGATTTTTTATATGGTATGAAGTAAAGGTGCAGCTTAATTTTTTGTACATCTCTAGCCAGTTGTCCCATCATCATTTATCGAAAAGTCTCTTCTTTTCCCTTTAAATAGTCTTGGCATTCTTTTAAAAAATTGGTTGACCATAGATGCTTGGGTTTATTTCTGGACTCTCAATTCTATTCTGTTGATTTGTCTGTGTATCCTCATGCTGGTACTACACTCTTTTAATTACTGTTGCTGTGTAGTAAGTTAGAAATATGAAAGTGTGAGTCTTAAACTTTGTTCTCTTCAAGTTTATTTTGACTATTCTGAGTTTTCTGCTATTCCATCTGATTTTTAGAATCAGCCTGTTAATTTCTGTGAAGAAGTCACCTGGGATTTTGATAGGAATTTGATTTAATCTGTAGAGCAAATTGGGGTTTATTATGATCCTAGCAGTAGTCTTCTGGTTCTAGTCTTCTGATTCATGAACATGACTGTTTTTCCATTTATCTAGATCTTCTAAAATTTCTTTCAGCAATATTTGTAGTTTTCACTGTAGAACTCTTATACTTCCTTTGTTTGATTTTTTTTTTTCCCAGTAATGTATTATTGTTAATATTGAGTGTAAACTTGATTGGATTGAAGGATGCAAAATACTGTTCCTGGGTGTGTCTGTGAGGGTGTTGCCAAAGGAAATTAAAATTTGAGTCAGTGGACTGGGAGAGGTAGACCCACCCTCTGTCTGGGTGGGCGCAATCTAATCAGCTGCCAGCATGGCTAGAATAAAGCAGGCAGAAGAATATGGAAAGACTAGACTGGCTGAGTCTTCTGGCCTTCATCTCCCCCTATCCCCCTTCCTGGATGCTTCCTGCCCTTGAACATCGGACTCTTAAGTTCTTCAGCTTTTGGACTCTTGGACTTACACCGGTGGCTTGCTAGGGGCTCCTGGGCCTTCTGCCACAGATTGAAGGCTGCACTGTCAGCTTCCCTACTTTTGAGGTTTTGGGACTCGGACTGGCTTCCTTGCTCTCAGCTTGCAGACGGCCTTTTGTGGGACTTCACCTTGTGATCGTGTGAGTCAATATGCCTTAATAAACTCCCTTTCATGTATACATCTATCCTATTAGTCCTGTTCCTCTAGAGAACCCTGACTAATACATAATGTTTTTGATGCTATTGTAAATGGAATTTTTTTAAATACTTTAAGTTCTAGGGTACATGTGCACAATGTGCAGGTTTGATACATAGGTATACATGTGCCATGTTGGTTTGCTGCACCATCAACTCTTCATTTACCTTAGGTATTTCTCCTAATGCTATCCCTCCCCCAGCCCCCCATCCCCCGACAGGCTCCCGTGTGTGATATTCCCTGCCCTGTGTCCAAGTGATCTCATTGTTCAATTCCCACCTGTGAGTGAGAACATGCAGTGTTTGGTTTTCTGTCCTTGTCATAGTTTGCTGAGAATGGTGGTTTCTAGCTTCATCCATGTCCCTGCAAAGGACATGAACTCATCCTTTTTTATGGCTGCATAGTATTCCATGGTGTGTATGTGCCACATTTTCTTAATCCAGTCTATCATTGATGGACATTTTCAGATTTTTCATTGCTAGTTATAGAAATACAATTGATTTTTGTATATTGATCTTCTATCCTGTAACCTTGCTTAACTTGTTTATCACTTCTAATGGTCTTTTTTATATGTAGTTTTACTGCTTTTTAATCTAGATGCCTTATATTTCTTTTTTTTTTTTTTTTTTTTTGGCTTTTGCTTAACTGCCCTGCCTAGAACCTACAGTACAGTGTTGAATAGAAGTGGTGAGCGCAGACTTATTTTTGTTATTTCTAATCTTAGTGGGTTAAGTATCCGGTTTTTCACCATTATGAAATGGTGCTATGTATGTTAGCTGCAGATTTTTCTTCTTTTTTTTTTTTTTGAGACGGAGTCTTGCTCTGTCGTCCAGGCTAGAGAGTGGCACAATCTTGGCTCTCAGCAACCTCCACCTTGCCTCCTGGGTTCAAGTGGTTCTCCTGCCTCAACCTCCTGAGTAGCTGGGATTACAGGTGCCCGCCACTGCACCCAGCTAATTTTTGTATTTTTAGTAGAGATGGGGTTTCACCATCTTGGCCAGGCTGGTCTCAAATTCCTGACCTCATGATCCATGTGCCTTGGCCTCCCAAAGTGCTGGGATTACAAGCATGAACCACTGTGCTTGGCCAGCTGTGGATTTTTCACAGATACCCTTGATCACATTGTGGGAGATCCCTTCAAGAGCTACTTTGTTGAATGTTTTTATTACGAAAAAGTATTGGATTTTTTCCAGTTCTTTTTTCTGCATCTGTTGAGCTGATCATGTGATTTGTTTTTTAAATTCTATTGATATGATGTAGTCTATCAGTTGGTTTTCTAATGCTGAACCAACCTTGTATCCCTGACATTAATCTCACTATCATGGTTTATAATTTGTTTTCTATATTGATGCTTTTGGTTTGCTTGTATTTCATTGAGGAATTTTGTGTTCATATTCCTAAGAGATATTGCTCTATAGTTTTCCGGTGATGTGTTTATCTGGTTTTGGTGTCAGAGTAATACTGGCCTCCTAAAATGAATCGGGAAGTGTTTTCTTCTCTTTTTGTAACGAGTGTGAGGAATTAGTATTAACTTCTTTAAATATTTAGTGGAATTCAACTGTGAAGCCATCTGGACCTGGCCTTTTCTTTGTGGGTCATTTCTTAATTACTAATTCAATGTTTTACTTGTTATAGGTCTGTTCAGATTATCTATTACTTCTTGAGTTGGTTTTGGTAGTGTGTAGTTTTCTAGGAGTTTTTCCCTTTCTTCTAATGTATCTAATAGATTGATATACAATTGTTTACAGCATTCCTGTATAATCTTTTTTACTTCTTTCAGCTTAGTAGTGATGTCCTGACTTATATATGATCCTACTAATTTGAGTCTTCTCTCTTTTGTTCGTGGTCAATCTACCTAAAGTTTTGCTAATTTTGTTAATCTTTTCAAAGAACACCTTTGGTTTCCTTTATTTTCTCTATTGCTTTTCTGTTTTTGATTTCATTTACTTTTTGCTCTAAGCTTTATTATTTCCTTCCTTCTGCTTGCTTTAGGTTTATTTTGCTCCTCCTTTTCCAGTGTCTTAAGGTTGATAGGTTATTGGTTTGAGATCTTACTTTTTCTTTATATATGCATTTACAGCTATAAATTTTTCCCTTTTCACTGCTTTAGCTGAGTCCCCTAAGTTTTGCTCTGTTGGATTTTTATTTTCATTCATCTCAATGTGTTTTCTGATTTCTCTTTTGATTAATTTTTGGTTCAGTTTGTTCTTTTTGTTTTGTTTATTTAACACATAGTTGTAAGTTTTCCAGTGTTTTTGGTTACTGATTTCTAGTTTCATTCCATTGTAGTTGGAAAACATACTTTGTATTATTTCTATCCTTTAAAATTATTGAGGTTTGCTTTATAGCCAGCTATATGATCTATCCTGGAGAAGTTTCATGCGTGCTAGAGAAGAATGTATGTTCTGCTTTTGATGGGTAGGTGTTCTATAGATGTCTGTTAGGTTTAGATGGTTTATAGTGTTGCTAAATCCTATATTTCTTTTTTTTTTAATTTTTAAATTTTTTTTATATTTCTTAACTTTTATTTTAAGTTCAGGAGTACATATGCAGGTTTGTTATATAGGTAAACTCAGATCATGTGGGTTTGTTGTACAGATTATTTCATCACCCAAGTTATAAGCCTAGAACTTATTAGTTATTTCTACAGATTCTCTCTCTCCTCCCACTCTCTACCCTCAGGTAGGCCCCAGTATCTGTTCTTCCTCTCTATGTGTTCATGTGTTCTCATCAATTAGCTCCCACTTATAAGTGAGAACATGCAGTATTTGATTTTCTGTTGGTGTGCCAGTTTGCTAAAGATAATGGCTTTCAGCACTATCCATGTTCCTGCAAAGAAGATAGTCTCATTCTTTTTTTTATGGCTGCATAGTATTCCATAATGTATATGTACCACATTTTCTTTGTCCAGTCTACCAATGATGGGATTTAGGTTGACTCCATATCTTTGCTATTGTGAATAGTGCTGCAGTGAGCATATGTGTGCATGTGTCTTTATAATAGAATGATTTATATTCCTTTGGGTATATACCCAGTAGTAGAATTGCTTGGTCGAGTGGTAGTTCTTTTTTTAGCTCTGTGAGGAATTGCCACACTGCTTTCCACAAATGGTTGAACCAATTTACAGTCCCACCAGCAGTGTATAAGTGTGCCTTTTTCTCCATAACCTCACTAGCCTCTGTTATTTTTTGACTTTTTAGTAATAGCCATTCTGACTGATGTGAGATGGTATCTCATTGTGGTTTTGATTTTCGTTTATCTAATGATCAGTGATGTTGACCTTTCTTTCATATGCTTGTTGGCTACAGGGTATCTTGTTTTGAAAAGTGTCTGTTCATGTCCTTTGCCCACTTCCTAATGGGATTGTTTGTCTTTTGCTTGTTAATTTACGTTTCTTGAAGATATTGGATACTAGACCTTTGTTGGATGCATAGTTTGCAAATATTTTCTCTCATTCTGTAGGTTATCTGTTTACCCTGTTGATAGTTTCTTTTGCTGTACAGAAGCTCTTTCTTTTAATTAGATCCCATTTATCAATTTTTGCAGTTGCTTTTGGCATTTTTATCATGAAATCTTCGCTCATTCTTATGTTCAGAATAGTATTGTCTAGGTTGTCTTCCAAGATTTTTATAGTTTTAGGTTTTACATTTAATGTAATCAAGATGGATTACATTTAATCCATCTTGAGTTAATTTTTTATATGGTGTAAGGAAGATTCAATCTTCCAGCTTCAGTCTTCTGCCTATGGCTAGTCAGTTATTCTAGCACCATTTATTGAATATGGAGTCTTTTCCCCATTCCTTGTTTTTGTTGGCTGTGTCAAAGATCAGATGTTTGTGGGTCTGTGGGCCTATTTCTGGGTTCTCTAACCTGTTCTATTTGTCTATATGTCAGTTTTTGTACCAATACCATGCTGTTTCGGTTATGGTAGCCATGTAGTATAGTTTGAAGTCAGGTAACATGATGTCTTCAGCTTTGTTCTGTCTGCATAGGGTTGCCTTAGCTATCTGAGCTCTTTTTTGGTTATGTGAATTTTAGAATAGTTTTTTTTTTTAGTTCTATGAAGAATGTGATTCATACTTTGCTAAGAATAGCATTGAATCTATAAATTATTTTGGCAGTATGGCCATTTTAATGATATTGATTCTTCCAGTCCATTTCAGGGAATGTTTTTCCATTTCCTTGTGTTATCTCTGATTTATTTGAGCAGTGTTTTGTAGTTCCTTTTGTAGAGATCTGTTACCTCCCTCATTAGCTGTATTTCTAGATATTTTATTTTTCTGGCAATTATGAGTGGGATTACATTCCCGATTTGTCTCTTGGCTTGACTGTTGTTGGTGTATAGGAATGCTAATTATTTTTGTATGTTTATTTTGTATCCTGAGACTTTCCTGATCAAAAAGTTAGAAAGATCTCAATTTAACAACCTAACTTCACAACTAAAAGAACTAGAGAACCAAGAGTAAACCAACCCCCAAAGCTAGGAGAATACTACAAATAATCAAAATCAGAGCTGAACTGAAAGAGATTGAGACATGAAAAACTATCAAATGATCAACAATTCCAGTTGATTTTTTGAAAAAAATTAATAAAATAGACTGCTAGCTAGACTATTGAAGAAGAAAAAAGAGAAGATCCAAATAAACACAATTAGGAATAAGGGGAATATCACCACTGACCCCACAGAAATACAAACAACCATCAGAGAATAAACACCTCTGTGCACATAAACTAGAAAATTTAGAAGAAAGGGATAAATTCCTGGACACATATACCCTCCTAAGACTGAACCAGGAAGACATTGATTCCCTAGACAGACCAATAATGAGCTTTGAAATTCAATCAGTGATAAATATCGTACAATTAAAAAAAGCTCAGGACTGGATGGTTTCACAGCTGAATTCTACCAGAGGTACAAAGAAGAGATGGTACCATTTCTATTGAAACCATTCCAAGAAAATGGGGAGGAGGGACTCCTCCCTAACTAATTCTATGAGGCCAGCATCATCCTGATACCAAAACCTGGCTGAGACACAACAACAACAAAAAAGAAAACTTCAGGCCTGTATCCTTGACAAACATTGCAAAAATTATCCACAAAATACTGGCAAACTGATTCCAGCAACACATTAGAAAATGTATCCATCACGACCAAGTAGGCTTTATCCCTGGGATGCAAGGTTGGTTCAGCATATGCAAATCAATAAATGTGATTCATCACAAAAACAGAACTAAAGACAAAAACCACATGCTTGCCTCAATAGATGTAGAAAAGGTTTTTGATGAAATTTAACCTTCCCTAATGTTAAAAACCCTCTATAAACTAGGTATTGAAGGAACATAACTCAAAATAGTAAGAGCCATCTATGACAAATCCACAGCCAAGATCATACCAAATTGGCAAAACCTGGAAGCATTCCCCTTGAAAATTGATACAAGGATGCCCTCTCTCACCTATTCAACATTAGTGTTGGACATCCTACCCAGAGCAATCAGGCAGGAGAAAGAAATATCAGGCATCAAAATAGGAAGAGAGGAAGTCAGTCTGTCTCTGTTTGCAGACAACACGATTTTATATCCAGAAAACCCCATAGTTGTGGCCCCAAAGCTCCTTAAGCTGATAAAAATTCTTGTATTTTCTTAGTAATCTTCTGCCTGGTTTTATATCCAGTATTGAAAGTGTGATATTGCACCCTCCGACTGTTATTGTTGAATTATTTATTTATCTTTCATCTCTCCATTCTGTATTCCTTTTCATTTTCAATTAATGTATGTCGGTACTTTGCTTATACACAAACACACACACACACACAAACACAGACACACTGTATAATGTGTAAAGTAATTTGTGAATTTGAATTAACATCTGGAGTTACTTGCTTTCAGCCTGAAAAACTTCCTTTAATGTTTCTTGTAAGGTAAGTCAGCTATCAACAAAAGCTCTTAGGTTTTTTGTGGTTTTTTTTTTGTTGTTGTTGTTGTTTGAGACGGAGTTTCACTCTTGTTGCCCAGGCTGGAGTGCAATGGCACGACCTCAGCTCACTGCAACCTCTGCCTCCCCAGGTTCAAGTGCTTTTCTGCCTCAGCCTCCCATGTGGCAGATTATAAGTATGCGCCACCACGCCCAGCTAAATTTTTTGTATTTTTAGTAGAGACAGGGGTTCTCCATGTTGGTCAGGCTGGTCTTGAACTGCTGAACTCAGGTGGTCCTCCCGCTTCGGCCTCCCAAAGTGCTGGGATTATAGGCGTAAGCCACTGCACCCGGCCTGTCTCTTAGTTTTTATCTGGGAACATCCTTATTTTGCCTTCACTTTTGAATGGTAGCTTTGCTGGATATAGGATTTCTGGCTGACAGGTTTGGGGTTTTTTTAAATCTTATTTTATTTTATAGTACTTTGAATATGTTATCGCATAATTTCTGGCCTTCAATGTTTCTGCTGAGAAGTCAGCAATTAGTTTATTGGTGTTTCCTTTTAAGTGATGAATTATTTTTCTCTTGCGGCTTTAAAGATTTTTTTTCCTTCTTTGTAACTTTCATCATTTTTACTATTATGTGTCTGTTTGTGGATCTCTTTTTATTTATCATACTTGGAATTTGTTTTTCTTTTTTTTTTCTTTGAGACGAGTCTCGCTCTGTCCCCCAGGCTGGAGTGCAGTGGCATGATCTCGGCTCACTGCAAGCTCTGCCTCCTGGGTTCATGCTATTCTCCTGCCTCAGCCTCCTGAGTAGCTGGGACTACAGGCACCCGCCATCATGCCCGGCTAATTTTTTTGTAGTTTTAGTGGAGGTGGGGTTTCACCGTGTTAGCCAGGATGGTCTCGATCTCCTGACCTCGTGATCTGCCCGTCTCGGCCTCCCAAAGTGCTGGGATTACAGGCGTGAGCCACCGCACCTGGCCCATACTTGGAATTTGTTAAGCTTCCTGGATGTGTGTTTTTCAATAAATTTCAGAAGATTTAAACTATTGTTTTTTCAAAATTTTGTTGCTCTTTTCTTTCCTTTGGGTATGCTTATTATGTGTATGTTGGTGCACTTAATGGTGTTTCACATTTTTCTGATTCTCTTAATTTTTCTTCATTTTTTCTCTTCATCTATCTGTCTTTCTATCTGTCCATCCATCCGTCCATCCATCCATCCATCCATCCATTCAATTTTGAGACAGGTTGTTGCTCTCTTGCCCAGGCTAGAGAGCAGTGGTGTGATCATAGCCCATGGCAGCCTTGAACTCCTGGGTTCAAGGATTCCTCCCACCTCAGCTTTCCGAGTAGCTGAGACTACAGGCATGCACCACCACACCTGGCTAATTCTTTTATTTTTTGGAGAGACGAGTCTTGCTATGTTGCCCAGGCTGGTCTCTAACTACTGGCCTCAAGCAATCCTCCCTCCTCAGCTTCTCAAGTGATGGATCACAGGTAGGTGCTGCCATTCCTGGCCTTGTTTTTGTTCTTCAAATGTCATAATATCCATCTGTCTTCCAGTTCGCTGATTATTTCTTCTGACAGTTTGACTCTACTATTGAATCCTTCTAGTTAATATTTAATTTCAGTTACTGTGGTATATAATTTCATAATTTTCATTTTTTTAAGAAATGCTATCTCAGTTTCCTATTTCATTTGGACTTGTGTTTATTTCTTTGGTCATTGTTTAATTCTTTAATCACGGTTCTCTTTAGTTCTTTGAACATATTTACAATGCCTACTTTGAAGTATTTTTCTATTAAATTTGACATGTGATTACCTTCACAGGCAATTTCTGTTGCTTGCTTTTTTCCCTCTAGTATATGGATCATACCTCTCCATTTCTTTACATGCCTTATAATTTTTCATTAGAAAATGAACATTTTAGTTAATATATTGTGGATACTCTGGATATTTGTCCCATGTTTCCACTGGGGCTAGTTATTGTTGCCTGCTTGCTTATTTTTCTTTTTAAATCACTTTGCTAAATTATTTTAGTGGAGATGATTTCATCCCCTCTCACTTCACAGTATTAAGCTTCTGATGTTGTTTGTTATGGAGATGCATCTTTGGGTATGTCCACAGTTACCCTGGTATGGTTTTGGCAGGGCTTTTTCTCCTTTTACTGATTATAACTAGCTTTGAAACTACCAATCTCAAACTTATTACTCTATCATTTGCAACATTTTGTGGGGACATAAATTTCTCTACAAACTTATGTAATAACTCTGTGGCCCCTTTGAAAGAATGATTTTAGAGGTCAGTGTTGACATTTATCCCGAACCTAATGGGCTCCTCTCTGTTGTCTCTTTACTCAGTTCTCTCCTCCTATACAACCTAGTCCTTCAATCTATGAATCTTTTTCTAGTTGTTGTTCACCACAGTCTTAGATGTTTTTCATAGAGTACTTAGGCTTCAAATTTTTGCACTGTTGAATGTTTGAATTTTTTGCAATATGAAAGGTTAACAGAAATCAATGTAATTTTAAGGGTTTTTTTTTATAACGAGGTTTTTTTTATCTCATTAAAGACAAAAGAGTGTTTTTTACTGTGTTTTGATATATGTAAGGACTATTTGTAATTTCATTCTATAAACTGTCCTTTGTATATTTTTAAGTTTCTCTACTTTTCTGATAAGAACAATCACTTCACTTATAGTATGATTTGATATTAAGTGTAACTAGAATAAAGAATAAATTCTGATCAGAATATTTTGAACTTGAATTTCACTGAGGGATTGTTGTATTATTAACAGAATTGGTGATGAAGGGAGAAAGAAGATTTGAGAAAGGAGATGATAACTTTAGTTGTGTTTTTTCTATATTTGATCTTATCGGAGCTATAATTTAGCACTTTAATGTTAACATTTATAAAAATTAATATATGTTATTTTAAATACAGAATTAATACTTGTAAGAGCAGGACTGTGCAAGATTAATTGTGGAAAAACTGGAGTTGGACAAATGGGCCTATCATTCATTTCCATTGTGGTCATCACTTATGTGATTTTTTGATTCAACTCCAGAAATATTTACGTTGTTGGACACTGTTTCTAGGTGACTTTAGTATGGGAGAGGGTAAACATGGACAAAAATCCTCCTCTTGCCACCCCGCCTGGCCACATCTTCAGTACTTTTACACATGCCTGAAGGATATAAGAAAGGAGGATTAAACGTGGATCTTGTGTTTATTATTTTGTCTAGAGTATTTACTTGCTTTTATTTTTTCACAGATCTGTTAATACTTCTTATCAGTTTTCTAGGAATCTTAATGTAGATTTAGTGGCATCTCTTATACTTGTTATATGTTAACCATTTTTGAGGTTGCAAGAGGGCCTTAAAGTGTTTGTAACTACTAGCAATCGAAGGAGATTAAACAGCAACAACAACACAAGATCAAAAACTTAATCTTCATCCTGTGTTGGTTGGAGTTTGGCAAAAGACTATTTTATGTTGTCAAAAGCAACCTACTTAGGATTCTTTCTGTTTTGAGATTATTTTTATAGACAATATTTACTTTTATTTAGAAAGAGTTTAATCTAGTAAACAAAACATATGCTTCTAATGATTCCCTTTGAAAAAATATGACACTTATTTAAGGGTTAAAAATTTGAAAGAAAATACTGTTACGAATACAACATGTCTTTGATACATCTTCATTAATTAGCACTTGCCATTTGTCTTGCACTATTTTAACTCTTGGAGAAACAAAGAGTAAAGTTTCGTTGAAGGAAGACATACAGTAATGAGGAATCTTTGTATGCCGTTTAACTGCCATAAAACATAGTAAAGATAGAGAAAGCCTTGGAGAAGAGTTATTATTTGAGCTGGATTTTGAAGGCTGAAAGGAGAGGTTACTGTGCTGAGATTAGAAAGGTCATTCTGCCTAGTAGGACCAGCATGTAGAGACACATGGACATGTGAAAGAGCATGCCTTCAGAGTAGCAGTTGGATTGGTGTCATTCAATGATAAGGACTTATGAGTTGGGGGAAAGCAAGAATGTGGTGCCAGACTGGCTTATTGGGACCAGCAATAGAAGGTATCAATCATGCGGGGGTACTTAGAAGTTTGGATTTTGTCTTGTAAGGATCAGGATGCTATGAAGGATTTTAAACCATGGTATTATATGAACAGATTTGCGTGTTAGTATAGTAAAGGTTTCCTTCTGGTGTACCAGGGCATATGACATAATGGGTTGTAGGTGGGCTGGGATACTATTCTTATTAACTAACTCTCAAGGCAGTTGTCTGGGCCAAGGATCACTTGGGCTTTTAATTAGTCTTTTTTGTTCAGAGTAGCCTCATCCATTTACTTCATATACTTTACAAATATTATGACTTTCCAAATGCGCTATGGCATGAAAAAGCTATAGAAATGTGAGTATAAAGTAAGTAGAGTGTGACCATTTAAAAATGTTTTATAGTAATCTTGGCCATCAGTTATCAAACTTTATGATCTGAGAACCTCTTTATGCTCTTAAAAGTTATTGAGTACTCTACAGGATTTTGTTTATGTGGTTTATATCTATTGGTATTCACTATACCAGAAACTAAAACTGAGAAACTCTTCAAGTACAGTCATGTGCTGCATAAGGATGTTTTGGTCAGTGACGGACTATATACAACAGTGGTGCTGTAAGATTATAATAGAACTGAAAAATTTCTATCACCAGTGACATCTTGATGATCCTGACTTTGTGTAGGCCTAAGCTAATGTGTTTTTTTGTATGAAGTTTTAATTAACAAGTTGAAAAAATAAAAATTTTAAAAATAGAAAAAAGCTTATAGAATAAGGTTATAAAGACACAATATTTTTGTACAGCTGTACAGTGTGTTTGTGTTTTAAGCTAGGTGTTGTTATAAAAGAGTCAAAAAGTTAAATGTAAAATTTATGAAGTAAAAAGTTACAGTAAGCTAAGGTCAACTTACTAGTGAAGACTGTTTTTTTTTTTTGAAAAAATAAATGTAGTGTAGCCAAAGTGAATAGTGTTTATAAAGTCTACGGTAGTACATTAACATCCTAGGCCTTCACATTCACTCATTACTCACTCACTGACTCAACTAGAGTAATTTCCAATCCTGCAGGCTTCGTTCATAGTAAGTGCTCTTTCAAGTATACAGTTATACCATTTTTTATCTTTTGTACAGTAGTTTTTACTGTATCTTGTCCATGTTTACATATGGTTAGATACACCAATACTTACCATTGCGTTTCAGTGGACTCCAGTATTCAGTATAGGAGCGTGGTATACAGGCTGGTAGCCTAAGAGAAATAGGCTACACCATATAGTCTAGCTGTGTAGTATACTGCCTCATCTAGGTTTGTGTAATTACACTCTATGATGTTCCCACAAAATCACCTAGTGGTGCATTTCTCAGGATATGTGTTGTTAAGTGACACATGACTGCATATATTTATTCATTTTAAAATAATAATAATAGAAGTTAACAGCTTGATGCAAATTAACTATATTTTCCAAAACTGTAAAATATAGAAAGAAAAGTAGCATTATTTTAAATTTTTGCAATCTTTTTAATATCTGGTTTAATAGAAAGCAGATTCTCATACCTGCTTCTGTAATCAATCTGCTATGATATATATTTTTGGTTTAAGCCTACAAAGGGAATCCAGGCTCACATAGATATGCAGTTAGAAAAGAGAATAATATTTTAAAAGCATTTTCAAATAATTTTTAATATTCTTTTTTGATACTAAATTAAAACTTGACAAGCAGTAGTTTCTTGCAGTTTAGTTACAATGAAAATCTGGCATATCAATAAATTTTTATACTAGGTTTTGTGAAAATCTATTGGTCTCATTTTTAATGGATATTTTTACCCATGTATAATTTTATAACATCATATGTGAGTCTTTTGGAAAATAATTGATTGAGTGAGTTATGCAAATCTTCTAAATGTTGACGCATTTGATTATATAATATAAAAAGAATTCATTCATTAATATTATCACTGGTATCATCAGAAAAGTCTCAAGTATTGGGAAATGGTCAAATTTACAGTGGTGAATACAAGTTTTTCATTTTTCAAAATTCTAATTTTCTCTTGAAAACTTGCATTTTAGCATTGGCAACAATACATTCAGTTGTTTTCCTTTGTGTAGGAGGCTCACTTTCATTTTTGAGAAAATGTTTGTCAGATATCCTAATCTGAATAATCAATTTGTTTTTAGTCTTTCTTTCAAATCAAAATGATGTTACATAGAAAGCCTCTTCACTAGCAATTTTATACATACTTTTATAAAATTTTTTAAAAATACTTTTATACGTACATTTATTCTATATATAGTAGAAGTAATTTTATACATACTTCCCCTTTTGTCACACAGAATATTAAAAAACATACATACTCATGATATGAAATTTACAAAACTAATAATTTTTATTGCTTTACTTACAGACATTCTTAAGCTTTGTGTTGTTGTTGTTTGTATTTGTGCTTGTATGACAGTGAAGAATACAATCATTACTAATTCCTTTGACACTATTTGCTTGATTTATGCTAAGGCACCAGCAGTTTTACCCACCATTGCTTTTGCACCATCAGTACAAATGTCAACAGAATGAGAAAGGCAAATAATAGCTAAGTATTATCATGAAAATAATATTGACCATGCGGGCCCCTTAAGTGTCCAGGACTTCTAGGACTCTGTATGTCATACTTTCTTGATGGATAATTCTTTGAGGAAGTATGGAGGGTAAGGGAACACAGACATTATGTCTTGTCTACCAGCGTGCTTTATCCTTGTCTGTCCTAAACCCTTTCTGCCACATATTATTAATATCTTTTTTCTGAGGGGAGGGAGGGTGGGTGTCACAAGTTACATATTTACTTTCATATTGCTTGACCATTTTCCTGTTATCTTGCCTCTTTACTGCTTTCTCTGCTGTTTCCCTGTACAAGTTTCTTAACTTCAATTAATGTCTTTTATATTACCTAACTTGGTATCTTTTTTATTACAATATATTTCATATTCATTTCAGGGTCACAGTTTTCTGGAAAATATTCAACAGTGTTAATATAGTGCAGTGGAAATTTCTTTAGGCTTGGATTCAGATAGATGTCATTTTAGAAAACACTACTATTAGTTGTGTAACTTTGGCCAATTTTTGTAAATTTTCTAAAGCTTTATTTTCTTAAGTCCAAAAATAACAATAATAATACCTTAATTTGAAAATAGTATTAGGAGGATTTGCTTGATAGGATTAGCAAAATGCCTATCATAGTACCTGGCATATAATGTGTTCAATAAAAAGTACTGGCCAGTAGAATTAAAATTGATTGGACAGGACTATTCTTAATAATTCATTTTGTTTCTTTTGTTTTCCCTTTGTGTGCATACCTTCAGTAAAATGAACAGCAAAAAGAAAATATTTATTAAACTTTTAATGTCCATATACACAAAGTAAATTTTTATTTTATGGTTTTATTTGTGTGGATTCTCTGAGAATGGTTAGAATTTGGTTAATATGACATCTTCATATGCAAAATTAGAGTATTATATTTCTAAACAAGAAATATATATATGTATCTTCCCAGATCATACTTGCGGAAACCTAGAGACTTCCTAGAATAGTTATATTGTACAATTATGTAGTTGAAACTGTCTGAATCCTAACACTGGTTCTCTAACTCTGACATCAACTTAATCTTTGGTAACTACTCTGCATAGGAGAGTGGGATATGCTTCAGAAATTTTCATAAAGTTCTGTAAAGCACTTGCAGCACTGTGTTTTAGATTTCAGACTTATTTAGCATTTAAAATACATGTAAAAAATTGGCACGAAGTCATGATTCATTTAAACATTCTAATGGTTCTTTAGCGCTAAAATGACAGCTGTTGTATAGTTAGTTGTAAGAAAAATAGTACTCTGGACTCTATTTGGGAAAACCAGAATGATATGTTGAAGAGCAAATTAAATTATTTTAGAATTTCATTTGGTTATACCAAGAATTTGTTTTTCTGTGATTTGGAGTTATATATTCAAATCTTAATTTTTTAAAATTGAATAGTTTTTTAATTATATAATTGCAGAAAGCCTTTATAAAGCTTCTTGGCAATGTGAAGAGTCATTTTTCTTAGTTTAAGGTACCATTTTTGTTAAAGTTTTTGAGTATTTCTATATTAGTTTGGCTTTACACCTCTGTTGAATAGGTTGTTAATAACTTGAAAAAGTAAAACTTTGAGATAACAGATGTTTGTTACTTTTTTCTCTTTTTATAAGCTGTTTGAACTGCTGGGACCTGAAGGACTTGAACTTATTGAGAAACTCCTCCAGAACAGAATTACAATTGTGGATAGATTTCTTAATTCTTCAAATGATCATAGATTTCAGGCTCTTCAAGGTAAGAAAGTGTGCAGTGGTCATTGTAATTTAAAGAAAATATTCATTGGTTAGCAAATGTTTTTAATGTAATTACATTTTTAAATATCTTTTGGTCTGTTATATAATTTACTGATATTACTCTGTTAAATAGATTTTAGATATGGCATATTATGAAAAAACGTAAGTGATCTAAATAGGAGGGCAGTGTTTGGGTATGGCAGTTTTTGGTAAAAGTTAAAACTACTTAGAATACACAAATTTCTTCTTTTATTTTGCATATAGGAGGTACACGTGCAGGTTTGTTGCATGAGTATAGTGTTTGATGCCAAGGGTTGGGATATGGATTCTGTCACCCAAGTGATGAACATAGTTCTGACAGGTAGTTTTTTAGCTCTTTCCCTACTCCCTCTCGCTCCCCTTTTGGAATCCCTAGTGGCTGTTGTTTCCATCTTTGTGTCTGTGTGTACCCAATGTTTAGCTCTCACAAGTGAGAACACAAGGTATTTGGTTTTCTATGTTAATTCGCTTAGGATAATGGCCTCCAGCTGCATTCATGTTGTTGCAAAGGACATCATGTAGTCATGATTAATTAAAACATTCTAATGGTTCTTTAACTGTAAAATGACAGCTGTTATGTAGTAAGTTGTAAGAAAAATATTTCTATGGACTGAATTCAGGAAACAGAACAATTTCTTCTTTTTATGGCTATGTAGTGTTCCATGGTGCATATATACTGCATTTTCGTTATCCAGTCCACTGTTGATGGGCACTTAGGTTGATTCTGTGTCTTTCCTGTTGTGAATAATGCTGTGATGAACATGTGAGTCCATATGTCTTTTTGGTAGAATGATTGATTTTGTAGGGCGTATATACCTAGTGATGGGATTGCTGGGTCAAATGGTAACTCTGTCTTAAGCTCTTTGAGAAATCTCTAAACTACTTTTCATAGTGGCTGGACTAATTTACATTCCCACCAACAGTATATAAATGTTCCCTGTTTTCTGCGGCTGAGCCAACATCTGTTATTATTTGACGTTTTAGCAATAGCCATTCTGGCTGGTGTGAGGTGGTATCTCATTGTGGTTTTGATTTGTTTCTCTGATGATTAGTGATGATGAGCATTTGTTGGCTGCTTGTATGTCTTTTATTGAGAAGTGTCTGTTAATGTCCTTTGCCCATTTTTAAATGTGGTTATTTGTTTTTTGCTTGTTGATTTAGGTTCCTTATAGATTCTGGATATTAGGTCTTTGTCAGATACAGTTATTTTCTCTTGTTCTATAGGTTGTCTGTTTACTCTGTTGACAAGTGGGACCTAATTAAACTGAAGAGCCTCTGCATAGCAAATTTTCTTTAAAAAGAAAATATATATATACTTACTATGGGCCAGATAGTAGTGTAATTTCTCTCCAACTTTTTATTTTGAGAACTTTCAAACTTAAAGTTACAAGAATAATGCAATGAACAGTGTTTACGCTTCACATAGATTCATTAGTCATTAACATTTTGCTCTTCCTAGACCCTTTACACACACCTACTTTTTAAATTTTTGCTGAACAATGACAGGAAGTTCTAGACATCATGATACTTTACCTGTAAAATCTTTAGCACATGTCTAAGCACAATACAATTATCACACTGAGCAAATTGAACACTGATAGTGTCATGTATTATACATATTTTTAAATCCCGGAAAAATTAAGAGTTGGCTAGGGAACAAAAATTATTTTTATAAAAGCTTGACTTAAAACATAGCTGATGCGAAACTCAGGTTTTAAGTGATAAATAGCAAAACAATTTTTTTTTACCTTTACCACAGTGTTTTTTGCCAGCCTTACAAATAGTTTTGGATTTTAAAAAAGTATATGAGCGTAAGAAATTTGGCAACTGTCTTCAAACTATTCAACATCTATCCTTCTTGCAAGTTACGTCCTCATTTTCTTACATTTAAGATTGTGGCACTAAAAGGAAATGATAAAAACAGCTATAATTTAAATCTAAAATTTCTGACAGATTTTCTGTTTCTTACAGATTCTCTTGATTACTAATAAATGTTTTCAGAGCCTTAAAGTTCCCTTGAGATTGTAAGAAACTTGGAAAATATAAATTTAGCAGCTTTGTCTGCAGGTCTCTTTGTTCTTTAAGTGTATTGAACACTTCTACTCTGCCTTCCTCCAAGAGCGCTCCCACCTTGTATTAGTCAGTTCTCACACTGCTATAAAAATACTACCTGAGACTGGGTAATTTATAAACAAAGGAGGCTTAATTGGCTCACAGTTCCACATGGCTGGAGGCCTCAGGCAACTTGGCAGAAGGTGAAGGGGAAGCAAGGACCTACTTCACATGGTGGCAGGAGAGAGAAGTATGTGCAGGAGGAACTTGCCAAACACTTATAAAACTATCAGACCTCCTGAGAACTCAATCACTTGATCACTAGAACAGTATGGGGGAAACTGCCCCTGTGATCCAGTCACCTCCCACAAGTTTCCTCCCTCAACACCTGGAGATTATGGGGATTACAATTCAAGATGAGATTTGTGTGGGGACACAAAGGCTAACCGTATCACACCTGTTGAATAGTATATAATCAGAAATGCAGTAAGCCAGCAAGGTTTATGAGCATCTAAAATGGGTGTCTGCCAAGGGAAAAAAAATGAGTTTAAGCATCTTGTCCTGCAATGCTGTAAATTCTGAGAATTTGATATTTCATTTTGTCAGTCTCCTAAATATTAATAAAGAGATATTTACTGATTCTAGCTTTTGTTTTTAAGACACGTCCTCACACTCTTGCTTAGGCTAGGGAGCAGTGGCACAATCAGGGATCACTGCAGCCTCAACCTTCTGTGCTCAAGCAATCCTCTCATCTCAGCCTCCCGAGTAGATGGGTCAACAGGTGTGTGCCACCATGCCTGGTTAATTAAAAAAAAAAAATTTTTTTTTTGTAAAGATGAGATCTCCCCATGTTGCCCAGGGTAGTCTTGAACTACTAGCCTCAAGCAGTCCTCCCACCTCAGCCTCCCAAAGTGTTTAGATTACAGGTGTGAGCCACAGTGCCCAGCCTGATTCTGCTTTTAATAGTGGTAATTTATTAAAATAAAGTTTAATATAAGTCTAACTTTACATATTTTTTGGAAACTGTAGATGAGTTTTATTTATGTTTATTATGTTGATTCCATAAATTTTGTTATACTAGGATAGCTTCTTAGAATCAATAAGCTTTTTGTATCAGTGTATTCTCACATTGCTGTAAAGAAATACCTGAGACTGCGTAATTTATAAAGAAAAGAGGTTTAATTGGCTCACAGTTCTGCAGGATGTACATGAAACATTAGCAGCTTTTGCTTCCGGGGGAGCCTTAGGAAGCTTCCAATCATGGCAGAAGGCAAAAGGGGAGCAGGCATCTTACACATCAGGAGCAGGAGCATGAGAGCAAGGGGGAGGCTCTACACACTTTTAAAACGACCTTTCTAAAAGGATACAAGCCTCTACATAGTTCTTCAGAATAACTTTGTGTTAGAATTACTGTTAAGGATATTCATTTCATTTTTGCGTGTCAGTCTCTACAGTTAACCTAACCCAGCAAGGAGAGCCATACCTTTAAACATTCACTGCTTTACAACTTGATTTTTTGAAATTGCCTATTATACTCAGCCATACAGGATTCCAGTATGTTCTAATTAAGACCTTTTAAGCTTTCTATGAGGTAGACATATTTTCTTCTTATAATTTTAATTTTATTTGGATGATCATAAGTATGTATAATATTTTATTACTGTCACATTTGCTTAAAATGTTAATGACATTAGCATAGCATTTAGTATGTCACCTAAAGTATTTACGGTTTTACGCTTAAAATCTTTAACATTCATTTCTGATAAATACATTTTTAAACATTCTGCTTAATATCTGTGTTGCTGATTGTGTAATTTTGCAGACAAGTTAACTTTTATGAAGAGTTCAGAGTACATGTGAAAACTGGCAGAATGTTGCATTCTTTTTCTAATACTGAACACTAATTATAAATTCTGTTATTACAGTAGGTATGTAAGACTTAACTGGAAAATAAGAGATAAAATACTTAGGAAAATGCTTTTTTCAGAACTGTAAAATTTAGTCCTAATATAGATGGGATTTTATTTTATTTCATAATTTTGGGACGTATTTTCCTTTTTAGGCCTTCTAAAGCCATTATACAAGTTTTCCCTATGATTGAGAGTTTAATGACTTGTATTCAGAATCATGTAATGGGGCAGTAACAACTGTCTGAGAATTGTGAAGATTTGACTTAGAATGAATTAGAAAGCTAATTTTCCCATCTTGATGCTATTTTTAATTCCTTCTCTTTGCTGCGTTGGATGTTGGAATTTGATAAAATAATTTGCACTGTGCTCTGTCAGAGCATGGACAAAGTCTCATTCTTCATTGTCCTCCTAGCCTAGCTGCAGTGGCTAGAACTGAGTAGGACCTCAATACAATAAATGTTTATTGACTTGGATTACTTTCATATACATTCCTTTTAGTTTCTTTAGAGCTTCAATAAGTGAAGATACTGTTGCTTGTAAAGATTTAAACAAACACAGAAGGTAATCCTGTTGGAAGAAAATTTTTTCTCAATATTGAGTTGACCAAACCACAGACCTAAAGTGTACTTGGTGTAAACATTGAGATTTAATTCACTTGGTTTTTCCATTTTTTAAAAAACTGTGTTTCTGTAAAAAGGTGGACCATACTTTTGCTTTATTTGCTCTAGTCATTGTCTCAAATATGTCTTGAACTACTGCTAATAAATTTTATGTAATCTATAAATAGCTAAGTAGTAACATATGTGCAACTTAACCGCATAAGGTCTATTACATAGTAAAAATTTATGTCTAATATGGAAAGAGTTTATTTCATTACTATATTAACAGTAAATGCTAATTAGTATCGATAATAATTATATTTATTAAAATTATATAAACAAATTATTTCAAATGATAAAATTGAATTTTTAGGTTCCTAATGTTATATATAAGAATTTATAATGTGAGTGACATCGAACTGTTTAGTCTGTAGGAAGAAAATACTGCTGACTTTTCTTAAACCACCGTGTAATTTTATTTAGATACTGTGATTTTTAAAAACTCACCTTAAAACATACAATTGAATTTGTCAGCTTTAAAAAATGAATTGTTAGAGCCTTATATGTTGTGGGGTGGAGGAAAGAAATGGTTTTCATGAAGGTTAAATCATATTCAGATTTATAAAACATTGTGTTTCTTAAATTTGCTTCTTAGACAATTGTAAAAAAATTTTAGGAGAAAATGCTAAACCCAATTATGGTTGTCAAGTCACTATTCAGTCTGAACAAGAAAAGCAGTTAATGAAACAATATCGCCGTGAAGAAAAAAGAATTGCCAGACGAGAAAAAAAGGCTGGAGAAGATTTAGAAGTTTCAGAAGGACTTACGTGCTTTGATCCTAAGGAATTGCGGATACAAAGGTAATAAAAGCCAGGAGCTGAAAAATGCTTGTGTTGTAATTGCTGCTTTTACATATCATTATCATTTTTTAGTTTAGTCTTAGCAGTATAGATGATTTTTACTTTAAGTCACATTTTCTTCACAGAAGTTTGTTTTATGAATACCTAATTTTCTGGGATAAGAAAGCAATGGTCTGTCTGCTTAATTAGAATATTCTTGGTCGCATCCAGGTAGATAAGAGATTTAGATTATAGAGGTAAGCTATTTTTAGGTGCTGTGTACACACCACTAGGTTAAGATTTATATAGCTTACATAAATTTATTTGAGATACATTTTATTTCTGTGCTCAATGTACCTTTTAAAAATTGTTATTTAGAAGTAGAAAGGAGAAAAATAAAATATAAGCATTATTGTACTTGATTCTTTAAATATTGAAACACATTTCAAAAAAGAAATGTATACCTTGTTAAGTAAACATATTTGAATTGTGAAAAAACAAAATTAGAAAGAACATTAAATCAAACTTACCAGGTGGTGTTACCTATAAATAATATCTAAAAATGTACTGAATCCTATTTTGTCACTCAGAAAATTTCAGGATTCCTAAAATCTTCCTTTGTGTAGTTTAATTTCTTCTTTTTTATGGTGGAAGGCTACCTCCCAAAATTTTTTATAATTACCTTGTTTTAGTGTATGCATTACCTTTCAAGATAAACATTTCACATTAGGCCTATTTTTATGTTTACAGAGAGCAGGCACTTCTGAATGCTAGAAGTGTTCCAATTCTGAGCAGACAGAGAGACGCAGACATTGAAAAAATACATTATCCCCATGTGTATGATTCCCAGGCTGAAGCCATGAAAACATCAGCATTTATTGCTGGTGCAAAGGTATGTCATTGTTATATAACTACTGTTCAATATGTCTATTCTAAAGAAACGATGTGTGGATTTTCCCTGTTCCTTCGTGAGTCTAACACTAGTTGACTATGCTAAATTTTATTTTAAAGTATTGGGGAAAATGACATAATGTGGTGTATGTAAAGCTCCTGACATAGAGTAGATAATGTTTCCCTCCCTTTTATTGTTTTTGCAATTTGTATTTTTGAGTTTTATCAGTTGCATTGCTGCTTGGCTAAACTTTATACTGTATGTTGTACATTTTCCTAATTATATGAATACATTTGTATTCAGGTATACCATCTAATTAGTGTATACTTAAAGATTTGTCAACATACTGTGGCCTGTGTGTTATATAAAATACCTGATATGTTAATGCTTTGTGTGAGTGGTTTTTTGCATTTGTTTTTGTTTTATTTAGGTTTGTTTTCTTTTAAATTAGCTAAGTTTATTTGCCAGTGCTTTATTATAAAACCAGTGGTGTTTTCTCTCTCTCTCTAAAGAATATTTACCAGAGCAAGTGTTTTATTTTTTATTATTATTGGATTTTTATTGTTGATGTTTATAGATGATTTTGCCAGAAGGAATCCAAAGAGAGAATAACAAGCTTTATGAAGAAGTAAGGATTCCCTACAGTGAACCAATGCCACTCAGCTTTGAGGAAAAGCCAGTTTATATCCAAGACTTAGATGAGGTGAGATGAGCCTTTTATAGAGTTGGTAGTTTTGAGGCTTGGTATGTGGTATGAATGAATTTATACTGGAAAAATTGTTTTAAAACATTATTAGTTGGCAAATACAGTACAGACATATATAGTTGGTTACTAGACAATTACAGTAGGAGAGTTTAAAAATATATACACTATATTTCTTCATACATTAAACAAATGTGTGTATTTATGTGCATATATTTCTATGTTTTATGTTTTTTTTTTAGCTAAGATTTTGTTTTAACTTATGTAAACTGATTGAAATAAAATGTTAAAGGATTTATTTATTGTATTGATTATATCAAATGATCAACCTATAATAAAATAGAATACATTGGGGGGGTGGCAAATTCTAAAGTAGTTTTAAATTATGAATAATGTTTGCCTGTGGAAAATTGGCATGAATATTACTATCTTTATATCCTTTGCTTGGATTCACCATTTGTTAAAATTTTGTCACATTTGCTCTATTTCAAAATATAATATTCCTTAGTTTAGGTTAAAGTATTCATATTATTGAAAGTTAATCTTTTCCATATCAAAATTAAGTTGCTGTGGTTTTTCATATATGTTCTATAGAATCATTCAGAAATAACAAATAATACAGGCAAGCAAAAACAGCAGCATAAAGCGTCATAAAGAATACTCACAGCCAACCAAAATGAACTTCATTCTATATACGTGTATCCATATATATTTTCTTTTACAAAATGGAATTATATCAGACATACTGTTTTGTGTGTGTATATGTAGTTACATGTGTCTTTCTGTGTCAGTAAACATATTTCTGCAGCATCAATTTATCACTACATACGATTCCATTTTACGCCTTTATTCTAAGATAACTTATAGTTTTAAGTTGTCTTTTACAATAAGTTCTTAGAGTAGAATAAAATTCTAGTTATATCTTCTATATCAGAAGTACTCGTAGAACATTTTTATAATCCAAGTGCCTCGCTACTATTTAAGTCCTAATCTCTTCGAAGAGGCCCAAGTATCAATATTTTGGGAATGATTTTTTGAAGCTCTATGGGTGATTCTAAAATATAGCTAGGACTGACAGCCAATAAAACTAAACAATTATAATACAATTATTATAAACCTTATCAATCATTATAAGCAATATCATCCTTAAGATTTATTAAGTTTTATTTTATGTATTAAATATTTAATTTTAAGGTTTTTTTTGTTGGTTTGTTTTTTGTTTTTTGTTTTTTTGAGAAGGAGTTTCACTCTTGTTGCCCAGGCTGGAATGCAATGGTGTGATCTCAGCTCACCGCAACCTCTGCCTCCTGGGTTCAAGGGTTCAAGCAATTCTCCTGCCTCAGCCTCCCAAGTAGCTGGGATTACAGGCATGCGCCACAACACCCAGTTAATTTTTGTATTTTTGGTAGAGACGGGGTTTCGCCATGTTGGCCAGGCTGGTCTTGAACTCCTGACCTCAAGTGATCCACCTGCCTCAGCCTCCCAAAGTGCTGAGATTACAGGCATGAGCCACCGTACCCGGTCTAAATCTTTAAATTTTTAAAAAAGCATCATTGATATTTATTTAAATTAATAATGAGTGAAACAGGCTTTTTAACTTTTCTATCATACTTATTTCTAAATAAGTATTTTGTTCATTTTTATTTGGATTATTGGAGTAAAAGAGTTTTTCTGAGTAGGTTAATTCCCTCTGCCACCTTAATGTGCGTATCTTATGTAATCTAATATATTCACAGACTCTGTGGATTAGGATGTGGAGATTTTTGGGGAGCATCATTATTCTGCCTACCACACGTGATGTAGATGACCATAGTTTTTTTTGTTTTTGTTTTTGTTTTTTTTTTAAACTATTCACCTACTGATGGACATTTATTTTATTGATAGTTTTTGGTGAAACTATATTCATCTGCCATAACAAAAGACCACAGACCAGGTGGATTAAAAAACAGAAACTGCTTTTCTCACAGCTGTGGAGGCTGAAAGTCACAGATCAGGTGGTGCTAGCAGATTTTGTTTCTGGTGAGGATTTCTTCCTGGCTTGCAGGTAGAAAAAAAAACCTTCTGCCTTCTTCCTGTGTTTGCACATAGCCTCTTTTCTGTGTGTGTATGAAGAGAGACCTCTGGTGTTTCTTCCTCTTTTTTCAGGTTCACCAGCCCTATCAGGTTAGGACTCCACCCTCATGACTTCATTTAACTGTAATTACCTCCCTAAAAGTCCTGTCTTTAAAACAGTCACATTGAGGGGTAAGGGTTTCAGCATACGAATGTTGAAGGGCATAGTTCTTTCCATAACGCAGATAAAGCTGTTATAAACCTGGTATGCAGGTTTTTGTGTGAATATAAGTTTTCATTCTGTTTAATAAATGTCCAGGAATGCATTTTCTGGGTCATATTGCAACTGCACGCTTAGGTTTTTAAGACACTACCAAACTGTTTTCTAGAGTGACTGTACCATTTAACATAGCCATGAGCAATTCGATATAATCTAGTTTCTCCACATACTAACCAGCATTTGGTGGTGTCACTGTTTTTTATTTTTATTTTAGCCACTTATATTTTTATATATTGTTTGTATTTTTATTTTAGCCATCTGATTGTAGTGATTTCTCATTGTGGTTTTAATTTGTACTTTTCTAATGGCTAATAATAATTGGAGAATAATACATTTAAGTGAAATTTGTCATTATAAATAAACCGTTTGCTATCATATCACTGTAGATATTGATCTTGCCAGACATCATAAGCTTGAGTAATAATACAGACCTTGGGAGAAAAAATAGACATTAACAGAATGTCAGATAGTTTAGTAGATGTTTCTTTTGTCTTGGATCTTTTTTGTACCAGGTAGGATCTTTTATGTGTCAGAGAAAGTGCTGTTGAAGATGAAGGTCTGTCATTTTTCACTGAGATCATAATTGCATGCTATTCCTAACTGTCCTAAGACGCTTTTATGTCCTTTTACTGACACATTGGATAAGTTTAATAACTTCTGTAATTTGATTAAAAACTTAAGGAGAATTTAAAAATTCTAGTACATGCAAAAATACCATTAATGACATTAAATGGGTTTTGTACTTTCTTGGAAAGGGAACAATGTAAAAAATGTAGATGCATCTCTTGATTAGTCAGGAGTCACTCAGTTGGAACTCTTAGGAATCTAAGTCAAAGCAAGCAAGGGTGACAATTTATGGCTTTTCTACCTGGATTGTCCAGAAGTAAAGCTGCCTATGTGCCCAGCTTGGCATATAGGCTCAAATGATGTCATCAGATTTTTTTCTCCTCTTTGTGTCTTTTTCTTTCTTTACCTCCATTTCCTTTTTTTCTTTTTCCTCCCCTCTTCTCCTTTCTCTTACCCACTCCCTTTTGTATTTCTCTTATTATTTTTCATCCCCTAATTCCCAGATAGGCTTTCTCCATATAACCAGGGAAAAATGTATGGCAGCAGAAGCAGCAAACATAACCGTTTCCCCGTACTATAATCCCAGAAACAATGGGTTTTTTTTTTCCAACCAGTTCTGCCAGGAAAACAAAAAAACCTCCTAGGATGAACTCTGATTTTCCTGACTTAGGTCACCAGTTCGTTTCTGAACCAATTCCTTTCCCTGTGATGTGATGTGAATGGCGTTCTTACTGACACATGGCTGCTCACTTGTGTATCCTCATTATCAGCTCCCCATGAGCCACCAGGAGTCAAAGGGGAGTTTCCCAAAGGAAATGAGAGTGCTATTATTACCCTTAAAAGTAGGATGAGAAAGATGCTAAGAAGACAGAACCATGTTTTTGATATTTTTGGTGAGAAACTCAGGTTTACTTCTTTGCTGGTGTTAAATATGTTGACTTCTGTCTATTTCCACAGTTGGGACTTAGATTTTTTAAGAGTCAGTAGGGTGTTATTCAGCAAAAATGGACTACTGGCCCAAACATAACACTTGATTTAGAAAAGTAATATAAAAGATGCATATAATATTTCATTTTAAAATTTACGAAAATTGAGTCCTATAAAATCTGATTGTAATGAATTTAAGATTTAAGTTTTCTATGAGCCTAGCTTCTTGAATCTTGTGCTTATTCAGCTAAGTTCTGGGAAAATAAAGAATAAGATATTATCTCTGATCTTAAGTTACTCAATGTAGTGTATCTGTTCCATTTCCATGGAAATAAGTGGTACAGTTGGGTTATGTTGTACAAAGTTGTATGGCAGCAGAAAAGGCAGACTAAAGAGGTCAAGGAAGAAGCTTTCGTGAAGGATATGAAAGCATACACTTTTGCCAGATAGACAAAGCAGGTGGTGGTGTATGCCAAACAAAGGATGTTGCATGAAATTGCTGTTACCTTTGGACATCAAGCACTTCAGTCTTATTAGCATGTAGGCCATATGTGGAGAGCGCCAGGAAATGAGACCGGAAAAAGACAATTGCCTGCACATGAAGGGCTTTGAAAACCATGCTAAGAGGTTTAGACTCAATATTGTGGGAAATATTACTTCTTAAAAATATGAGAGTAAATGATCAGGTGTTTTCACTTAAAGGAATTACTCTGGCTGCAACACAAAGTTGAAGGTCGAGAGTAGAGCTGCTGCAATAATTCAAGGAAGAAAAGCTACAAGCCTAAATTAAGAAAGGGGCAGCATATGTATACAGGGGACAACTGAGAGAAATTTAGCTGCTAGTGTATGTAAGACCTGATGACTGATTAAATAGGAGGGGATGAGGCAGAGAGATGACTTTAGAATGAGATATAGGCTTTTTGTTTTGAGCAGTGTTGGTGAGTGATAGTGCCATTTACTAAGGTGAGGAATAGGAAATAGGAAAAACTTTTGTGCATGTTCAGCATACAGTGTTAGGAGCAAGTGTTAGTTAGGAGCAAGACCCCTGAATCTAGGCTGAGTTTCAGTCTTCACTATCCCACATTCTATCTGCCAGACTTTAGGCAAGTTACTTAACCTTTCTGCAACACATGATTCAAATTGCCAGGTGAGGCTAGGCTTGTATCAAGGAAATTTAGTATTTGCCAAATTAAATTAGAAATTTAATTTTTGCTCCATTTAATTTGTGCCACATTTGTGTTTCCTTCCTCTTGAAATTTATGAAATCATCTTTGCTATGATGTCTGTAAATTTAAAAAAATGGTAAATTAAATTTTCAGTTTCAAACTTCATAATTTGTTAATATTTCTTGATACGACCTCTTAAAAAGGCTGTGATTTCAAGGCCACGGTTCTGATGAAATTGGTGACATGTGTGACAGTATAATAAACAGCCTTGTAGGATGCTTTAGAAAAAGGCTTTTTAATTTGGGGCATGACCAGGTTTTACTGACATTTCATTGTCTTCAAAGTGATCTCACGAAAAGGATCCATACTCTGAAGTATTTTTCTGGATGCTTCTTTAACTTTCTTGCCTTCGTGATTTGATTGAATCAAAGTATGTTGAACAAAGTAAAGCCAAAGGAAAAGTCACACTTCTTTATACCTTCTCTATTTGACTTTTTCCAAATTGTCGGTCTTGAGATTACCACAGATGTCAGTAATTATAATGACTGCTTTCTTTACTTCTATCAGTTAAGTAGAAACTAGTTCAAGATGTTTTGCTGTGGTGACTATGTTGCCAGGCTTTTCAGATCTTGTAGGATAGCATCCACTACTACTCCACATGGGTTTGGAATGAAAAAGTAGCTGAATAGCATAAATGAACATAAAAATTTATTTCATAAAGGTAATTTCCAAAGTGACAAGAAATGGAAAGAAAAAAACCCTTTCATATTTTATTTTCTTATCTGGTTTGTGTACTGCCACCCTGCTCCAAGCCAAATTATTAATTTTCTCATGCAACTCAAGTTAAAGTTTCTGTTTTAGCCTGTATCCTGAGGTCAGTTGTTAGTGCAATTTTAAAAACAGTTTTTCTCGTTTTTTCATTCTAAATTGGATGAACTTGTTTAGGACATGCTGAACAAAATGACATTGGAGAAAACTATTAAATTCTTAGAACCTTAAATAAGATATTATAGGGTACTTTAATGGAAATGTAAATTTTCTCTTCTTTCCAGATATATAAATAATTGGACTATATAAGGAGTTTTTCAAAAATAATTTATACCACTAGCAATAATTAATTGACCATGATGATTTTACTAGTTCTAGAGCAATGAATATCAAAGCTAGGGAATAGATATTTTAACTAAAAAAAATTCATACATTTAAAGACAGACATAATTTTACCACCTCTTTTCAATAAATTATTCAGATGTATTATATGGCAAAATATTTGCTTCATGAAATATACCCAAAAATTGGCACTGTTTGTATGATTTAGTGTATTGACAGGAAGTATTACTGGTTTCTAGGTATATTAAACTGATTAAGCCACAGTACAATACTAGGAAAACTGATAAGTACAGTACTGTATTATGATGATTACTTGTTGAGATTTAGTTTTTCTATCACTTTGAATACTTCTGGCTGCAGACAAGCTAACTCATAAAAACATATACTATTATGTTATAAATAACAAAAAGTCATAGGAAGCCAAATAGTCCAGGTTCGTCCATTTGTTTGCTCAATGATGCTGTTCAGAACCCAGCTTGTTGATGTCTTTCTACTCTGCTATCCTCATTTTTTTGGTTTTTCTTCAAATTAACTCATCATGGCTGTTATTCCAGGGTCATTGTGCAAAAAAAGTCCAGTAAGAAATGAGGACTGCATTTTCCTGTGTCTGTTTTAAGAGTGAGGAAATATTTTCCAGGATTCAAGGGAAATAAGTTTGCCATGTTTGGCTTAGTAAAACACATGATTTTGTCAAAGAGACCAGATTTTCTGAATAAAAAAGTGGATTTTCATTAGAAAAAACAAAATGAAACAGTGATTGTGTGTGGACAACTAACGCTGTCTGTGATAGGATGTGTCAGAAGAAGGTTACTGGGATCATTGCAGAGTATGGCTGTTAATGAAGACTTCTTGGAGAACATGAGACTTGAGTTGCTTCTTGACTGCTTAGTCTGTGGGCATTGATCTTCATCGGAAACAGTGATAATGAACTAAACAATTGTTTCCTTAATAGAGCTGTTTTGGGTATACAGAGAAAAGAATAGTTTTTGACTTCATGTTGCAACTTTTGTGTGGACCTGGCATAAAATGTTGGGGATTATGTCTTATCTGTGACATCTTTTATACAGAATCTTCAAAATTAAGTTTTGTTGTAAAAACTTGGTCACTGTCAAGAAGGCCATGATTTTATGTGTTAGAGTGTTATTTAGAGTGCAACTATGGAAACTGTAAGGAAAAACTTTTAAAATTCTCAGTTTATTCTTGAAAGTAATTGGGGATTTTTGATACATTCAGTGTGATACATGCTTTTAATAATTATTATTTTCTGTTTGGGCTATCAATAGATGCTTAATATGTTTAAAAATGATATATTGGATAATCTTCCTTATAAAATTATAAATAAGAAATTTTTATCAATTTTTGACTCTCAGCAATTATTTAAATTATTAAAAAATAATGTTTACTTGTTATGAAAATGCTTTATCATTCAAAACTATGAAACGCCCAAGTCTTATTTGAGGGGAAATACTGTCTATGTTTTCTCTTCTAAATAAGAATTCATTTTGTCTGTATGCCCAAAACCTTTTCAGGATTGCAGTACCGTATAGTCTGCTGGGAACACTTGCAAACAGGTAACTAGGAAAAGGGCACCAGCTGCTTCAAAAATACCTGCTAAACTACAGAAAAAGTTATAACTAACATCTGCCTCTAACTAGGAGTAAAGTAATCAAACAAAATAATTTTCTTTACAACCTACACTTTATTGATTTTATAGCAGGAAATTAGAATGGAGATTAAAAACTTAAAGACATTGAACTATCCCAGAATGATAACTTTTCAACTTGAATGAATTCAGAAATCTGAAAATCTAATGAATTTAAGTTATATTGTGGAAATTTCAAATTGCTTTAGAACTGGATTTAGTCCATGTCTTTCAGTATATCAGTGTGTTGTGGTTTCACAGACCTACAACAATACACAGAAATATTTGATACTTACAGGTTGCTATTTATAGATTTTCTTCTTGTTATTTAGTTTGAAAGTACATATGTATTGGTTATTGGTCATCAGTAATAATTTCTTGAGCTCATGATTGATGCAAAGCATTGTGCTAGGAGTTATGGTGGATACACAGAGGTTTAGAACTATGATCCTGGCTTTAAGAAGCTCGCTATCCAGTTAGGTAGGACTAATGGGAGCTCCCCCCTTCACCATTTGCACATTTTGTGACATGAGTCAAGTTAAATTATGCCTCTGAGTTTCAGTTTCCTTTTTAGACTATTTATTTTGATGATTACATGAGTTAGCACACAGAAAATGTATAGCGGTTTTTGTGATATACTTTAGGTAATCAGTAAATTCTCAGCTCAAGAAATGCTTATATAAACTGTCCCTTCAATTAATTTCTCACATTGATAGCTGACTTTTGTTGTTTTATCTGGGAACCCTTCACATAAACATCATATAAACCCTGGCACATCACGTCAACCCTGACAGCAAGAGGTTTAGAGACGACATGTTTAAATTTGATCCAGTGGTGCAAATATCAAAGTGGTTAAGTAAACATAGGTTGCTTCATTTTGCATTCTCAATAAGGTCTCATGTTCTTAGTAAATTTCAGAGTTATATGAAAATAAGCATATAATTTTGGCAAATTTTAAATGTACCAGGGAATCAGTATATAAAAGGATCTCAATTATTAAGCAATCGGTACAATATCATGTTTTGTTACACAGCTTTCATGATTTCTTCCCCTAAATGTTTTGCTTGTTCCTTCAAGTCTTTACTTATTATACAAGAAGTTCAAGCAAAATATTTTTCTTATAGGGACCTCTTTCTTCTAAACTTATATGTTTTTAACAGAAATTTTTCTGAGTAAAATGTACTTTGTCCTTTCCAGAGTAGATTGTACTAAATTATTAAACATAGGTTAATCAGAAAACTTAATCACGGTGTTGTGGATGGGTAGGATGTTTGATAATAATTCTCAGTTTTGCTTATACTTAATAGTCATCTGGGAGCTGTTAAGAAATGTACAAATTACTATTTCCTACCCCCTGGCAAATGAATGAAAATCTCAAGTGTTGACCAGCAGCCCCTAACCTGAGCATGAGGAACCTGTTTTTAAAAGCACTGGCCTCCTCAGTACATCCTTTGAACTCGTCTCCAGTTGTCTGTGACTAACTCCTTCCCCTAATCTTTTGAGTTGTGGGTTCAGTGTATTTGGAAAGCTTATACTCTGAGCTTCAGATCTCATGTAGAGAAACATAAAAGTCAACAGGATTTATAAGTTACTTCCCTAAATTTAAAGATAAGATGATCAATCATATATGTAAATGGCCTCCCCACCAAATTCTTCCCTCTGCCCTCCCTCCTGTCCTCCCTCCTGTCCTCCCTTCCTTCCTTCCTCCTTTGCTTTCCTCCCCTCATTTTGTTGTATTACTTTATGTTTTGTTTTGTTTTTGTGGTCTTTTTTGAAAGCCAGGTGTATTAAAGTTATCATTTGACTACTATAAAATACACCCTTTTGGGGGTACAGTGTAGTAGATTTTGTAAATATCAACACGAACAAAAACATGTAAATATCAACACGATCAAAAACAACATTTTCATCATGTCAAAAACTTTACTACTGCCTCTTTGACCTCTTTCCCACCACTCCCAGTTCCTGCAGACCACTGGTCTGTTTATTTTCCCTATGGTTTTGACTTTTCCAAAATGTCATATAAGTATCATAAAATTCCTTGTGTAATGCTTATGTATACATCATGTAAGTTACTTGTATAATATCATGTAAGTGTCATGAATATTTTGAATCTGGTTTCTGTCACTTAATGTAATATATTAGACATTCATCCATATTGCTCTGTGTTTCAGTACTTGTTTTTTTTTTCATGGCTGAAACGTATTACATTTTGTGTCTTTACTTCAATTTGTTCATTCTCCATTTGAAGTACTTTTAGCTTGTTTGCAACTTTTGCTGATCATGACTTAAACTGTTCATGTACAGGTATTTATTTGAACATATATTTTTGTTTTCCTAGGGTAACTAGGAATGGAATTGCTACATTATGTAGTAAATATGTACTTATCTTTGTAAGAAACTGGCAAACTTTTTTCCAAAATGAATGGAGCATTTTGTATTTCCACCAGCAATGTATGAGTATTCCACTTACCCTATATTTTTGTCAGCACATAATATTGTCAGTTTAAAAATTTTTAAACATCTTACTTAGTTGTGTAGTAGTATCTCATTATGGTTTTGGTTTGCATTTCCTTAATGACTAATAATGTTGAGCAGCTTTTTGTGTCCTTACTTGTCATTCTTCTTTGGTGAGATTTCTGCTTAAATAATTTGTCAAGTTTTTAATTGGGTGATTTGTTTTCCTGTTAATGAGTTTTGAGACTTCTTTGTGTAGTCTGAATACAGTCCGTTTTCAGATATGTGTTTGTAATATTTTCTCCCATTTTGCAACTTGTTTTTTCACAAAATGTCTTCAGTGGAGCAAATGTATTAGTACCCTTGAAGTTCATTCTATAAACAAAAAAAAAACTCGATTATGCTTTTTGGTCATATGTAAGCAATTTTTGCCTCATGCGAGGTTATTAAGATTTTCTTCGTAATTTTCTTCTGTAAATTTTAAAGTTGGAGCTCTTACATTTAGGTATATAATCCATTTTTAATTGGTTTTTATATATGGTGAAAAGTAAGGGTCAAGATTTTTGTTTGTTTTTGCATATAGCTGTCCAGTTGTTCAGGCATCATTTATCAAAAAGATTTCTCTCTACATTGATTTGTTTTTGCACGTTTGTTAAACGTTTGTTAAAAATCAATTGACCATGTACATACAGGTGAGCTTATTTTTGATTCCCTGCGTGTCTATTCTTTGCCATGCTGTCTGGATTACTGAAGCTTTATAGTAAGTCTTGAAAACAGGTGTTAGTATTTGGTTATTCTATTTCTTCGATTTTCCATATGAATCATGTTGTTTTCTACAAAATTTTCTGCTGAGATTTTAACTGGGATTCCATTGAATCTATAGATTATTTGATGAGGATTTAAATCTTAATATCAAACCTTCCAAACCACGAAGATTATATACTTCTTCGTTTATTTAAGTATTCTTTGATTTTTTTCATGATTAATTTATAATTTTTAGCATATGTTTTACAACTGTTTTGTTAAATGTATACCTATGTATTTCATGTTTATGTTTTCTGGTATTATTTTGAAACTCTTTCAAATTCAACCTCTAATTGTTCATTAAGTGTAGAGAAATACAAGGGGGTGTCAGTTGCTTGTCAGAAGGCAAATCCTACAAGGTGGAGTCATATATAACATAAAATAATCATGGGAGTGACAGCCTCTGCCATATTCTTCTGTTGGTTAGAAACAAGTCACAGGTCCCACTACGCTTGAGGGGAAAGGATTAAACTAGGGCATGAACACCAGGAGGCAGGCATCTGGGATTATTTGGGCTTACCTTAGGGTCTGTCTGCCACTTAAAATCTTACTTTGCACATTTACATTTCCAAACCATCTAAAACTGATACTTACTGATAATATGAAGTAAGATAAAGATTTAAATTCATTTTTTAAATATAGATAATCAGTTACTCTAGCACCATTTTGACCCATTTTTAAGACTCAATTTCATCCCTGTTAGAAATCAGTTATGTATAAGTATGCCTCTGGTATATCATTTGAAGTGCGGTTTCAAAGTGTTGTAGCCTAAAATTATTTAATTGGTATTACAAACAGTCTTGGCTGAGATTGTGGGATCTAACTTCTGATAAACAGCTGCACTTCTAATCATGGCAATAAAACTGAAGCTAAAGAGTGTCTGTTAAATTCTGTTGAATCCAACAATGAAAATGTCATTTTTAGTTTCTTGGCTGATATTTATGGTAATAATTGGTTTCAGCTCTGACTTGAACCTTTAAATTACTTTTACTAGTTTGCTCAAAGTCTTTGCAAAGGATAAAATATTTGAGCACTTATATGGTCAAGTCCACAAAATATTACAGATGTTGAATCAAGGGTAATTATTTAATTTAAATTTGTTATAGTTCATATGACTTTAAACTTTCCAAACTGATTAAATAATGCAACAATGTCATTTTAAATGTACATCTCCTTAAACAAGAGAATTTCATTATTAGAATCCTCAATGGGAATTTTTCGAAGACATTATTTCCACCCGCATTATATCTAACACTTAATTTAATATAGTAAGACACCATGAGCATGTGTATGAATGTAACTATTGGCATAGCACCCTAAAGAAGGTGTTTCAAATGACATCTGAGATGTTGAGTTATTGTTAAGAGTGTTCTGGTGAAAACCCAGATGTACAATCTGGATGGTTTGTCAGTAGAGCTTGTTATGATTGTGCAGCCCAAGTTTTGTTTCTCTTTTAAAATCCCCCATTGAGAACTTTGTGTTTTTTCTTCAGTTTTCCTAAACATTCAGCTTTTGCTCACATCATACCTCTCCTGGGAATTAGGAGGGCATCTTACCCTCCCGAGAAGAGGGTATGCCTCTCTGACTCCCATTATATCTGAAATTCTTGTTAAACATGGTATTGCTATTGTTTGTTTTTTCTCTCCTGTGTTTTGTCTTCAAGGCCAGTAATAACTTCTTATTTATCATTTTACCATCAGGCTGTGAAGTATATTTCGAAGGTCCATCTGTATTTAGCTGGTATTTGTTTTTGTTATGCTTCTTAGACTTTTTCTGTATGAGAAGTTTTAGGAATTGACACTTACAGGCATATTGAGTATTGTCAGTATTTTATATAGTGTAAATGAGCTGGGCATGGTGGCTCACACCTGTAATCCTAGCACTTTGGGAGGCCAAGGCAGGAGGATAACTTGGGCCTAGGAGTTCAAGACCAGCCTGGGCACAACCTAGTGAGACCCCATTTCTAAACATATTTTTTAAAATTAAAAAAATTAGCCAGACATGGTGTTGCATGCCTGTAGTCCTAGGTACTCAGGAGGCTTATGTGGGAGGATCACTTGAGTCCAGGAGTTTGAGATTGCAGCGAGCCCATGATCATGCTACTGCATTCCAGCCTGGGCAGCAGAACGAGACCCTGTCTTTAAATTAATAAATGATTAAATGAGTGAATGGATGGTGTAAATGCATTCAGTTAAGTAACATAAAAAATATATGAATAATGCATTGCAATTTCTAATTAATTTAGGTGGGATTTCTTACTGCTTTCTTCATATGTAATACAATTTGGCTCAGTTTCATTGTAGAAAATAAGTAACTTGATTTTCACAAAATCTAACAATCTCACTTCTTTCAAAGATTTAATATTAGGTTACTCTTTTGAGGTACTTTGTTACTAAGACTTAATTTCCTCTACCCAGATCATCTGATTCAAAATGTATTTTTATCATAAAGCATTAAAACACATGACTCTTCAGTAAAGAGAAAATAACAGTGTCCATGTACTGTCTTTCATATCTCTTAATAAAATTTAGTAATTTTTCAGTGCACTTTCAAGAGGGGGTACAAATTAGAAATTTGGTGTTTGTAAAGATGTAGGACTCTATATTACAGAATGAAAAAGAGTTAGTCAGTTATTTTGTATTACTACAAAAGCATTAGTATTTCTATTTATAAAGAAATATTGTTGTTTTAATACATTAGGTCAATACAGAATAGGCCTTTCTCCTTTTATTTATTTTATCTAAACAGAAAAGATTTCTGTAGGGCTGATGATAGAATTTATCTATTCCCAAAAAATAATATAAAAAATGCAACATCTACATTTATAATATAAAATAGAAAGTGAAAATGTCTTTATAGCCCCAACTTTAGCAGAATTCTTTGATATATATCTTTCCAGAATGTTTTTGTATTAGTATATTTAATTAGCTACTATTTTGTGGCATACTTTTTTTCTCTTTTAGATACATTTTTCTATAAGCAAATATGTCTTCATTCTTCTTACCTACCATGATTCATGGAGAATATGTCATGAATTACTTACTCCAATACCCTATTTATAGATATTCAGCTTGTGTCTGTTTTTTTCTTATTGTAAATGATGTTAAAGCAAGCATCTTTGTGCTTATTTATATATCTGACATTCTTGTTCAGTTATTTCGCTTGGATACTTTTTTGTCTGGGAGTTAGGTTAAATGATGTATGCACATTTGTAATATGAATTGGATATAAGCAATGTATTTGAAGGTATAAACATTACCAAGACCAATAAATTTTTAAAAAATCTTCAACACTCAGATTAATAAAATTGTATCCTATTCTATTTTGCATTTATTTATTAGGAAAGTCAGTATTTTCATTGACTGTATTTTTATATTTAGTTTTATAAATTATGTTACTTGGTTAAAAATCAGTTTTAGGAATCAAAAAATTAACCTTAAAAATAAAAGTGCAAAGTAATGAAATTAATAAGTTTTACAAGCCTTTAACTTGGACTTTTAATTTAGACTTCGGTGTCAGATACCTGAGTTTCAATCTTTGCTCTGCAATTTACTAGCCATTTGTCCTGGTTAAGTTCTTTAAACTCACCATGCCCTACTTCCCCCCTCTTTAAAAGAAGGATGATAAAAAGACCTACCACATAAATTTTCTTTGGATGCTAAGTGAAATAATGCACTTAAAACATTTAAAACAAAACCTCATATGTAGTACGTGCTCAGTAAAAATGGTTGCTAAATAGGTTAGTGAACAATTTACTTGCCAAATTAAATAAGGAATATATTATCTTATGTATTTACCTTTAATTCAAGAGCATTAGAAATCACATTGTAGTTTTTGTGTTCAGTTAGTCTACTGACTTGTCACAAATTATGTAGTTTGGGATTGGTGTATTTAGTGAAGTAGTATGTAAGATCTTCTCTGGTTCCTTTAAATGTTACAATGTGGAGGTATGTGGAAACAAAGTTATAGTTGGAGCTCATGAAATGGGTTTCTGGTAGTCTAGATTCATCTGCTGTAATGTGAGCTCTTGAGGACAGACCATGTCCTCAAAGCCTGACACTTGGTAGGCAGCGTTTAGTACGTGATGAAGGAGTAGGAGGATACATTTTAGATAGCAGCAGGATGTGATTTAGGCTTGCATTTAATAACAGATCTGGTCCTCTGGTGAAGCCATTGAGATTTAGATGAGACCACAGGTCTGATGTCACAAATATTGGAGGTAGAAAGAACACTTGCTGTTTCCTTCTGTGCCTAAACTTTTAATTGGGAAGTCCTTTGAGGAACTAGCCATGTTAAGACCAAAAAAGAGAACGCTGGGAAGAACACTGAGTAGGGGACATATGGTGTAGAATAATTTGAAGGGGCATGAGAAGAGTAATTTAACTTACTATTTTGTTTCTAAAGGGTAGAATTCAAGGAATAATGAGAATAACTTAATATGAAATATTTATATAATACATGAGAGCTCATTTAGGCTTTTCCACTAAATCAGACATGTTTTTAGTTTTTCCATTTCTTAAAAGATGTCAGTCATATTTCTTTTTTTTTGGCATAGGTATTATCATATGGTTTCAAAAACTAGCAACCTTTACATACTGAAAAGCCTTTTATTTATGTCTTTTATCTTCCCAGGTCCCTGCCTTCTTTCATTAATAAGCAGTGTATTTAATTTTATGTATTCTTTCAGAATTTCTGCAAGCAAATATAAATTATTATTTCCTGCCCTCCTCAAATTTGGACCATAAAATACCATATTATAATACTATTCTGCAACTTGCTTTTTTTTTGGCCATAAAAAGATCTTTTCATCTCAGAAAACAGAAAACTTTCTTATTCTGTTTTATGGAGGCATAGAATTTCATTGTATGGATATGCCATAATTTATTCCAGTGGTACACTATTGAGGACATTTGGATTGTTTCTAATTTTTGGTATTATAAATAATTTGTGATAAATAATCTTATGCATACACAATTTTGCACATGTGTAAGTATATTTTTGGATACATTTTTAAAAAGTGAAATTGCTAGATAAGCCGAAGGTTATAGGCATTGATTTGTGAGCGAAATATTTTTGTGTTCCCAAAATGAAGCAGGATCATATTTTGAAAGAATGAATTTGTGTTCACTAGCAAGTATTTATTTGTGGCATTGGGTTTCAAACTTTTTTTATTGCGCTCATCTAAAAAATATTTTACATTGTAATCAATATACTCAGACACAATTAAAACAAAATTTTCATGAAACTGTTTTATCCTTATCATGTGATGCATTAGTATTTCCTTTTTCTTTTCTATTCTTTAAAAGCACTGATAACAATCCACTAAATTAATTTCATAACTCACTAATAAGGCATAACCTTCTTTGTGAAATACACTGATCTAGAGTTTAGTTGACCAACTCTGTTATGTATAGTAGAGGAGGATCCCTAGTTGGACTATACAGTCTCCCAAGAATTCCCTATAGTTCTTTTGCAGGTCAAACAAACAAATAAGCATGGGTTTTAGTAATTTTTATAAAGTCTCTTAGAAATAATATTTTGTTACCTCTGGACCTAGAAGGATGATATTTTAAAATAATAGCATATGTTGGTATAATATATATAGAGAGATATAAATATAGAAAAATATAGATATGTAAATTGGGATTGGGTATAAACCAGTCAATCAGTTTCTTAGGGATAAGTAGAAAAGATAGAATGTTACATATTTTTTATGTAATACATAATTTGTGTGTATTCTTAATATGGGAAATTCCATGATATGCTAAATGTCTGGTTATGTTTAGAGTTTTTAGTGCTTAGTGTCAGGAAAATTAAAAAATATATTAAAAGTATGTTTTGAAACTACCTTTTTTGGGTTTAAGAACAAATGTACCGGCTGGGCACGGTGGCTCACGCCAGTAATCCCACCACTTTGGGAGGCCGAGGCAGGCGGATCACGAGGTCAGGAGATTGAGACCTTCCTGGCTAACATGGTGAAACCCTGTCTCTACTAAAAAAAAAAAAAACAACAAAAAAAAGCCAGGCGTGGTGGCACGCACCTGTAGTCCCAGCTAGTCAGGAGGCTGAGGCAGGAGAATCGCTTGAACCCAGGAGGCGGAGGTTGCAATGAGCCAAGATCGCACCACTGCATTCCAGCCTGGGCAACAGAGCAAGACTCTGTCTCAAAAACAAAACAAAACAAAACAAAAAAACAAGTGTACCAGGAGCAGTTGCAATCCAAGCTAACTTGGTGTTTTACTGGCAACTGCAGTGAATAAGTATAGAAAAAAATTATTTGACTAATATTTATAATATATGATAAAAAACACTTGTAGAACTTAATAAATAATAAGAGTAGAACAATTTATTCTTAACATGGAGCATCTTAACTCTTAGATGATTTATAAACATCAACAATGCAGTTCATAGTTGATAATTATGATTTAATCAAAATGACTCAGCTGAAGCAAGCACAGAAAAAAAAATCACTGAGTATTTGCTTTACACCATTTACTGTGCTAGGAATTAGAGACGAAATTGAAAATCATAATTTCTGCCTCATAGTAGTCATATTTTAAAGGAAAATACTTCTTATATTTATTGTTTAGCACTTTAGGGAATACAAGTGATTTTATTTGATCAGGTGAGGTATTTGTCAAGTATTTGTCAACCTTTAATAAAGATGAGTAATGAGGCTTAGGTTGGGACACCAATGTAATGTGTGGTTGACATTTCAACCTCACTGTTTTAGACCTTGGGTTGGAATATAGAAATAAGTAGGAGTGATTGAGTCAGTTTTGGAAAAGAACATTAATTCCATTGTTTAACACATTCAACAAATGGTTACTTGTTTTCTAGTTTTTATGCTTACCAAGGATAACTATAGAGAATAAGACATCAAGAGAAAGACTAATGTTCCTTCTCTTTCCTAAAGACTCCTCAATATGTAGTTTTTTGTTTTCTTTTTAAGTCAGGACCTTGCCTTGTCACCCAGGCCAGAGTGTGGTGGCATGATCATGGCTCACTGCAGCCTCAAACTCCTGGCCTCACGCAATCCTTCCATTTTAGCCTCCCAAGTTGTGAGATTGCTGGCATGAGTCACTGTACCTGGCAATATATTTTATCTGAATTTCATGAACTTCATATTATGGCAGGGTCTTGTCAACCACATTAAGGATTTTTGAATGTTGCCCTAAGAGATTTTCCCTGAATGTAATCTGCTGTGTTAGGACAGTATATTTATCAATTTATGAGCATTATATAAGTTAGCTGGGTACTCTCCAGAGCTGCACTGTTTGTTATAGTAGCCATTAACCACATCTGGGTGTTTAGCAATTGAAATATGGCTAGTCTAGATTGCAATGTGCTTTAAGTGTAACATACACTAATTTTACAATTTCATATTAAGATGATATTTTAGATACATTGAGTTAAATAAAATACATTATAAAATTAATTTCACATGTTTTTGTGTTTTTTTAATGTTTCTGCTAGAAGATGTAAGTATATATTATATGGCTTTTAATATGCTTCCATTGGACAGTGATGAATTAGACTAGGAATATTTAAAATGTTTTTAAATATTTTTCAGTTGTTTATTTTCAACTTGTAGTATTAATTTGTTTGTTTCTTAATATATAGTCCTCACCTTTAAGATTTCTCTATGATTAGGGTAGCTGATATTTTGTCTTCTATTGTTCTTAGTAGAGTATGAAAGATTATGGTCTAAGCCTTGATTTCTAAGTTGTTTATTTACAACCCAAATGCATTTTTCTATGGAAACAAACTGGTCAGATAAAGATACTTGCCCTAGTATGTTGACATAGTTTACCTGAAATTAACATATCCATAAATCTACCTGTCCCAAGGTCTCTAAGGCCTAAATTGAAGTCCTGAACTTTCTACACTTGTTTATCTGAATCTATTACTGAGAGATCCCCTGAAACTTAAAAAGAATGAGAATTATAGGGCAAAAGGTGGCTCACTCATGCAAAATATGAATCAGTTTCTGTTATCTGAAAGCTTTTTCACCAATAAATTAGGTTTATCCTCAGAGAGATGAAAAGGGGACTCCGTGATAACAATAGAGGAGTGGAGCCAGCCAGTATTTTCTTCCAGTTTTTTAATGTGGTCTTTTAAAATATGGTTGTAAGCATAGTATAAATGTAATTTTGGAGCCAGGCATGCTGGCACATGACGGGAATCCCAGCAACTTGGAAGGCTGAGGCAGGAGGATCACATGAGCCTAGGAGTTTGAGACCAACTTCAGCAACATAGCGAGACTCCATCTCAAAAAATAAAATAAAATATAATTTTGTATTTTTTTCACTTAATGTATATAGGATTTTTTCATGTTGCTTCATATTCTCCTTCATTACTATTTTAATGAATGCATACTATTTCATTGAATAGGTATATCATAATTTACTTAACTGTTCCTCTAATTTGAGAAATCACTTGGTAATTAGGAAAGCTGAAAGCTTATCATAGCTGTATATCTTGCAATCTTCATCTTTTATGTTGATCTTTTAAAATTACCTTAAAGATTTTAATCTACATAATTACTAATTATATATTTATGTTAATGTGGTAAAATGTGTATGATTCTTTTGCCCAAGTAATCATATGAATTGTTGAAGTAAAATAATGAGAATATATTAAACTTAACTTTTAGTTCAATTTCATATTTATTGAATAGCCAAACGTTTCTCAAATATGTGAGATCTATGACATTATATTGGTTATGGTTTACTCTTCCTAAGCAAGACTTTGATTACATTTGGAACACCAAGTTATTCAATTTTCAGAGGCTGTTGCATGATTCGATTTTAAATATTAAAAAATCTGCATTGTATGTCACATAGCCTTTCAATAATAAAATTTGTTTATTAAGTTGTGTTAACTATCAAAAGTATTTTTATTAAGATGATTGAAGTTTAATCTTGTGACTAGTTACTTATAACAATGCTTATCTAGTCTAAGTAGTATATTACAAAATTCCATTGACCCCAAATACAGTCGATAAACCCTAATTGACAAAAAGAAGATTTCTAACAACTAAAATAGAGGTGTAGTGTTATTATATAAAACCTTATATACTTTATTCCTCGAAGAATCCACTAAACCTTTACCTAGTGTCTGTTAACTTCTTATTTTAGACAGAATTTAGAAAGATTACTAGAATGCAAACTTTTGAAATTTGAATCTGCTGCTACTATGTAATTTCACTGCGTTTCTGAAAATGAATTTTTAAAAATCCTTGACCTTTCCATGACTTTCAAATTCTGATATAATTGCCTGTTTGAAATCTCTACTTAGATGTATAATAGGTACTTCAAATGGAGTGTTTATTTTTCTCTCTCAGTCTGTCATCTTAATCTTCCTCATATCCTAAAAACTTTTTCACTCAAGAAAAAAGTCATCTTTGATTTATCTCTCTTTTTTTTTTTTTTCCACCATCTTACATTTAAGTCATCATCAGATCCATTGGCTGTATCTCGAAGAGATAGCCTGGGTTCTACTACTTCTCTCCATTTCTTCTGCTGACACTCCAGTATAAATCAGCATCACCTTTCACTTGTATTACTGCCATAGTTTTATGCTACTTCTCAGTCTTTTTTCTACATAGTAGCCAGAGATAGCTTTAAAAATTACAAATCGTATTATATTATTCTTCTACTTGAAATCCTGCAGAGATTTTAATTGTGTTGAGAGTAAAAATCCAAGGTCTTTGCTATGACCTACCTACAATTCCTGTCTTTCTTTCCCATCTCATGTGTGACCACTTACTCAGCCACTCTAATCTCTGTACAGTTCCTTAAACATTTCAACTGAGTCCCAATTTACTGGTCTGCTTCTAGATCTTCATTTTGCCTAGAATGTACTGAGGTTTCAAATTTGTTCGTGGCCTGGTTCTTGTCATTTTATTCTCAATTCAGATCACCTCTCTTGAGGCACCTTTCTAGAAACCTAATTTAAGGTAACTGTTATGTCTCACTCCTCATTACTCCATCTATTAAAATGTATTCATAGGAGCATTTGAAACAATTTTTAAATTAGTAAACATGTTGACTTTCTTGTCTTCCACCCTAATTAGAACATAAGCTACATGACAGCAGAGACTTTGTCTACCTTATTGAGTGTTTGAACAGTTTAAGCCACATAGAGGAGATATTCAAGAACTATTTGCCAAATAAATGAATGATCCCACCTATAAATGAAAGATCAGAGTTTTTTTTTTAAATGTATCCTGTTAGGAAAGCCCAAAGTCATCTATTTTAGAGTAATTATCAAAAATAGTTTTATATACTCACACATGTACACACATGTAAAGTAGTCAGTACTTGAGGACCTTTAAATGAAAAAATTTATCCAGTTATCTAAAAGAAAATCATCTGATCATCTAATGAATACTCAAGTATGTTAAATAAGGTATTCATGTAAATTGTTTGATTTTTAATCTTGTAACTTACATAGATTATGGCATGGAGCCAGGTTTGTGAGGAATATTAGAGTGGTGGGATTCCAGAATATAAACTTGGACAGAGTGTGTGGAGTGGCTATCATCATTAATTCTGAAATTTTGAGCCTAAGCCATATCTTATAGGGAGCCGAAGAAAAACTGTGAAAATTATGTAATGTATATCCTTGGTATCTATGATTTATCATAAATATATGCTGAAATTTTAATGTCTATTGTTTGAATATCTTAAGCTTATGATATTTACACTAGTTTGGGAGGGACAGCATATTCTTGGGTTCATCCTAGATACTTAGTTAATGCTTTCTAATTAACTGACAAAATATATATGATTATTATAAACAATGAGGTATGTTTACTGTATATTTTTGTTCTTCCAGCTAAATACTATCACCCAGTTTACTTTTAAAAATAGAGTGTGCACTCATGAGTAGCCTGTATTACCAGTATATTTGATGAATGGATATCCAAAACATACACTTTCTATGGAATTTCATAAATGAGTCATCTTATTTCAGTAGTCTAGTGAGTCCCAAATATGTAAGACAAGTATATGTAAGATCAGTAGTCTGGTGTATGTATGTCAGATCAGTAGTCTGGTGAGTCCCAAATATGTATAGACAAGTGGATGTAGGATGAAGCTTGTAACACTTAAAATGTTTCTGGTCTGCTAATTATGATATGTTTTGAAAATGCTTAGTAGTTAGAACCAGTTAAAAGGGAAAATGTTATATACTTAGAATGACTATCTGGATTAAACATAAAGCACTTAACATAAATGATCATGAGACTCTCAGTTTTCTGTTTAAAAGCAAATGCTGATTTACTAAGAAATAATTTCAGTTTAACTTTATGTATTCATTAATGTATAAAATCAATATGAAATGTTTTAAGTTAGAAGAATGTCAAATATTTGGAAGCAAAGATTATTAGCTGCATTTAATTAGGTATTGTGTGTGCAGGAAATATAAATAAAACAATAAATATTATCAGCATGTAGTTCTAAAGTTGAGTAAAATAGAGTTTTGATATAACCCACATTCTTCTTCTTCTTTAATAATTTGTTTTCTTAACTTAAAGCATTTGTTAATATAATTTGAATATTATTCAAATATAAGAAATCTATGCATAATGGATGTTAATTATTTCATGTTCCAATAGCTTACAAACACAATTCACAATATCAAGTATACTGAGCCCTCTAGTGATTTTTTTTTTTTTAACTGCTGTCACAATTTCTGTCTGAGCACATTCCTTTTATTTTTACCAACAAGTTTATTGGTGAAAATTATTTCGTTCATTTTCCTTAATTTGAAATGAGAAATAAAAAGAAACTTTATGGGAGTGGTATAAAACATGGGCTGTTTTAAATATGTTAGGAAGTTTTGGAGGGTTTTTCTCTTTTAACTTGCTGTTTCTATTTAGCATGTTCTGTTGATAGTGATGTATATATATGCAATAATATTATAAGGATTTTTTTGAGATGTTTATTTTGAAATAAATGTAGAGGATACTTACCGAACAAGATAAATCATCATATTTTAAACAGTAAATTTGGTGGTAATTTGTATTTGAGCTAGGACAAACTGAGTTTAGGTCCAGTCTCGGCCACAATTTATTAGCAGTGTGGACTTGGGTAAGTTATTTAACTTCTCTAGGCCTCAGTTCCCTCTGATAATTTCTTCATGTAGTCTCTAAAATATGTTTCCAGATGAGTCTTTATAATTTCTTTTCTTTATATTGAATTTTTCTTTCATAATTTAAATCTAAGCCTTCTTATTCTCAGAAGATAAATTTATTATTTCTATGGTTTTAAACTTTTTTTATTATATTCCAAAGAGAACTATAATATGCTTCTTCCTTGCTTAAAAGAGACCTTAAATAGTAACTGTGTCGCTTTTGCTCACATTTACATCCCTAGTGGCTGAAAAAGTCCCTGGCTATTTCATTCAGTAATTTGGTGCTCATTACTAACTTGGTAAATGAGTGAAGAAAAGGTCAGCTCCTTCAGTGTGGCATATGTGGTTTTTTGTAGTCTGCTCTTGGCCTACTTTTCCATCTTCATCATCTTTGCTACTCCTTTTCACTAGCCCTAAGTGTTTTTTTAATATCCTGTTTCTTGTACCTGATATGGCATGCTTAGTGACTGTCTATCCCTCACATACCTCAGCATATAGTTCATATCCTTATAGAAACCTAAATGATGTAATCTAATTTTAAACATGCCTTTTTCTTCCTTTAAACGACAAACTAGGGCCAGGTGTGGTAGCTCACAACTGTTATCCCAGTGCTTTGGGAGGCTGAGGTGGGAGGATAACTTGAGCCCAGGAGTTCAAAGACCAGTCTGAGCAAGACCAGCAAGACCTTGTCTCTACTAAAAATAAAAAAGTTAGGGCCAGGTGCAGTGGCTCACGCCTGTAATCCCAGCACTTTGGGATGCTGAGCTGGGTGGATCACGAGGTCAGAAAATCGAGACCATCCTGGCTAACATGGTGAAACCTTGTCTGTACTAAAAATACAAAAAATTAGCCAGGTGTGATGGTGGACGCCTGTAGTCTCAGCTACTTAGGAGACTGAGGCAGGAGAATTGCTTGAACGTGGGAGGCGGAGGTTGCTGTGAGCCAAGATAGTGCCATTGTACTCCAGACTAGGCGACAGAGTGAGACTCCATCTCAAAAAAAAAAATTAGTCAGGTGTGGTGACATGCACGTGTAGTCCCAGGTACTCAGAAGGTTGAGGCAGGAGGGTTGCTTGTCCCCAGAAGTTTGAGGTTGCAGTGAGCTATGATTGCTCCACTGCGCTTCAGCCTGGGCAACAGAGCAAGATGCTATCTCAGAAATCATCAGCAAAACCCAGAAACTAGTCAGTTTTAAGGATCATTTTAAACATTGTCTGACTTTTGTTATGAAAACAAATATTTGTATTGACAGAACTCCTTAGTATAATAACAATCAGTAAATGATTGTTGAATTGATTAGAATGTTATAAACCTCTATATATGTAATAGGTTTTGTTTGTTAGTATATTCTTCTGATACTTTATTTATTTCTTGAACTGTAACCTTCAAAAACAAAGAAATAGGTTTTTTACTGAAAGTTGAATATAGGGCTTTTGCTAAAATGCTACATATTTTGGCTAGATTCAATTTAGTATTTCTTTGGAGGACATTATGTATGCAGTGTATATCTATCTTTAAACTTTTCCCCTCATTTAATTATAGTTCTTTTTCCAAGTAGCCAGCATAAAATCATTCAATAAAAATTTATTTAGCAGCCTATTATGTTCCTGGCAATTGATTAGGTACTGGAGTAATACAAAGAGTAATAAAAAACAGAATCCTTAGTTTCAATCTAATGGGTCAGAAATACATATAAAGGACTCATTTCAATATTTGTGGTTACAGGTCATAATAATAATATATAAACAGGGTTGTCTGAGTGTCTAGTTGTTGAGAGAAGCTATGGTAGTTCCTTAAATCTTCTAAAATATGGCGAAGCACAAAGAAGTAAAGGTAACAATTGTTTAGGGAATTGGGGAGAACCAGAAATTGCTTTTGAGCTTAAACTTGAGTGGTAATGAAGAGTCAATGAGAAGTCTTGGAACATTTTGTAAGTTGGAATATGACATAATCAGATTTGTAGTTTAGGAATAGTATACTCTGTTTCTTGTCATAAGTCTATAAAAACTGGAAATAGCTGCATTCATTCATAGCACTATCTTAGTAAACCTCATATAAAAATGAAATGGTACATGACAGTAATAATAATAGCTACCATTAATTTATTTCAACATATTTAACAAGTACCATCTCTATGTATGGTTTATAGTATATGATTTATAAATATTATCTAATTAAAGACTCTGGTTTTGAAGTTATATGACTTCAAATACTAGCTCTACCATTTATAGCTGTGTGAACTTAAAAAAGCTTTCTCAAGTTTCAGTTTCCTCATCTATAAAATATTCTGGTATGGCTATAGAAATAATTAGGATATTTTATGTAAAGGACTCCTGTGCTTAGCCCATAGTAAGCACTCCATAATTGTTAGCTATTTTAAAATTAATTTTTGTAACTTCCTTGTGTTATAAAGGTAACACCTTTACCTTGCAATATTACCTTGCAGATGAGGAAATTGAATTTAGAGATCTTAAGTGACCTGCAGGTCATACTTGCAGTATTACCTTGCAGATGAGAAAATAGAATTTAGAGATCTTAGGTTTCTTAAAAGTTATATTGCAAATGGTGGCAGAGCCAGTATTTTAACTTGGGTTTCTGACTGTAAGCCCAGTATCCTGAAAAATGTGCTGTACTGTCCTTCCGAGGCTAAGTGATCAGGAGAAATTGGTGAAGAAAGTATCAGTGGTACTCTCAGATGTTTAATTGGCCTGCCTAAGAGCTTCTAGGCCTAAGAGATACTACTGTGATCTCTTCTGAGTATATCTTTTGTCCAAGTGAAAGCATAAGCAAATGTATAATAGATAAGTCTATGTTGTCTAACTCATCTATGTTGTTACATGTCTCAATAATTAATTCTTTTTTAATGCTGTGTAGTATTCCATTGTATGAATATATAACATTTTGTTTATCCGTTTATCTGTTGATGGACATTTCAGTGGTTTTCCTGTTTTAGGCTATTACAGGTAAAGCTGCTATGAGCATTCATATACATGTTTTTGTATGTACATATACTTCTTTTTCTCTTGGGTAGAGCCTCAAAGGGGTATGTTAGGTGTATTTTGGTTTAACTTTTAAAAACTTGCTAGATTGTTGTATTAAAGTGATTGCACGTTTAGTTTAGGTGTATGTTTGTTTAACTTTTAAAAACTTGCTAGATTGTTTTATTAAAGTGATTGTACATTTAGTTTAGGTGTATGTTTGTTTAACTTTTAAAAACTTGCTAGATTGGGCTAGGTGTGGTGGCTCATGCCTGTAATCCCAGCACTTTGGGAGGCTGAGGCGGGTGGATCACGAGGTCAGGAAATCTAGACCATCCTGGCTAACATGGTGAAACCCTATCTCTACTAAAAATACAAAAAAAATTAGCCATGCCTGGTGGCTGGCGCCTGTAATCCCAGCCACTCGGGAGGCTGAGGCAGGAGAATGACGTGAACCTGGGAGGCAGAGCTTGCAGTGAGCCGAGATCGTGCCTCTGCAACTCAGCCTGGGGGACAGAGCAAGAGACTCCATCTCAAAAAAAAAAAAAAAAACTTGCTAGATTGTTTTATTAAAGTGATTGTACATGTAGTTTATCTGCTATCAGTATGTGTGAATTCTTTTTTCTCTACATCCTCAACAATACTTGCAATTAAAAAAATTTATTAAACATTTTGCCAATTTTTAAAATGTTAGCCATTTTAACAGGTGCATAATTGTGATTTTAATTTTTATTTCCCTAATGACTAATGATGTTGAGCATTTTTATGTGTGCTTATTTGACATCTATATATTTTCTTTGGTGAAATGATTCTTCAAATCTTTACCTGCTCTTAAAATTAAATTGCTTGTTTTCTTTATTGTTGTGTTGAGTTTTTTTTTATATTCTACATATAAGTACTTTATCTGATATATGTATTGCAAAGATTTTTCTCCCATTCTATGGCTTATCTTTTTATTTTCTTAACAGTATCTTAAAGATAATAGGTTTTCCATTTTGCTTAAGTCAAATTTACTGATTTGTTTATAGATTTTATTTTATTTAAGAAATCTTGGCATAACTCACATCCACAAAGAATTTCTTCCATGTTTTCTTCTACATGTTTTATACCGTCAGGCTTTACATTCAGTTAGTGATTCATTTTGAGTTAATTTTTGTATGTGACGCAAGGTATGGATTCAAGTCATTTTTTTAACATGTGTATATCCATTTGTTCTAGCATCATTTATTGAAAATGCTGACCTTTGTCATCTACATTGCCTTTCAGCCCTTATCAAAAATCAGTTGTCCAAATGTGTGTGGATTTATTTCTGGATTTTCTATTCAGTTCCTTGATTTGTTTGTATTTATGTGAATACCTTGCTGTTTTGATTTCTCTAGTGTTTTAATAATTTTTGACATCAGGTAGTTTTAGCTCTCTAACATTGTTATTCTTTTTCAAAGTTGTTTTGTTCCTTCTAGGTCATGTGTGTTTCTATATGAATTTTAAAGTCAGCTTGTCAATTTCCATAGGAAACTCTGGTGGGATTTTGATTGGAATTGCATTGAATCTGTAGATGAGTTTGGGGGGGACAAAAAAAAGACGTCTTAAGAATTTTATCTTTCATTTAGCAAAATAGAATAGTTTTCAGTGTACAGGTCTTTCCCATCTCTTTTCATATTTATCCTTAAGAAATTCATAACAGAGTGCTATTTTTACTGATTAAAAAAATTGCTTTCAGATATTTCATTGCCGGTATGTAGAAATGTAATTTTTTAGTTGTTGATCTTGCATCCTGCAGCCTTCCTGAATTCACACATTAGCTTTAGGAGCTCTTTTGTAGATTCCATCTGATTTTTTACATAGATAATCAGGTCATCTCTAAATACAGGTATTTTTTCTTCCTTTTTTATATTAATGACTTTATTTCTTTTTTTTTCTTTTTCCCCTTTTCTGATTGCACTCCAGTACAATGTTAAGTGGATAGAGCCTTCAATACAATGTTAATTGGTGAGTGAGTGTAATACCCTTCCTATTCCTGGTTTTAGAGGAAAGCATTCAGTCTTACCCTGTTAATATGATAGGAACACCTGTAACGTTTTTGTAGATGCCCTCTATCAGGTTGAGGTATTCTCCTCTACTTCTAGTTTGCTAAGATTAAGACAAAAAAAATAATAATAATAAATGGATGTTCGATTTTGTCAAATGCTTTTTCTGCATTTATTAAGATGATCAAGTAGTTTTTCTATGATGTATTATGTTGTTTATAATTTTTAAATTTATGCTTTGAGGAGTATTAGTCTGTGATTTTATTTTGTTTGGCTTTTATATTGAGGCAGTGCTAGCTTCATAGAATGATTTGGGGAGTATTCCCTTTTTTACATTTTTTTTTGAAATAGTTTAAAACTCCATGTAAAATTGATATTATTTCCATCTTAAATTTTAGGTGGAATTCATTCGAGAATCTTTCTGGCCCTGGAGGTTTTTTTGTGGAAATAATTTTAACCTCATTCTTAATTTCTTTACTAGATATTGGGTTAAGTTGTGTATTTGTTTTTGAGTGAGCTTTGGCAATTTGTGTTTTTTAAGAAAGTTGTCCATTTCATCTGAGTTGTCAGATTTACTGGCATATAGTTGTTCATTATATTTTCTTACTATTCTTTTAATATCTATATTATCTCTAGTGATGCCACTTTTCTCACTCTTGATAGTGATAATTGGTGTCTTCTCTTATTTTTCCTGATCAGTCTGTCCAGAGGTTAATCAATTTTATTAATTTCAAAGAATCATCCTTTTCTGTTTTTTGTTTCATTGGTCTTTATAATTATTTCCTTTATTCTGCTTTGGTTTTGATTTTCTTTTTCTAATTTTCATTTTGGAGGATAAAGTTGTTCTTTTGAAACCTTTTTTTTTTCTTTTTTAATTGATTATTTTAAAAAGTTTTATTTGTAATTGACAAATAATAAATAATGGTATGATGTGATATGTTAATGCATGTATATAGTGCACAATGATCAAATCAGGGTAATTAGCATATCTGTCACTTTAAATATTTGTTATTTCTTTGTGATAATAACATTCAAAATCTTTTCTTCTAGCTATATTGAAATATATATTATTATTTGTTATAGTCTTCTGTGTAATAAGACACCAGAACTTAATCTTCCTGTCTAACTAAAACTTTGAACTCATTGACCAACCTTTCCCCATGCTTTTCTTCCCCCGTCCTCTGTAGCTTCTGGTAACCACTATTATATTCTCTACTTCGATGAGATGAACATTTTCAGATTCCACATATGAGTGAGATCATGTGGTATCTTCTTTTTCAATATAATAGTTAGTGCTACAAAATTTCCCCTAAGTATTGGTTTAGCAGTCTCTGCAAATTTTGACATAATAAATTTTTATTTCCCTTCAGTTAAGAATACTTACTACTTTCTGTTTTGATTTCTTCTTTCATCAGTGGTAGAAAGTGTGCTATTTAAGGAGGTGTGCTATTTCGTTTCAAATATTTAGATATTTTCCAAGTATCTTTCTAATAAGGGTACCTGATATAATTCCATTGCAGTCAGAGAATATGCTTTGTATGACTGTCTTCATTTTTAATTTATTGACTTGTTTTTTGACCAAGAATGTAGTATAACTTAAATGTTTCAAGAGCAGTGGAAGAGAACGTGTGTTCTACTATTATTAGATGAATAAGTGTCAATCAAGTCAAGTTGGTTTATAGTGCCGTTCAAGTCTGTGGTAGCCTTGCTGATTTTCATGCCTCCTTGTTCTACAGATTTTGAAGAGTGGTATTGAAATCTTTGACTATAATGGTGGATTTGCCTATTTCCCTTTGCATGTCTTCAGTTTTTACTTCATGTGTTTTGAAGATCTGTTATTAGGTATACAAATGTTGAGGACTATTATATCGTGTTGATTAATTTACCTCTTTGTCATTATGAAATGGCTTTCTGTTTTGCTGGTAATATTCTTGGCTTCAAAATTTATTTTTTCTGACATTAATATAGCCGTTCCAAGTTTCTGCCAGTAATCCCAACCAGTGTTTTGTTTACTCTCAGACCTTTTAGTTTTCGTCTAAGACTTTTATATAGGAAAATTTTAGGAAAAAATTATTTAACTGCTCTGTGTCTTAGTTTCTTTTTGATTAAAGGGAAGTAATAAGAGTACCTACACCATAGAATTGTTTTGAGGATTAAACAAAATAATATCATATATTCTACACCTGCACATGTTGCAGTGCAAACTCTGTGTAAGTGTAGTCTATGGCTTTTGTTCCTACTATTACTGCTGCATTTTAAAAAAAGGTTTTTTTTATAAACACATGAAATAGAATTTGCTATTAATTTATATCTTCAAGAAGTATCTTGTTTGCTGTTTCATTAGTCATCTTTAATCTAGACTAGATAAATTAGAACATCATCATGAAATTTGTAAATGAATATGAACTCAAAAAATACCTGTATTTAATTTTGTTTTCTTACATTACTAATTTACCATCTATTTTACTTAAGAATTGTATTCTGGCCAGTGCAGTGGCTCACACCTGTAATCCCAGCACTTTGGGAGGCCTAGGTGGGCAGACCACGAGGTCAGGAGATCGAAACCATCCTAGCTAACATTGTGAAACCCCGTCTCTACTAAATATACAAAAAAATAATAATTAGCCAGGCATGGTGGTGGGAGCCTGTAGTCCCAGCTACTCGGGAGGCTGAGGAAGGAGAATGGCATGAACCCGGGAGGCGGAGCTTGCAGTGAGCCGAGATCATGCCAGTGCACTCCAGCCAGGGCGACAGAGACTCCGTCTCAAAAAAAAAAAAAAAAAAAAAAAAAGCGTTCTAAAATATAGATATAGTGTCATCATATTTTTCAAATTTATCGAGTTGCCATTTCAAGTATATTCGAATTGTACAATATTTTTCAGTTATTCTCAACTGCATATACCTCCGTTTAAATAAAAGACACATTGTGAAACTACAAATTAGTCTTTTTTTAAAAAACAAAGGAAATAAATGTTTACACATACTGATTTGTATGGGTCCTTCACATTGTTACTATTTATAATGGGTGATGCCTTTTTTTTTTTAGATCGGACAGCTGGCTTTTAAAGGAATGAAGAGACTCAATAGAATCCAGTCAATAGTGTTTGAGACTGCCTACAACACCAATGAGAACATGCTGATTTGTGCCCCTACAGGAGCTGGAAAAACCAACATTGCAATGCTTACAGTCTTGCACGAAATTCGCCAACATTTTCAACAAGGTGTTATCAAAAAGAATGAATTTAAGGTAAGTAAATAAATCAGACAACAGCTTTTTAAATTGTAAGGAATAAAATAAATTTGCAGTTTTAATATTACATGAAATTTGAAAGTTCTTAAAGATATTGTACTTGAAGTCAGATAAGTAATACTGCTTGATTTACTTCATTACTATTAAGGCAGTTCTTATTTGTGTTATGAAAATTCTATTACCATGTAAGAAGCTATGAAAATACATTTATACAATTTTCAAAGTGATGCAGTTGTGTAAACAAATTCTATTGTCCTTTAAACAGCTACACACGTATCTCACAAAGATAAGACTTTTAATATATCACTATTAAGATTTTTCACTGGAAGTGGTTAGAAACATATTTCACAATAAATTGTGACTTGTGTTGGCTACTGTAAGACAAATGACATGGTAGTTTTTGCTCATTAATCAAGCTAGTGTTCCTTTGGTATAGATTGTATATGTTGCTCCAATGAAAGCCTTGGCAGCTGAAATGACAAATTACTTCAGCAGACGTCTAGAGCCACTAGGCATCGTTGTGAAAGAATTGACTGGTGACATGCAGTTGTCCAAAAGTGAAATTTTACGAACTCAGGTATGTTGTTTACGTAGATTTTTTGTTTAATACCATTCTTTTTTTAGGTAATTGTGAAAATTATTAAATGACTATATCTTAAATAACTAGAATACATAATACAAACATAATATAATGAACTTTTATTTGTAACCGCATCTTACCTCTGTACTACAAAGAGTTTTTGCTGGTACTTTGTTTTCTGGTATCCCTTCTAACTCCTGTAATTCCTACTGCATCTTGAATATTGTTAGGTTCCAAGCCTATTGGCAGTAAGGCTATTCTTTTAAAACAGTAGGGGATGAGGATATAAATAATACTAGAGTTTAATTTTAAGAGGAGGGACATATATAGATCTTAAAATGATTGCACTAGTGTTCCAAACTATTCCATAAGAATGGCTTAACATATAATAAAGCTTTTTGGTCATTCATTATTTCATCAAATGCAAAGTTATTCTTATTAAATCATGCACTGTATATAGCACTATATTAGATGAAATGAATGAATGCCTGACAATAAAGACACTTAAAATACAGTTTCTGTCTTCAAAAATCTTATGACTAAGTAAGAAAAAATATTTAGGTTTCAACTAGATGATTATTATTGAAAGCAATATGTAAGTAAGGTGAAGTTCATTGTGTTTTTAAAAAAATAAAATAGTAGATGACCAGATATTAATGGAAAAATTCATAGTTTGATGGAAAATAGATAATAGAACTTTTTAAACAATGGGTGGATGTTGATTTAAAATGTGATTGGAGTGTGAATTAATTTCCTAGGGCCCCCATAGCAAAATACCATAAGCTCGGTAGTACAGACCAAAAGTATCTGAGACAGGTCTCAATCAATTTTGAAAGTTTATTTTGCCAAGGTTAAGGATGCAGCAGTGACAACCTCAGGAGGTCCTGATGACATGTACTCAATATGATTGGGGTACAGCTTGGTTTTATACATTTTAGGGAAACATGAGATATCTATCAATACATGTAAGGTGTGCATTTGTTTGGTCTGGAAAGGCAGGACAATTTGAAGTGGGGGCTTCCAGGTCATAGGTAGATGTAAAGATTTTCTGATTGGCAGTTCGTTGAAAGAGTTATTATCTAAAGAAAGGAATGTGGAGACCAAGGTTTTATCATGCAGATGAAGCCAATCTATTCAGTGAGAATAGTTTATAAATGTTTCTTATCAGACTTAAAAAAGTCTGTTCTATCAGTACTTCCAAAAGGAAGGAGAGTATAATGAGGCATGTCCTGCTCTTACTTCCCATCATGGCCTGAACTATTTTTTCAGGTTATCTTTGGAATGCCTTTGCTAAGAGGAGGGGTCCATTCAGATGGTTGAGGGGCTTAGAATTTTATCATTGGTCTACAGTGGCTTAAAACAACAGTCTTAATTCTCTCACAGTACTGGAGTTTAGAAGTCTGAAATCAAGGTGTCAGCCGAGTTGTTTCCTTCTGGAGGCTTTGAGACAGTATCTGTTCTATGCCTCCTAGTTTCTGGTGGCTGCTGGAAATTTTTGGCATTCTTTGGTTTGTAGATTCATCACTCCAAGCTCTGCTTCCATCTATGTGACCTTTTCCCCTGCTTATCTTTTGCCCTACTCCCCTTTTTTAAGGATACTAGTCATTGGATTTAGGGCCCACCATAGTCAGGATGATCTCATCTTAACAACCTTTCCTTAATTACATCTGCAAAGATCCTTTTTTCAAATAAGGTCACACATATGGGCTGAATGTTTACATATCATCTCCCCGACCCCCAAACACAATTTATATGTTGAAGCTCTAGTCCACAAGTAATTGTATTTAGAGGTGAGGCCTTTGGGAGATAATTGGACTTAGATTAGGTCATGAAGTAGGGAGGACTGGGCGACAGAGTGAGACTCCATCTCAATAAATAAATAATAAATAAATAAATAAATAAATAAATAAATAATTAAATAGAAATATTGATAGATTTAATTCAAAAAGACAAAGTTCTTTGTGACCTGAATAATTTTAAAGATTACAAAGGAGTCCCAAAGCCAAAACAATTTGAAAACTACTATGATAGGTGAAAGTGCCTTATATATGACATCAGATTCTTTTTATTGTCTACATCCAGCCCGGTTTTCAACCTTATCTCCCAGATGCTCCTCAATATAAACTATAGTCAGGCCATTTTTGCTTTTTCTGAAATAGCATTGCTCAAATAATGTTTTCTTAAATGAACATTGCTTTTTAGTAAGTTTCCTCATGTGTTTTCTCCTTTTTCTTAGTATCTTCCTTTATCTATTGACATTTGTCCAAATCTTGCCCAGTCTTTAAAACCCAGTTCAAATCCTGTATTTACTTCTTCCCTGAATCCTGTAGTACCATTCATTTATATTCATAAAATAATACCTAGTGCACAAAGTCTGTGCTTTTGGACCTGATGTAGTGTTAAAAACCTGAATCACTCTCAAGTAAAATTTTGATTGCTCTTGTCCTGTATCCAACTATGTTACTGATGCTAATGTAAGAATGTTTGTGGAAAGACAAGGGAGGTAACATTTGAATTCAATTTATGAGTTAGTCACTATGCTAAATGCGTATGTGCAACTTCCCTGAGTCTTCACAAGAACCCTGCTGGGTAGTACCTCCATTTTACAGGAGCAGAAAGTAAAACCAAAAAAAATCTACTTAGACTTATGCCTAGTCTGTCCTGCAGACTCTGGCTGAGCGACGGATGTAAGAAGTACGCAGACACAGGTATTTTGCCTGAGACCGTGGCTAGGGGACTGCATGGTTTAGCATCACTGATGAGAGTGCAGCCCTGCCAATGAGAGTGCAGCCCCAATAAGTGGGGGACGTTTGTATTTATTTAGTACAGATTTAATGACAAAGGCTTGAAGTAAACACAATTTGTGGGTAATTAACATTGTCGACCCCCCAAGTAGATAGCAGTCCTGTGTACAAATGATCAAAGATTGGTTTCCGGAGACATAAGTAAACCAATTTATCTAGATCTAAAGTTCCCTTACATTCCATTGTTATCTACCCTTTGCCCTCTGCTTCAGGGTAGGAGAATTAGCTGCCTTCAGCTTTTATTCTCTCCCGAAGCTTTGCAAAACCTCCCGTCTTCCAAGAAGTTTTGCGTCTTTCACTGTTAATTTTTCCCACCACCCTGACCGATCTCCTACAGATTTATGTATTTTCAAAAGGTTTATGAACATCTATTTCTTACCCATTTGCCCATTTTTGCACTTTGCTAGACTCTGTATCCTTCGTCAGTAATTTTTGACTGTGTAAGGGCAGGGACTATGCGCTTGGGCTCAGAAATAGTTTATTAATTGAAACTTTTGTGCTTGCTCTAATCCTGGAGGTGCTAATTTTTGTAGAACTGAAACTATATAGTTTCTAATCTTTTTACCCTGTTCTTCTACCCTTCTCACAGATTCTTACAGAATAAAAACTGTTCTGCTGTTACTGCCTTTGAGATTAGGCTATAGATAAAGCAAAGCAGAGAATTATGTACATATTCACCTTTTTTTGTGGAGTTTGAATTTCTTGCTTTCCTCACTTTCATTTTGTAATTTCTTTAAAGCTTCCTAATTATTCATGTTATATATTTTTGGTAAGTAAGTTTCCCAATAATCAGCATTGATTAAATTAAATATAATCTTAAATTTGCCTTTTGATTTTTTCTAACTTTCTCCGTATTGTTAATCTTTTTTTAAATATAGGAAGGCAAATTAATCTCATTTGCAAATTTTCTGCCATGCCATTCTGATCATATTACTCTCTTGCTCTTGAACTTTCATTGGTTCTTTATTGCTTATTGAATTAAGTCCAACTATCTAGCTTGTTAAGAATCTTGTATAAATTAAGTATAATATGAGATGTGATGTATTTTGTGGTTCACTAGGGACCTTCAGGTATAGCAGCAGTTATGATTTTATTGAGGTTTGAATATAAAATTTCCTTTTACAAGACAGAATCACATAATTATAAGATTTACTGTTAGGAGAAACGGTATAGACAACAAATACCTTTTTGGTGTACAGCTAAAAAGCAATTTTGTGCAACTTTGAAAAACACCATAAATTTGTCATTGGTTAAAACACTTATCTACTTTTCCAGCCTTATTTTACATTATTCTATATCTACCATTGGTTTCAAACTTCTCCCTCTAAATGTATCCTTGATGAAGAGTTATTATTTTACAATATTCACTGTACTTTTCAGTGGTTCCATTGAGCAGTGTTTCTTTGAACATCAGTGAAAACACTGGTTAGAAATTTTAGAAAAGATTTCTCCTGTCCTGGCAGTAACTTTGTGTTAAAGCAAAGCATTTGCTCTGAGTTCTAAAATTGTTCTCTTCTTTTATATTTGTTTGCTCATCCTTGTAGGGGGAGGCGTTTACCTGTGTACCTTTGGGAGTTGAGATAGGTTATTTCAGGTTTTGTTTTTGTTTATTTTTTGGTTGAGGATAGAGGGAAATTCTGTTCACATCTCTTAGGCCCAAGCAATTGCAAAGGCAAATCTGAATTTTCTTTGTATTACTCTGCTAGATCAAAGCTCCAGCAATTGTGGTTGACAGGGTGTGGGTGTTGTGTATACGCATGAGCTCAGATCACAGGCAGTGTTTGATGTCACACTGCTCTGATCTACTCTTCTTTCAAGGGGATTTTTCCTATGGTATGTAGCCTATTGATTATTTCAATATATGGGATAAGGGTGGGAATAAAGAGTAGTTGGAGATAGAGGCAGATATTGTATATGCAGTTTTATCTGAATATATGTAAATTATATGCTTAAGTCCCATAAATGTACTGTTTAGTTCTCTGCCTGGCATTGGGCTTTTTGCTTTAAATTTCAAGCTACTTTGCTAGCTCTGAATCCCAGCTCTGAGCTCTGATTTTGGGCACCTTTCACCAATGAAGCTGTAGTTTTCTCTCCTCTTTTTGTGCAGCCATAGTCATGCATGTTGGATTATACCCTTGGGCCAATAATCTCCAAACTCCAATTCTTACTGGCAGTTGCTGCCTTTCTGCATAAAATCTGAGAATGTCTTTATTTCACTTCCATTCCTGAAGGACATTTTTGTTGGAAATAAATTCATGGGTTGTCAGTTCTATTCTTCGTTTTTTTATATTTTTATTTTTTAGAGAAAAGGTCTCACTCTGTCACCAAGGCTGGACTACAGTGGCAAAGTAATGGCCCACTGCAGCCTCAGCCTTCTGAGCTCAAGCGATCCTCTCCTCTCAGCCTCCTGAATAGCAGAGATTACAGGTGCATGCCACCATGTCCCGGTAATCATTATTTTTTGTAGCAATGAGGTATTGCCATGTTGCCCAGGCTATTCCCAAACTCCTGACTCAAGTAATCCTCTTGCCTCGGCCTCCTAAAGTGCTAGGATTATAGACATCAGCTACCATGCCAGGCCTTCTTTTCTTTCAGCCCTTAAAAAGTATGCCACTTTTCTTCTGACCTCTGTGGTTTCTGAAGAGAAATTCACTCCATTCAAATTATTGTTCTTTTACAGTTAATATGTTGTTTCTCTTGGGCTTCTTTAAAGATTCAAGATTCTTTCTTTATCTTTAGTTTCCAACAGTTTTATTATGAGCTGCCTAGGTGTAAATTTCTTTTAAGTTCATCCTGTTGAGTGTTTGCTCAGCTTCTTGAATCTGCAGGTTTATGTCCTTTGTCAAATTTGGGAAGTTTCCAGCCTTTATTTCTTCAACCCATCATATTTTCTCCTTTACTTTTTGGATTCTGCTGATGGGAATAGATCTTTTGTTATTATTCCACAGGGCAATGAGATCTAGCTTTTTTTGTTTGTTTTCTTTTCCAATCTGTTCTCACTCTGCTGTTCTGTCTGGATGATTTTTTTGATCTATGTTTGACGCCACTGATTCTTTATTTTTCTGTCTACATTCTGTGGTTGAGCTCTTCCAATTAGTTTTTAACTTAGGTTATTATGCTTTTCAGTTCTGAACTTTCTATTAGGCTTTTAAAACTATCTTCTATTTCCTTGCTGAGACATTTCTGTTTTTTAATTTGTTTCAAGGGTGTTTGAAATTGCTCCTTGAAGGATTTTTATGATAATTACTTTAAAAGTCTTGTCAGAACCAAATCCAGCAGCACATCAAAAAACTTATCCACCACGATCAAGCTGGCTTCATCCCTGGGATGCAAGGCTCGTTCAACACATGCAAATCAATAAAGGTAATCTGTAAATCACACGATTATCTCAATAGATGCAGAAAAGGCCTTTGCTAAAATTCAACATCCCTTCATGTTAAAAACTCTCAATAAACTAGGGATCAGTGGAACATATCTCAAAATAATAAGAACTATTTATGACAGTCCCACAGTGAATATCATATTGAATGGGCAAAAGTTGGAAGCATTCCCTTTGAAAACCAGTAGAAGACAAGGATGCCCTCTCTCACCACTCCTGTTCAACATAGTATTGGAAGTTCTGGCCAAGGCAATCAGGCAAGAGACAGAAATTGGTATTCAAACAGAAAGAGAGGAACTCAAATTGTCTCTTTTTGCAGACGACATGATTTTACATTTAGAAAACACTATCAGCTCAGCCCCAAAACTCCTTAAACTAATAAGCAACTTGGGCAAAGTCTCAGGATACAAAAATTAGTGTGCAAAGATCACAAGCATTCCTTTACACCAACAATAGACAGGCAGAAAGCCAAGTCATGAATGAACTCCCTTTCACAATTTCTACAAAGAAAATAAAATAACTAGGAATACAGCTAACAAGCGATGTGAAGGACCTCTTCAAGGAGAACTACAAACCACTGCTCAAGGAAATAAGAGAGGACACAAACAAATGGAAAAACATTCCATCCCCATGGATAGGAAGAATCAATATCGTGAAAATGGCCATCCTGCCCAAAGTAATTTATAGATTCAATGCTATTCCCATCAGTCTACCATTGGCATTCTTCACAGAATTAGAAAAAGCTACTTTAAGTTTCATATGGGGAGGGAGGAGCCAAGATGGCCGAATAGGAACAGCTCCGGTCTACAGCTCCCAGCGCGAGCGACGCAGAAGACGGGTGATTTCTGCATTTCCATCTGAGGTACCGTGTTCATCTCACTAGGGAGTGCCAGACAGTGGGCGCAGGTCAGTGGGTGAGCGCACCGTGCACCAGCCGAAGCAGGGGCGAGGCATTGCCCCACTCGGGAAGCGCAAGGGGTCAGGGAGTTCCCCTTCCAGGGGTGACAGACGGCACCTGGAAAATCGGGCCACTCCCACCCGAATACTGTGCTTTTCCGACGGGCTTAGGAAACGGTGCCCCAGGAGAGTATAGCCCGCACCTGGCTCAGAGGGTCCTACGCCCACGGAGTCTCGCTGATTGCTAGCACAGCAGTCTGAGATCAAACAGCAAGTCGGCAGCGAGGCTGGGGGAGGGGCGCCCGCCATTGCCCAGGCTCGCTTAGGTAAACAAAGCAGCCAGGAAGCTTGAACTGGGTGGAGCCCACCACAGCTCAAGGAGGCCTGCCTGCCTTTGTAGGCTCCACCTCTGGGGGCAGGACACAGACAAACAAAAAGACAGCAGTAACCTCTGCAGACTTAAATGTCCCTGTCTGACAGCTGTGAGGAGAGCAGTGGTTCTCCCAGCACACAGCTGGAGATCTGAGAACGGGCTGACTGCCTCCTCAAGTGGGTCCCTGACCCCTGACCCCCGAGCAGCCTAACTGGGAGGCACCCCCCAGCAGGGGCAGACTGACACCTCACACGGCCGGCCAGGTACTCCAACAGACCTGCAGCTGAGGGTTCTGTCTATTAGAAGGAAAACTAACAGAAAGGACATCCACACCAAAAACCCATCTGTACATCACCATCATCAAAGACCAAAAGTAGATAAAACCACAAAGATGGGGAAAAAACAGAGCAGAAAAACTGGAAACTCTAAAAAGCAGAGTACCTCTCCTCCTCCAAAGGAACGCAGTTCCTCACCAGCAACGGAACAAAGCTGGACGGAGAATGACTTTGACGAGCTGAGAGAAGAAGGCTTCAGACGATCAAATTACTCCGAGCTACGGGAGGATATTCAAACCAAAGGCAAAGAAGTTGAAAACTTTGAAAAAAATTTAGAAGAATGTATAACTAGAATAACCAATACAGAGAAGTGCTTAAAGGAGCTGATGGAGCTGAAAACCAAGGCTCGAGAACTACGTGAAGAATGCAGAAGCCTCAGGAGCCGATGCGATCAAATGGAAGAAAGGGTATCAGCCCTGGAAGATGAAATGAATGAAATGAAGCGAGAAGGGAAGTTTAGAGAAAAAAGAATAAAAAGAAACGAGCAAAGCCTCCAAGAAATGTGGGACTATGTGAAAAGACCAAATCTACGTCTGATTGGTGTACCTGAAAGTGATGGGGAGAATGGAAACAAGTTGGAAAACACTCTGCAGGATATTATCCAGGAGAACTTCCCCAATCTAGCAAGGCAGGCCAACATTCAGATTCAGGAAATACAGAGAACGCCACAAAGATACTCCTCGAGAAGAGCAACTCCAAGACACATAATTGTCAGATTCACCAAAGTTGAAATGAAGGAAAAAATGTTAAGGGCAGCCAGAGAGAAAGGTCGGGTTACCATCAAAGGGAAGCCCATCAGACTAACAGCGGATCTCTCGGCAGAAACCCTACAAGCCAGAAGAGAGTGGGGGCCAATATTCAACATTCTTAAAGAAAAGAATTTTCAACCCAGAATTTCATATCCTGCCAAACTAAGCTTCATAAGTGAAGGAGAAATAAAATACTTTACAGACAAGCAAATGCTGAGAGATTTTGTCACCACCAGGCCTGCCCTAAAAGAGCTCCTGAAGGAAGCGCTAAACATGGAAAGGCACAACCGGTACCAGCCACTGCAAAATCATACCGAAATGTAAAGAACATCGAGACTAGGAAGAGACTGCATCAACTAACGAGCAAAATATCCAGCTAACATCATAATGACAGGATCAAATTCACACATAACAATATTAACTTTAAATGTAAATGGACTAAATGCTCCAATTAAAAGACACAGACTGGCAAATTGGATAAAGACTCAAGACCCATCAGTGTGCTGTATTCAGGAAACCCATCTCACGTGCAGAGACACACATAGGCTCAAAATAAAAGGATGGAGGAAGATCTACCAAGCAAATGGAAAACAAAAAAAGGCAGGGGTTGCAATCCTAGTCTCTGATAAAACAGACTTTAAACCAACAAAGATCAAAAGAGACAAAGAAGGCCATTACATAATGGTAAAGGGATTAATTCAACAAGAAGAGCTAACTATCCTAAATATATATGCACCCAATACAGGAGCACCCAGATTCATAAAGCAAGTCCTGAGTGACCTACAAAGAGACTTAGACTCCCACACATTAATAATGGGAGACTTTAACACCCCACTGTCAACATTAGACAGATCAACGAGACAGAAAGTCAACAAGGATACCCAGGAATTGAACTCAGCTCTGCACCAAGCAGACCTAATAGACATCTACAGAACTGTCCACCCCAAATCAACAGAATACACATTTTTTTAGCACCACACCACACCTATTCCAAAATTGACCATATCCTTGGAAGTAAAGCTCTCCTCAATAAATGTAAAAGAACAGAAATTGTAACAAACTGTCTCTCAGATCACAGTGCAATCAAGCTAGAACTCAGGATTAAGAATCTCACTCAAAACCGCTCAACTACGTGGAAACTGAACAACCTGCTCCTGAATGACTACTGGGTACATAACGAAATGAAGGCAGAAATAAAGATGTTCTTTGAAACCAGCGAGAACCAAGACACAACATACCAGAATCTCTGGGATGCATTCAAAGCAGTGTGTAGAGGGAAATTGATAGCACTAAATGCCCACAAGAGAAAGCAGGAAAGATCCAAAATTGACACCCTAACATCACAATTAAAAGAACTAGAAAAGCAAGAGCAAACACATTCAAAAGCTAGCAGAAGGCAAGAAATAACTAAAATCAGAGCAGAACTGAAGGAAATAGAGACCCAAAAAACCCTTCAAAAAATAAATGAATCCAGGAGCTGGTTTTTTGAAAGGATCAACAAAATTGATAGACCGCTAGCAAGATTAATAAAGAAAAAAAGAGAGAAGAATCAAATAGATGCAATAAAAAATGATAAAGGGGATATCACCACCGATCCCACAGAAATACAAACTACCATCAGAGAATATTACAAACACCTCTATGCAAATAAACTAGAAAATCTAGAAGAAATGGATAAATTCCTCAACACATACACCCTCCCAAGACTAAACCAAGAAGAAGTTCAATCTCTGAATAGACCAATAACAGGAGCTGAAATTGTGGCAATAATCAATAGCTTACCAACCAAAAAAAGTCCAGGACCAGATGGATTCACAGCCGAATTCTACCAGAGGTACAAGGAGGAGCTGGTACCATTCCTTCTGAAACTATTCCAATCAATAGAAAAAGAGGGAATCCTCCCTAACTCATTTTATGAGGCCAGCATCATCCTGATACCAAAGCCTGGCAGAGACACAACAAAAAAAGAGAATTTTAGACCAATATCCTTGATGAACATTGATGCAAAAATCCTCAATAAAATACTGGCAAACAGAATCCAGCAGCACATCGAAAAGCTTATCCAACATGATCAAGTGGGCTTCATCCCTGGGATGCAAGGCTGGTTCAATATACGCAAATCAATAAATGTAATCCAGCATATAAACAGAACCAAAGACAAAAACCACATGATTATCTCAATAGATGCAGAAAAGGCCTTTGACAAAATTCAACAACCCTTCATGCTAAAAACTCTCAATAAATTAGGAATTGACGGGACGTATCTCAAAATAATAAGAGCTATTTATGACAAACCCACAGCCAATATCATACTGAATGGGCAAAAACTGGAAGCATTCCCTTTGAAAACTGGCACAAGACAGGGATGCCCTCTCTCACCACTTCTATTCAACATAGTGTTGGAAGTTCTGGCCAGGGCAATTAGGCAGGAGAAGGAAATCAAGGGTATTCAATTAGGAAAAGAGGAAGTCAAATTGTCCCCGTTTGCAGATGACATGATAGTATATCTAGAAAACCCCATTGTCTCCGCCCAAAATCTCCTTAAGCTGATAAGCAACTTCAGCAAAGTCTCAGGATACAAAATCAATGTATAAAAATCACAAGCATTCTTATACATCAATAACAGACAAACAGAGAGCCAAATCATGAGTGAACTCCCATTCACAATTGCTTCAAAGAGAATAAAATACCTAGGAATCCAACTTACAAGGGATGTGAAAGACCTCTTCAAGGAGAACTACAAACCACTGCTCAAGGAAATAAAAGAGGATACAAACAAATGGAAGAACATTCCATGCTCATGGGTAGGAAGAATCAATATCATGAAAATGGCCATCCTTCCCAAGGTAATTTACAGATTCAATGCCATCCCCATCAAGCTACCAATGATTTTCTTCACAGAATTGGAAAAAACTACTTTAAAGTTCATATGGAACCAAAAAAGAGCCCGCATCGCCAAGTCAATCCTAAGCCAAAAGAACAAAGCTGGAGGCATCACACTACCTGACTTCAAACTATACTACAAGGCTACAGTAACCAAAACAGCATGGTACTGGTACCAAAACAGAGATATAGATCAATGGAACAGAACAGAGCCCTCAGAAATAATGCCACATATCTACAAGTATCTGATCTTTGACAAACCTGAGAAAAACAAGCAATGGGGAAAGGATTCCCTATTTAATAAATGGTGCTGGGAATACTGGCTAGCCATATGTAGAAAGCTGAAACTGGATCCCTTCCTTACACCTTATACAAAAATCAATTCAAGATGGATTAAAGACTTAAATGTTAGACCTAAAACCATAGAAACCCTAGAAGAAAACCTAGGCATTACCATTCAGGACATAGGCATGGGCAAGGACTTCATGTCTAAAACACCAAAAGCAATGGCAACAAAAGCCAAAATTGACAAATGGGATCTAATTAAACTCAAGAGCTTCTGCACAGCAAAAGAAACTACCATCAGAGTGAACAGGCAACCTACAAAATGGGAGAAAATTTTCACAACCTACTCATCTGACAAAGGGCTAATATCCAGAATCTACAATGAACTCCAACAAATTTACAAGAAAAAAACAAACAACCCCATCAAAAAGTGGGCGAAGGACATGAACAGACACTTCTCAAAAGAAGACATTTATGCAGCCAAAAAACACATGAAAAAATGCTCACCATCACTGGCCATCAGAGAAATGCAAATCAAAACCACAATGAGATACCATCTCACACCAGTTAGAATGGCAATCATTAAAAAGTCAGGAAACAACAGGTGCTGGAGAGGATGTGGAGAAATAGGAACACTTTTACACTGTTGGTGGGACTGTAAACTAGTTCAACCCTTGTGGAAGTCAGTGTGGCGATTCCTCAGGGATCTAGAACTAGAAATTCCATTCGACCCAGCCATCCCATTACTGGGTATATACCCAAAGGACTATAAATCATGCTGCTATAAAGGCACATGCACACGTATGTTTATTGCGGCATTATTCACAATAGCAAAGACTTGGAACCAACCCAAATGTCCAACAATGATAGACTGGATTAAGAAAATGTGGCACATATACACCATGGAATACTATGCAGCCATAAAAAATGATGAGTTCACGTCCTTTGTAGGGACATGGATGAAATTGGAAATCATCATTCTCAGTAAACTATCGCAAGAGCAAAAAACCAAACACCGCATATTCTCACTCATAGGTGGGAATTGAACAATGAGAACACATGGACACAGGAAGGGGAACATCACACTCTGGTGACTGTTGTGGGGTGGGGGGAGGGGGGAGGGATAGCATTGGGAGATATACCTAATGCTAGATGATGAGTTGGTGGGTGCAGCACACCAGCATGGCACATGTATACATATGTAACTTACCTGCACATTGTGCACATGTACCATAAAACCTAAAGTATAATAATAATAATAATAATAATAATAAAAGAAAAAAAAAAGAAAACATAAAAAAAAAAATACTAACTAGATAAAATTTGACTACTTTGATAAATCAAATCTGTATACATTTTGTATTAGCTTTAATATTTGCTGTGATGATAATGAGAGAATGTAACCCCAGGCACACAGTGCACAGCACAACCAATTCATATATCATATATAAGTGTGTGTGTGTGTGTGTGTATATATATATAGTATAAATGTATACATATACACATACATTCAAATCATGGTGTTAACATAGGTAAATTCAAACAGTGTGTCATTAGGATTTGGAAAGTAATATAATTACTTCTATGGAAGGACTTAAATTCTAAAGAGCTCAAAATACTTGAAAACTGTTATTTAATTTAGCCTCCTAACATCTGAAGCACAGAATAATAATCTACCTGGCAGGTATCAGGTTATCTCCTTAGAGCTCCCCAGACTATAAATTCCCCAAAGGCAGCCCCACCTATCTTGTCAGCCTTGACATCCCTAGGACTCAGCACAGACTTGGTTCATAATAATGTCAGAAGGCTTTGGCAAAATGTTTAGACAAATGGGAAAATCACAGAATCAAAGGGTCTCAGAATTGGAACTCTAGGGTTTAAATGATCCAGCCAAGAAAGAGACAAGCAACCAAATAGGTGAACAAAAAAAAAAAAAAGTGTTTCAGTAGCCTCTGTCTCTATCTCTGTCCTGTACATGCTGTGCCTTCTGCACAACATCACCTTTAAAGAGGCACTCGAGGTGCATTTTCTGAGTTAATGCACTGAAATTACAGTACAATGTGATAACACGGGCTTTCCTTGGTCATATAGTTAGGGTTAGCTCTGTGGCCTCTTAACACCCAAACAGGACTCTTTCAGCATCATCAGACAAATTCCCTAAACCTGAATTGAAAGAACTACGTTCCACAACCTGAGTCTAATGTAAGCATAGATTTGATGCCATTCTTCTGAATCTGAACAGAGGCGAAGGACTTGCCAGAACAAGCTTGACCGGCAGCCATTCATCGTTTACTAAGGAAATGCTCAAAAGGGACTCTTGTTTACTACGGCATCCTGAAAATGACTTTTTAACTAACTTATAAAACCACGTTTATTATAAGAATGAAAAAATGAATGAAAAGCAAATTTCAGTGTAAAAAAAAAAAAAAAAAAGTTTCATATGGAATCAAAGAAGACCCTTGGATAGCCAAGACAATCCTAAGCAAAAAGAACAAAGCTGGAGGCATCACGCTACCTGACTTCAAACTATACTACAAGAAATAACACCACACATTTACAACCATCTGATAAAGCTGACACAAACAATAGGGAAAGGATCTCCTATTCAATAAATGGTGCTGGGAAAACTGGCTAGCCATATGCAGAAAACTCAAACTGGACCCCTTCTGTATACCTTGTACAAAAATTAACCCAAGATGAATTAAATATTTGAATTTAAAACCCAAAACCATAAAAACTCTAGAAGAAAACCTAGGCATTACCATTCAGGACATAGGCATGGGCAAAGACTTCATGACGAAAATGCCAAAAGCAATTGCGACAAAAGCCAAAATTGACAAATGGGATCTAATTAAACTAAAGAGCTTCTGCACAGCAGAAGAAACTATCATCAGAGTAAACAGGCAACCTACAGAATGGGAGAAAATTTTTGCAATCTACCCATCTGACAAAGGTCTAATATCCAGAATCTACAAGGAACTTAAACATATTTACAAGAAAAAAACAACCCCATCAAAAAGTGGGCAAAGGATATGAACAGACACTTCTCAAAAGAAGACATTTATGTGGACAACAAACATATGAAAAACAGCTCAAAATCACTGATCATTAGAGAAATGCAAATCAAAACCACAGTGAGATACCATCTCACATCAGTCAGAATGGCAATTATTAAAAAACCAAGAAACAATAGATGCTAGCAAGGCTGTGGAGAAATAGGAATGCTTTTACACTGTTGGTGGGAATGTAAATTAGTTCAGCCATTGTGGAAGACAGTATGATGATTCCTCAAGGATCTAAAACCAGAAATACCATTTGACTCAGCAATCTCAATACTGGGTATATACCCAAAGGAATAGAAATCATTCTACTATAAAGACACATACACACACATCTTTATTGCAGCGCTATTTACAATAGCAAAGATTGGAAACCAACCCAAATGCCATCAATGGTAGACTGGATAAAGAAAATGTGGTATATAGACACCATGGAATACTATGCAGCCATAAAAAGGAATGAGATCATGTCCTTTGCAGGGACATGGATGAAACTGGAAACCATAATCCTCAGCAGACTAATACAGGAACAGAAAACCAAACACTGCATGTTGTCACTCAGAAGTGGGAATTGAACAATGAGAACACATGGACACAGGGAGAACACATGGACACACGGAGGGGAACAACACACACCAGGACCTTTTGGGGTTTGGGGGGTGAGGGGAGGGAACTTAGAGGGTGGGTCAGTAGGTGCAGGAAACCACCATGGCACACATATACCTGTGTAACAAACCTGCACATTCTGCACATGTATCCCTGAACTTAAAGTAAAATGAAAATAACAATCTTGTCAGATAATTCCAACATCTTTGTCATCTCAGAGTCAGCATCTGCTATATGTATTGTCTCATTTGAGTTGATATTTTCCTGGCTCTTGGTAGGCATGTTATTTTCAGTTGCATCCTGGACTTTTTGAGTTTTATGATATCAGAGTGCTTCCTATTTAAATCTCCTGGGTGGGGTGGTAGCCGATAACGCTGTTTACACATGTTCCCACCCATCAGTGCCAGTCTTCACACACAGTGAGTTGGGAGAGGAGCACTTTCATTCTCTGTGGTGTTTGGCTGGTGTTGTCGAAAAGATTCTGTTTCTCTTTGGTGCCCCCTCTCAGTCCTTTGTATAGAAAGAGAAGTCTTATTTTGTTTGTTTGTTTGGGGAGTTAGTTCTGCACCCATTGACTTTCTGAGTTGTGGGCTTCTTCACCAGTCTGGAATACACAGAAAGAAACTCCAGGAACTCCCTGCCAGCTCTTTCCTTGAGTCCTGACGTCCCTATCCAGTCCTACTTCTTTTTTCACTTTTCAGAATCTTCTGATGTCTGTTTCACGCGTTTTGTCTAGGGTTGTTAGGTGTAATAAGCAAGAATAAGATGAAAGATTTCTACACTATCTTGTTCAGCCATATAGACTTAAAATTATAAGATAGTCAAATTTATAAACTTCTTCTGTGGTTTGTGCCTTTTTTGTTCATTGTGTTTTTTTGAAAATCCCAGTTTATCCCAAGTGTATGAAATTCTTCCACATTTTTCTTCTGAATGATTTAAAGTTTTATTTTTTAGATTTAAGTCTTTAGTCTCTCTGGATTTTTATTGTTATTTTGGTAGGAGCAGGGTTATTATTTTATTTCTTTACCTAAAGAAAGCCATTTTGTCATCATCTCTCTAGCCTTTTCTAGTGAATTATGATATTATCTTTGCCATATTCTCAATTCTAATGTTGTCTTGTGGCTATTACTGAGCTGTGTTTGCTGTTGTTGTTGGTGGTGTGTGTGTGTGTGTTTGTGTGTGTGTATCTGTCTCTGGCCCTCCTTGAGGACTACACTGTTTTAATTACTATCATTTTAGAATAAGTCTTGATTATAAAGCAAATTCAGCCTCATTATTTTATTCTCATATATTAGAATAGCTATAGCTACTTACTGAACATTTTAATTTCGAATTTGGACTCTTTCATTACATCAAAAGATCTGTTTGGGTTTTTATTAGAATTATGTTTCTGCAATACTTTGAACAAAGTTGACACCTTTATTATGTCTCTCCATCTATGAGCGTTGCATATTTTCCACTTTTTAAGTCTTTTTTAAAGCTCTTCAAAAATGTATTTCCTCATAGGTCTTGTACATTTTAAAAGATTAATTTCCAGTTATCTTGTATTATTTGTCACTATTTTTAAAAAAAATTTTATATTTTGTAATGGCTGTTGTTGGAGTATAAGAACACTTGGTTTTATTCATATTATATCCCACAACCCTGCTAAGTATTCTTACTAATAGTTATAGATTATCTGTAAATTCTCTTTGACTTTCTGTGTAGGCAATGATATAATCTGCAAATTAAAGCAGTTTGACCCCAAAACTTTGAGAGAAGCCCAGCCTTAGAATCAGATATTTTCATCATTCGATTCCCTTAGTGTATATACATGTATAACGTTACTATTTTAAATATCTTCTCTTGTCTTTTTATACTTTTGAACTGAGAGAAGGGAGTTTCCATAAGCCCAGTTGACTTTATTGAGTGAAGGTTACAATTTTATTATTCTAATGCTAATGAACAACAGACAAAATAATCACAGAATAGTGATTAAGATGTATCTCAAAGATTATTAAGAAAGTTTATTTTTTCTCATAAGTCTCGAACTTCCAAGCTTTTACTGAATTACTTAAGTTAAATTAAATTAACAGTTGAAAATAGAGAAACATACGTTACCTCTAAGGAAGAAAATTGATAAACAGAAATGTAAAAGTACTAGAAAGTTCAGAAGCACAAAAGTATTCTACCTGTATTTTTAACTTGTCGTACAAAGAAGTTTTTTTTTAATTATTTGGAAATACCATTTGTCACAACAAAATTTTGGCCAAGTGAAAATAAACATTCACTCAAACCAATTTTTAAATCACTAGTGGTTTTTTGTTTAATAGCAGTTCCAGACCTAATAGAAAAATTCTTGATAAATTACTTTTGTATTATATTCCAACAATAAGATTTTTACATATATGAATCTTAAAAATCTCCTAATGATATCTGTTAACATAAATATATATTTTTTGATATTTTTCCATGTAGATGCATAACTAAAAAAAGTTTACTGTTTTTTTACAAAAAAGGTTTGTTACTTCTATACAGTTTGGAAGTTCTTTTCAAAGTAAATTTGAATTTTAATATTGTGAAATGTACCATGTAAAGTATCTTGATACATGTAGTTTGTCCAGTAGTTAGCTTTTTGGTAAAACCAAAAGCTTACTTAGTTTTATGATTCTCGGAGGTCTTTGTTTTGTCTGTATTCTTACTTTGTGAGTGAAAATGAAAATAATAGAAATATTTGAAATTTAAACTTTTATTATACTCTAGAACAGGTTGGCCCAGTGTGTGTGTGTGTGTGTGTGTGTGTGTGTGTAGCAGAACAATATTTTGGGGAGCTGCTGAATGAATGACAGAATTCTATATGCAGATGGTCATGTAGTCTGATCTCTAAGAGTGATTCATAATTCATGTTAATATAATAAAGACAATAAACAAAATTAGCTGGGGGTGCAGCTGCTCAGGAGGCTGAGGTGGGAGGATCACTTGAGCCCTAGAGGTTGGGGTTACAGTGAGCGTGATGGTGCCACTGCACTACAGCCTGGGTTTATAGAGCAATACCTCATCTCAAAAAAAGAAAAAAAAAAAAAAAGAGGAAGCACATTGGGGGAAAAATATATATATAATAGAGATTACAATGCTTTGCAGGAAGGTTAATTTATTTAACATTATAAACTTAGCATTTTCCAAACTTACTTGAACACAGATCCATTCTTTCATAGAACAATTATTAATAGAACTCGCTTTGAGAAATGCTGTTCCAGAACATTTTTACTGAATTAGCAAAAGAGTGTTCCAGTGAGAAAGAGTTAATTCTACTTTTGAGAGTTTCAAGAAACCCAGGTACAGAAAGGCAGACATCACATGTTCTCGCTTATTTGCGGGATCCCATATTAGTCCGTTTTCATACTGCTATGAAGAAATACCCGAGACTGGGTGATTTATAAAGAAAAAGAGGTTTAAGGGACTGACAGTTTCACATGGCTGTGGAGGCCTCACAGTCACGGTGGAAGGTGAAGGAGGAGCAAAGACACGTCTTACATGGCAGCAGGCAAAGAGTGCATGCAGAGGAACCGCCCTTTATAAAACCATCAAATCTCATGAGACTTATTCACTATTATGAGAACAGCATGGGAAAAATCCACTTCCATGATTCAGTTACCTCCCACTGGGTCCCTCACAAAATACATGGGAATTATGAGAGCTACAATTCAAGATAAGATTTGGGTGGTAACACAGCCAAACCATATCAGATCTAAAAATCAAAACAACTGATCTAAAACTCAAAACAATTGAATTGAAAATCATTGAAATAGAAGAGTAGTACAATAGTTACTAGAGTATGGTAAGGGTAGTAGGGTGGGTATGGGGAGGTGGTGATGTTAAAGGGCACGGTGAATAAGACCTACTATTTGATAGTACAACAGGTTGACTTTAGTCAATAATAATTTAATTGTGCATTTTAAAATAAGTAAAAGTATAATTGGATTGTTTGTAACACAAACAGTTGAGGGGATGGATAACCCATTCTTCTTGATATGATTATTATTCATTGCTTGCCTGTATCAAAACATCTCATGTACCTCATAAATACCTACTGTGTACCCACCAAAATTAAAAATTAAAAGAAATCAACACCAGGTCAATGTTTTATGTTGCACTGGCATTTCCTTTAAAGCATTTGGTCTTGACCAAACCAGATTATGTTAAAGTACATTTGTTTTAAACCAAACTTTTTTGTCAACACTTACACTTTCTTGGAATATTTTATGACTAATTATGCTTTTTTTGCTTTATAATGTTGCAATTGATATTTAATAAAATTGTATCCATTGTTAGTAGTAGCCTGCAAACAATTGTTTTCTTAAAACAAATTGCTAAAATACATTAAATATAAAAAGACTGTGCATTTTCAGCACAATTATTGAATAGTTAAATAGTAGGAATTTGAATTTAGTCATGGTTTAAAATTGATGATGAACTCTTTAGGTCTTCTCTAAAACACTAAGAAATTGCAGTGTCATATAGTGACCATATTAGTAATTAATATTAAATATTTTGAAATTAGTAAAGCAAATTGATTTTATGTTCAGCCTGTTACCTTAGGCCTAATGATTATGGTTCTTTATGCAGTGTTTCTTTTTGCCCAAATAATACAACAAAAACAGTTGTCTCTTAGCATATACTGTCCTCCATATTACAGATAAGATTGCTTGTTTCAAAATGTCAGCACATTCTTTGATCACTGCCACTACTCTAATTTTCTCCTCTAGATAGAAGACATTTTGCAGAACGCAGTGGCAAGAGCCTGTAGTACCAACTACTCGAGTGGGTAAGGCAGGAGGATCACTTAAGCCCGGGAATTTCAGGCTATAGTGCACTATAATTGTATCTGTGATTAGCCACTGCACTCCAGCTTAGGCAACATATTAATAGCAAGACTGTTTTTTTTTGAAAAAAAAAAAGGCACCTATTTGATTTGTCCATTTTTTCATGCCTTTTACTGATGACATTAATACAACCTTCCTCCTTATCATGTCACTTTAGTTTTTTTCATTGGATGCTAAAGTATAAATATCACTTTAATTTTAACGGCGATATTTTAGGATAGCTGATAGCCATTCTATTGTCAAAAATAAGTGTTTTTTTTTTTTTTTTGCTATTGAGTATTTTAGCAAAAAACTACTTGCCAATGATCCTGGTCAAATTTAAAATATTAATTAGAATTTTTACCTTTTCTTTCTCTAATTTCAATTTACATGAAATATAAACATCATTAACTTTATTTTGTTCACATTACTTAGGATTTTGATATATATTAATGCAAAATTTGAATAAGCTATGATCTTCAGAGTTTTTGATTGGTAAGAGTGTGGTGCTTATAAGAATCAGGTTAGAGCTATATAATTTGGCCCAGCTCCTGGCTTTAGAAATCACTTCATGTCTGTGTTCTGCAAGGGGCCTATTCACTTCAGAATTATCTCTGCACAGAATTATACTATACAGAAGGAAAATAAGCAGATAAATAGTTTAATAATTATATTTCTTATTTTGGGTTTATCAAATCATTTACTTTCCTTTTTTCATACTTATTCTCATATTTTTCTACATTTGAGACTATTCCATTTAATTTTAAACCAGAGATCTGGATTATGAATGAAACAACTTTTTTATTAAGGACTTCCTGTGTACAGTATTGAACTCTCTGTTGCAGAGTTCTTATAATTTGATCAAAATATATACAGTGGTTTTTGGGGGCATAAATTTTGATTGGCTCATGAAAACAGAATTTAGCCCATTTAATGTTCTGGACATCATTCTGAAAGGTTGGAAGATAAACAGATGTCATATACCAAAATAACTTACCTAGCAGGCAGTTTTGAATCTGAGCACATAGGATGACAAAGTAACTTCTTAAATAGTGAGTTTGGTTTTAAACATGTTGAGTAGGAAAAGCTGGCTGAAGGTATTAACAAACTGAATTAGATGGGCAAACTACTTCAAAAGGATTCTGGAAACATTTCTAGAGTAAGTTGGAAATGTAATGCCACTTTATTTGGGTTTCCATATATAATTTCTAGTCTATCTGTTTAAATGTGCTTTAAATGTGCTGTACTTAGAGATTAGCATTTCCTGAATCTCATTAGCTTTGCCCTCCTGTTTCATAAATGATTTAATCTCTTTTACATGGAGATGTTTAAAAAAATAAACACAAACCAGCAAGATAATGTAAACTTTAGGTTGGTAAGAAAGGAGAAGGAAGATATGAGTTGGATTAAAAAGAGAAACTGAGAACAATACTGATGCAATAATGCAGGTAATAAAGTCCAGGAAAACTAAACAGGTTTATAAATCACAGTGACCATTTGATCTGGAAAAGCACAGCTGTTCTTAAGGGTAAGAGGCAGAAACATTTCCCAAGGACTCCTATAAAAAGAACAATCAGTAATATAATGAAAGAAATTCTCAAAAACATCTCTCCAATAGATGCTATGGTAAATTTTATGGATCTTTTTTAAAAACATGGGTCTGATGTTTGGGAATCTATAGACCTGTATAAAGTACAAGGGTAGTCTGTGTTTCCTTCTCTTTTAGGGAGTTAATAATATGGCATATTTCCTCATGGTCAAATGTTTAGTATTGAGGACTTTAGCACACTTGCTAAGGTTCTTACTATTAAATTATAGGCAGCCCTTGCTTTCCATGGTAGTGTGTGACCGTATAAATGACCAGGCAAGCTGAAACCCTGCAACTTGGCGTTAGCAGTAAATGGAAAAATGTTTACAATGGGGTTTGGGCAGCTCCCTATAATCAAACACATTAATATTTTTACAGTGAAACTTTTTGGTGTTTATATCAAGCATAAAAAATAATTTGTCTTTTAGAGTGTTTTTTTTAATTGGATGTACAATTACGGACCTGCATGATAACGTGTCTATAGGAAAATGCATTTATATTCACACACTGGGAAGCCAGAAACATAGCACTGCCTCTGGTTACTTTTGTAAGCTGTGGTAGAGGTCTGGGGTGTCTTTCCTTATTTATGACCCTATTTGTCAGAAATTCAAGAACCCAGGGGAAGGAACTCCTATAGAATAAGGTTTAGGTGTGAGGTAGGAAGTGGTATAACTGTGTTTTTTCCAAAGACTTAAAATAAATTTATGATAGACATTTAATTTTATTTTCTATAACTAGTATTAATGCTAAAGATATATTAGTGTAACATAACATTTACATAGTTTACATGTGTTATATTTACATTGTAAAATACTTACATTTTACTGTTAAAATGGATTTGCATTTTTTAAAACATTTCATTTTATTATAATTTTTGAAAACCCTTTTTATTTTAGTTTGTATAAGAAACTGGGGTCAGAAATATTTCTCAGCCATATGAATTGAGTGATTGAGTCTAACTACCTTGAGGAAGATTTTGATATAGTAAATCTAGATTTATGCAAGCATGAGGGAATAGTCTAAGGGCTATTCAATTTATCTGGATTATGAGCCAGTGAAAATCTGATAAGTAGTGGTACTTCCCTCCCACTAGAGTTTGAATTAGGGGAGCAAATAAGCACAAATATGTAAAATTCCTCACAGTCTGTTGTAGTGGTTAATTCCTGTGAGGTGAAGAAACCTTGCCCCAAGGTGACCATCAGAGGAAAGGGTACTTTGATTTGGGAATTACAGTTCTGGAGTGACTTTGATATCCACTGACATTTCTACACACTTGAGTGGTCACCAGTATTAGTAGGACCCTACAGATTTTACCCGTGGCATGCTGGCATTTTGTTTGCTTTTGTTAAGCATCTAATGTTTTATAAAAGAATGGTGAAGTATATATTGCTAGGTATTCAGTGCCACAGATGCAGATGAAAAGGTTTCATAAACTGTATTCTTTAAAAACTATGCAGTTATAAGGAGATGTAGATCTGGTTAGTGAGAATCTTATACAGGAATGCTTTTTAAGGATGCTGGGGTAAATGCATTTCATGAGTCTTATGATACAGCTTGTATTTTTCACAAATATTGGTATGTAGCTGTTGGTATGACAGTTCCAGGAAAACTGTATTGTCTTGGCAGACATAATTCACTCTATAAACAATTAGTTCCTCTAAAAATTAAACTTTATTGATAGAGCAGGAACTTCATAATTCAGACACATCAGATTTCTTCTCCTAAGGCATCCACAAAAACATAAGGGCATTCTCCATACCCATTAGTGTCTGTGATATTTTCTGATATTGTCTATTTGTTCTCATCATATACCTTTGAAATTTTTAAGGTTATTTTATTAAATGTCTAAAAGTTCAAGTTTCACTTGTGATGTCACATGAATAAGCAAGTACAGAGATCCTGGAATCCTGAAAGCTTGATAGTTTGGGGCAATTTTTTTAGTTTCAAGTAGTTCTTGATCTGAAGCAAGTTTTCTATTGTTTGGGGGCAGTTATTTTGGTCAATTTTCCAGGCAATTTTTGTCAAAAAGGCTCTTGTCTCACAAACACTGCGTTAGAACCGCAAATTTGCTGTAAACCTAAAATACAAGTTTTGAGCTGGTTAATTAAAGGAATTGTAGAGAGCTGTATTTTCTGTAACTTCCTAGTTTCTCTTGAGTTTATATTTTACACATTAAATATTAATTTTATATATAAAATTATTTGACATAATTTTATATAAAATTTATTTCTGTATATCAGTACTAGAAATATATGTAATCTTATTTTTCAGGGCTTTGTGCCATTATACTCATAAATAGTTTTCTAAAGGAAATTAGTTGTGCTTGGATTCGTCATTGGTTTTAAACTTGGTTGAATACATTACACAGACATATTTACTACCTATTGTTTTTAGATAATTGAAGTCACCGAAACATTAGAGGGCATTCCTCTTTATGACGAATATTATTTTAGATCATATATTTTAAACCATTTTGAATCCTAAAGGTCATTTTCAAGGTATGTTGTTGCATAGTTTTACATTTCTAACTGTGGCTTTGTAGCACTTTTAAAAATCAATTCAAATTAAAAGTTACTTTTATTTTTAGTATTTCCATACCCCACAATTTTTTCTGATTCTAAAAGGATAATATTCTCATTGTAGAAAAGTTTAAAAATGCAGATTACAGAGATGTTTAGTGTATACCCTTTTAATCATTTTTCTAGTAAAATATTTAAAAACGAAAGTTGATTGTATATTGTTTTGTTAAATTCTTTTTCCAGGGAATATTTTTGCATATTATTAAATACTAGTTCATATTATGTGACATTTGATAGCTACAGAGTATTCCTATCTTAGATATACCAAGTTAACTGTGTACTTCTGATGACTTACTTATTAAGAATAACGTTTTTCGCTCACTCACCTAAAGCAAATTGAACACTGTTTGACAGGGAAGAGGCAAAAAGAATATCTCAAAAACTAAGTTGATAATGGAGGAGAACAAATAGTTCCCTTTTAGTATTAAAGTTGATTCTTCACGGACTTCAGGAAAAGGAAATTTCCTCACATTCATATTTATCAGTCACATTACCACAGATGTCTTCTGTTTTAGCCATCGGCATAGGCTTAAATTTCTTTAAGCCCAGAGATTCGTTGGGTCTGGTCCCCCTAAAGTGTTCTTTGTCTTTTCTGCTGGTGGATGATAGGCATGTATACAATGCACTCCTCTAGACTTACTCATTGAATGGTCTATGGGTTATCCACTTCTTGGTGCTCCAGGTAGAACTCTTCTTTTTCTCCAGTCATGAAAGCACAACTGAATGCAAACTAATCTTGGATCTGCTATGTCTAAAAAATAAGATTATTTTCAAATATAATACTTCAGTTATCATTATTATTTAATTTATATATTATAAAGTATTTCATATATTTTAAAGAAATATTGAGCAAGTGAATACATTGTGTGAAAGATGTGGTGCTTTTTGTTGGTGATTCAACTGTGTCTGAGGCAGGCCCAGAACTCCAACTCCAAAACTAATAGTCTGAAAGAATAATATCTGTGCTCTCTAGTCTTTCCAATTTACCTTAAAAACATTTTCACTGTATAGTGCCTTGTTTCATCAAGTTATAGAAGACTAAAATATTCAAAAACAGTATCTTGTTTTACTGTTATTATTTAATACAATGTATAAAAAACAATTTGAGGATAACGGTTGGTACATAATTCGCTTTCAACAAATATTAGTTCTTTTCTGCTTCCTCATTTTTTTTTTAATTTCTCCCCCTAACTTACTATACTTCGTGAAAAATAGCCCCAAAGTATTGACTTGATGGTTGTGCTACATTGACTGTTCAAACTAGGCCTGGCTCTTACAATTCAAAGAGAAAAGAAAAAGTAGATTATTTTCTTCCCTGTTTAGAAATGGCAATACGGTAAATGTGAGTGGTACTTATTTGGAAGTAAGTAGACTTCCCTTTGACTTACCCATTTGGCAGAACAGTAATCTATAGAATTGATCCTAGAAGAAAACCTTTTGAAGAGTTGATTTAAAAGAAGGCTCTTATTTTAAATTTTATCCTTTTTCTAAATAAGAGGATAAAAGCTATTTATTCATTCCTAAATTTCAGACTTTTCTGATTAGAAAAGAAAATAGTAATCAATTATATTCTAAGGAAAGCACTGGATACTACATGATACATTTAATGCATGTATACTGGTTGATCTTTAAACATTTTATATCAGCTTTATTGAGGTATAACTAATGTGCACAAAATATACATTTTAAAAATACAATTTGATGAGTTTTGATATGTGTATACCTATGGAACCATCATCACAATCAAAATAATTCATCCCTCTCTCTTCCTCCTGCTGTCCTCAAACAACCATTGAAATGCTTAATGTGACTATAGATTTGTTTACATTTTTAAAATTTTATATATGTGTAGTCACACAGTATATACATTTTTATCTGGCTTCTTTCACTCACATTATTATGTTGATATTTATCCATGTTGTTGCATGTATTAATAGTTTATTTTTTTGGTACTGCTAAGTATATCAAGTTGCTTGGTTATACCATGGATTGTTTATCCCTTTAATTTTTACAGACATATGGCTTGCTTCCAGTTTTTGACTGTTACAAATGAAGCTGCTTATCAACATTCATGTACAAGTATTTGTATGGACGTATGCATTCATTTTGGGATAAATACCTAGGAGTAGAATTGCCTGACATACAGTAGATGTTTTTTTGAGAAACTACCAAACTGTATTCCAAAGCAGCAATACCCCCCACCAGCCGAGTGTTGAAAGTTCCAGTTTCTCCATATCTTCTTCAAAACTTGTATGAGTACTCTTTGTCATTTTAGTTATTCTAGTGGGTGTGTAGTATCATCTTGTTATTTTCATTTGTATTTCCCCAACGGCTAATGATGTTGAGCATCTTTTTATGGTTTTTTTTTTTTTGCAACTAAATGTTTTCTTTGGTGATGTGTGTATTCAGGTCTTTTGCCCTTTCTAAAATATTTCAAGTGGGTAGTTTGTCTTGCAATTGAGCTGTAAGATGTATGACTGAATACAAGCTCTTTGTTGGATACGTGTTTTGCAAGTATTTCCTTCCAACTAGTAGGTTTGCCTTTTGACGTTTGTAACAGTGTCTTTTGAACTTCCAGCATCAAATTGACTTGGCACCTCTATTGAAAACAAGTTGACTGTATATGTGTGGGTTTGTTTTTGGATTCTATTTCTTTGCATCAATTTATATATTTATCTTTATGCTAATACCATACTCATGATTGTTATAACTATATGTTAAGTTTTGAAATCAGGTTAAGTCTTCCAACTTGTTCTTTTTCAAAGTTATTTTGATTATTTCAGGTCTTTTCATTTCCATATGAATTCCATGTGGTTTTCGCTGATTTTTGATAACTTTTTCCACTTATTACTATATAATTTTACCTTGTTACGATACAGCAAAGAATGTTATAAAAGTGCAAATAGTGAGGCTTCTAGCTGTTATTAATTCATTTGCAAAACTTGAACTCCCAGAAAACATTGCATTAATGGTAGTACAACCTTAAGTGAGTGAAAGGAATCTGAAGTTTTAGAAAGTAGGAAAAAATTACCCACAACCCTTAGGATATTGGTCCTTCTAAAATATTTAATTTTTTAAACACTTTTCGTTTTGTTTTCCATCTCATTTCAATGCGTATTCTTTTTAACAGAAAAATTAATAGACAAAGCTAACATCTAGTCACAAGTTATTACAAGTACATATACTACTTAACTTGTTCTAAGATAGATTAGATTAATATATTTAATTAGAGGCAGTATGGCATAAGCAAAATAGTCTATGGAGTAGATCACCGGGATTGAAACCCTACCTCAGCCACTTAGGTCTTTGGTCAGGTTACTCAAATTCTATGTGTTTTAGTTACTTTATTTTAAAAATTGTTCTGTTAGAAGTTGGATTGATGATTTTACCTGGAAGTTAACTGATTTTATACATGTGAAGTGTTTGGAATAGTTCTTGGCACACAATAAGTTTTCAATAAGTATTAGCTATCTTTTAATAAAGCTATACAAATAAGCTGCTTTATATCCTGCCTTTTTATTATTTAAAAGTATACCATGAACACCTATCTATGTCAATAGATATATATCTGAAAGAAATTTAATGACATTGACGAAGTGGGTTACTGATTGATGGGAAAAGACTAAAAGGTTACTGATTGATAGGAAAAGACTAGACACACAAACCTGCCACGTATCCCTCATTTATTAAACTAGGAAATAGAGCAGTACTGCTCAATACAGTAGCCACTAGCCATAAATGACTGTTAAAGTTAAATAAAATTAAAAATTATTTTCATCATTTGCAATTAGCCTGATTTCAACTGTTCAGTAGTTACCAGTGGCTACCAACTTGGATAATGCAGATACACAGAACATTACGGTTATCACAGAAAGTCCCTTCCTTTCCAACAGTGCAAACATATGCTTAAAGAAAGCATGATGGCAATACAGAACAGCAGCAGAGGCAGTGTATGTGCATGCATCACATTTTCTTGTTGTTTTTTTTTTTTATTTTGTTTTTGTTTTTGTTTTTTGTTTTTCTTTTGAGACCAAGTCTCACTCTGTCACCCAGGCTGGAGTGCTGTGACGCAATTTCGGCTCACTGCAACCTCTGCCTTCTGGGTTCAAGCAGTTCTCTGCCTCAGCCTCCCTAGTAGCTGGAATTACAGACGCCTGCCACCATGCCTGGCTAATTTTTTTTTTTATTTTCATTTTTTTTTATTTTTTATTTTGAGATGGAGTCTCGCTCTGTCACCCAGGCTGGAGTTCAATGGTGCGATCTCGGCTCACTGCAACCTCCGCATCCCAGGTTCAAGCAATTCTCTTGCCTCAGCCTCCTGAGTAGCTGGGATTATAGGCGCGCACCAACACGCTCAGCTAATTTTTGTATTTTTAGTAGAGATGGGTTTTCATCGTGTTGATCAGGCTGGTCTCTAACTCCTGGCCTTGTGATCCGCCTGCCTCGGCCTCCCAAAGCGCTGGGATTACAGGCTTGAGCCACCGCACCCGGCCCACATTTTTCTTCATTATGAGACACACAGTTGCTTGGTGCTGCCACAGTTCAGAAAAAAGCCAGTTGTTACTAAGTCACTCCACTCCCCTTTTATAGAAGTTAAGCTTACAGTCTCTTGGCTTTAGCTTAAGGGAATGTTTACAAGCGTCATGCTTTCCTGATTCTTGAACAAATTTTGACACAATTCTCAAACATACAGTGAGAATTCTCTGCTTCTAGCTTCCTAGGGTCTTGCAGAATGCTCTCTGCATCGTATGAATATTTTATATTTATTTAACTCTTCCTTGGGCGTTTGTTTATAGCATTTCCAAATTTTTCCCATTGGAAAAATCAGAGTGTGTATGATTACCTAAAAGTACATACCACAATTAAATAGCATATAATAGCTAGTAAAAACTCTGTAAGTTGAAAAATGGACATGCCTCCTGAATAAAACATTGAAGATTGCAAAATGACCCTGTACAACTCCAGGATTTTAACACGTTCAAATTAGTAACTGGAAATACTATTTTTATTTGTTTGTCATTTCATAATTTATCATTATAAAAGTTAATTTTGATGTTATCCTTTGTTATCAAGTTACCTATAGTCTTCATAGAAAATTAGAAAGCAGCTTGACTTCTAGACCTTGTCTCTTTATATTACATATTTAGGCACAGAAATTGTTGTTACTATGTTGATTGTACTTTGCTCTGGAAAATATAGTTCAGTTTTATAACCTACCTATAATAATCAGTAATCTTTGCCCCTACTCCTCCATTCTCCTTCCTAGTGCTCTATTTGGTATAAAGAGCTAAAAATAAAATAAAATAAATTTAAGCTACTTGATAAAATATGGAATAAAAAACTAAGGGAAAGTAAAATGATACACAGTGTAGATTTTTATCAGCACAAAAGGATTTGTTTCAGCTTCTGGATTTGCTGAAGGTTTGAGCTTCTGCTAAGGATAAGTAAGGACATTCAGGGTAAAATCCTTTATGTAGCTTGAGAAAGTACTGTATATCTTTTTCATATATCAGTTTAGTCATTAATCATTTAACAATCAGTGTTTAATAAGCTACTTAAGCATAAATACAATTTTAAAAATAGTTTAAAAACCCTGCATGGTGGTAATGATGATGATGTTAGAAAACATAATTGATCCCTATCTGTCAGGCATTATTTTAAAGATTTGTGAGTATTAATGTGTCTCATATTCATTATAATCCAATGATATGTAAGTACTGTTATCTTTTCATCTTATATTGTAGGGAACTGTAGGATTTGTACTAGTAGGTATATAATAAATATTTGATAAATGCATGACTGAAAGATATTGAATGTGTTTTCATTAAACCTTCATAATATATCAGATATAGTATATTGATAAATGAGGCATGGCTCTAAGAATATAGATTTAAGAATGTTAATAAATTACTATTTATACAAATATAGAATTGAAACCATGTTAATAGGACCACCCACTCAGCTTTCTTGCTTTGGAGGAAATTAAGCCAGGAGACCTCAGTTGTTGCCTTATCGGAGATAAGGGAGTAAAAGGTGGCCTGTTGTGATAGGAGAGGCTGGGGGTGAGGGAGAAGACTGAGGATTGAAGGGGATGGTGAAATCACGAGACAGGAGCATTATAAAAATCTATGAGTCAAGAATCAGCTTATGGCCGAAATCGAAGATGGCCAATTAGAAGCAGCTGCAGTCTGTGGCAATCATGAAGAGGAATGAAAGGGGCAAGTGATAACAGCACCTTCAACTGAAATATCCGGGTTCTCACATTGCGACTAATTAGGCAAACAACTCAACCCATGGATAATGAAGGAAAGCAGGGTGGGATGATGGCCCACCCAAGAGTGGCACAGAGCCAAAGGACTCCCCACCCCCGGCCAAGGGAAGAAGTGAGTTATTGTGTGACCCCACCCGGGAAACCACGCTTCTCCCACAGACCTTTGCAACCTGTGGACCAGGAGATCTCCTCATGAACCCACTCTACCAGAGCCTTGGGTCTGATACACAGAGCTGTGCAGAGTCTTGGCAGAGCAGCCACTCAGGCACACACAGAGACCCAGGACTTTTGCATACTATGGCCTCAAGATCTCTGGCAAGGCGAGAGAGGTCCACCTGGACATTCCCCTAGGTAGGGGGCTAAATCCAGGAAGCCAAGCAGCATTGTTCTGCAGGCCTCAGTTCTGCAGGCCTCACATCCACCACACCTGACAAGATAAGATCCACTGGCTTGGAATTCCAGTCAGCTAATGGCAACAGGCTTGAGTCTACCTGAAACAGGATGGAGTTTCCAGGGTGAGGAGGATGGGAGCTGCCATCTCTGCAGTTTGGTCAACTCAGCCACTCCAGCCTGCCAGCTTTGGAGAGTCCAAATGGTCTAGATGAAGAAAGGTCCCCTCCAAAGCAGCACAGCTGCTTTTCCAGACCATGGCCAGACTGCTTCTTTAAGCCGGACTTGGATGCATTCACCCTCACTGGGCAGTACCTCCCCGTGGGGGCTTCAGCCACTCCAGCCAGTGTTATACAGACAGGGCTCTGATCTCTCCCTGGGCTGGAGCTCCTGCAGTTAGGGGCAGCTGCCATTTCTTGGTTCAGTCAATTCAGCCGTTCTAGCCTCCTGCCTTTGGAGAGTCCAAACAGTCCAAATGAGGAAGGGTACCCCCTAATGCAGCACACCTGGTAAACCAAAAAGCAGCCAGAATGTATCTCTGAGCAAGTCCCAGATTCTGTTCCTTCTGACTGGGTGAGACCTCCCAACAGAGGTCTTCAGCCACCTCCTACAGACACGTTCAGGCCAACAACAGGTCAGTACCCCCTGGGATGGAGCTTCCAAAGGAAGGAGCAGGGTGCCATCTTTGCTGTTTCATAGTCTTCACTGCTGGTGATACCTCCAGGTATGAGTAAAACTGAGCCAACTAGGATCTGGAGCAGACCTCCAGCAAATCACAGCAGTCCTACAGAAGAGTGGCTTGACTGTTAACAGAAAAACAAACAAACAGAAAACAGCAATATCAACATTGACAAAAGGATCCCACAAAACCCCAGTCAGAGATCAGCAACCTCAAAGATTGAAGCTAAATAAGCCCACATAGATGAGAAAGAACCAACACAAAAATGCCGAAAACTCAAAAATCCAATGCCTCTTCTCCAAATGACCACAACACCTCTCCAGCAAGGGCATAGAACTGGTTTGAGACTGAGATGGCTAAATTAACAGAAGTAGGCTATAACAAACTTCACTGAGCTAAAGGAGCATGGTGTAGCCTAGTGCAAAGAAGCTAAGAATCAAGATAAAACAGTACAAGAGCTGACAACCAAAATAGCCAGTTTAGAGATAAACATAACCAACCTCATGGAGCTGAATAACACTACGAGAACTTCACAATACAATCACAAGTATCAGTAGCAGAATAGACCAAGCAGAGAAAATCATCTCAGAGCTTGAAGACTGTCTTTCTGAAATAAGACAGGCAGAGAAGTATAGAGAAAAAAAGAATGAAAATAAGTGATCAAAGGCTCCAATTAATATTTGATTAGGTAGAAACTGAACCTGTGACTGATTGGGGTACCTAAACGAGATGGGGAGAATGGAACCAAGTTGGAAAACATACTTCAGGATATCATCCAGGAGAACTTCCCCAACCTAAAAAGACAGGCCAACATTCAAATTCTGGAAATGCAGAGAACCCTACTAAGATAATCCATGAGAAGATCAATCCCAAGACACATGATCATCAGATTCTCCAAGGCTGAAATGAAAGAAAAAATGTTAAGGGCAGCCAGAGAGAAAGGCCAAGTCACCTACAAAGGGAAGCCCATCAGACTAACAGCAGACCTCTTAGTGGAAAACCTACAAGCCAGAAGAGATTGTGCACCAGTATGCAACATTATTAAACAAACAAATTTCCAACCCATAATTTCCTGTCTGGCCAAACTAAGCTTCATAAGCAAAGGAGAAAGAAGGTCCTTTTCAGAGAAGCAAATGCTGAGGGAATTCATCACTACCAGGCCTGCCTTGCAAGAACTCCTGAAGGAAGCAGTAAATTTGGAAAGGAAAAACTATTACCAGTCACTACAAAAACACATTGAATTAAACAGAGCAGTGACACGGTGAAGCAACCACATAACTAGCCAATATCATGATGACAGGATCAAATTAATGTGTAACAATATTAGTGTTACATGTAAATGGGCTAAAAGCAGAATGGCAAGCTGGATAAAGAGCCAAGATCCATCAGTCTGCTGTTTTGAAGAGACCCATATTACAGGCAAAGACACACATAAACTCAAAATAAAGGAGTGGAGCAAATGGAACACAGAAAAAAGCAGCGGTTGCCATCCTAGTTTCTGACAATGCAGACTTTAAACCAACAAAGATAAAAAAAGACAAGGAAGGGTGCAATTCAACAAGAATTGCTGACTAACCTAAATATATGTGTCCAATACAGGAGCACCCAGATTCATAAAGCAGGTTGTTAGAGACCTACAGAGAGACTTAGATTCACACACAGTAATAGTGGGAGACTTTAAAATCTCACTGACAATTTTAGACAGATCACTGAAACTGAAAATTACAAAGATATTCATGACCTGCCCCCAGGTTTGGATCAAGTGGACCAGATAGATATCTACAGAACTCTCCACCCAAAAATCAATAGAATATACATTTCTCTCATTGCTGCATGGCACTTACTCTAAAATTGATCACATAATTGGAGGTAAAACACTCCTCAGCAAATGCGTAGAAATTGAAATCATAATTAACAGTCTTTCAGACCACAGTGCAATCAAATTAGAACTCAAGATTAAGAAATTCAGTCAAAACCACACAACTACATGGAAATTAAACAACTTGATCCTGAATGAATCTTAGTTAAATAATGAAATTAAGGCAGAAATCAAGAAGTTCTTTCAAAATTATGAGAACAAAGAGACAGTGTACCAGAATCTCTGGGACACAGTGAAAGCAGTATTAAGAGGGAAATTTATAGTACTAAATGCTCACATCAGAAAGTTAGAAATACCTCCGATTAACAGCCTAATATGTCAACTAAAAGAACAAGAGAACCAAAAGCAAACAACCCCCAAAACTAGCAGAAAACGAGAGATAACCAAGATCAGAGCTGACTGAAGGATATAGAGACATGAATAACCCTTCAAAAAATCAACGAATCCAGGAGCTATTTAAAAAAAAAAAAATTAACAAAATTGTTAGACCACTAGCTAGACTAATAAAGAAGAAAAGAGAAAAGAATCAAACACAATCAGAAATGATAAAGGATATGTCACCACTGACCCCACAGAAATACAACCAACCACCACAGAATACTATAAACACCTCTATGCACATAAACTAGAAAATCTAGAAGAAGCAGATAAGTTCCTGGATACATATACCCTCCCAAAACTGGGTCAGGAAGAAATTGAATCCCTAAATAGACCAATAGTGAGTTCTGAAATAGAGATGGTAATACATAGCCTACCAACCAAAAAAAGCCCAGGACCAGATGGATTCACAGGTGAATTCTACCAGAGGTACAAAGAGCTGATACCATTTCTACTGAAACTATTTCAAAAAATTGAAAAGGAGGGACTCCTCCCTAACTCATTCTGTGAGGCCAGCATCATCCTGATGCCAAAACCTGGAAGATCCAACAACAGAAAACAAAAGATGAAGCCAATATCCTTGATGAGCTTTGATGCAAAAATCCTCAATAAAATACTGGCAAACCAAATCCAGCAGCACAACAAAAAGCTTATCGATTATAATCAAGTTGGCTTCATATCAGGATGCAAGGCTGGTTCAACATATGCAAATGAATAAATGTGATTCATTGTATGAACTGAACTAAAGACAAAAACCACATGAATATCTCAATAGATGCAGAAAAGCCTTTGATAAAAATTCAACATTGCTTCCTATTATAATCTCTCAATAAACTCTGTATTGAAGGAACATACCTCAAAATAATAACCATATAGGACAAACCCACAGCCAATATCATACTGAATTGGCAAAAGCTGGAAGCATTCCCCTTGAAAACCAGCACAAGACAAGGATGCCCTCTCTCACCTCTCCTATTCAGTGTAATATTGGAAGTTTTCACTAGGGCAATCAGGCAAGATAATGAAATAAAGGGTATTCATGTAGGAAGAGAGGAAGTGAAATTATCTTTGTTTGCACATGACATGATCCTTTATCTAGAAAACCCCATTGTCTCATTCCAAAAGCTTCTTAAGCTGATAAGCAACTTTAGCAATATCTCAGGATAAAAAACCAGTGTGCAAAAATTGCTAGCATTGGCATTCTTCACAGAATTAGAAATAAAAACTATTTGAAAATTCATATGGAACAAAAAAGAAGTCCAAATAGCCAAGACAGTTCAAAGCAAAAAGAACAAAGCTGGAGGCATCATGCTACCTGACTTCAAACTGTACTACAAAGCTACAGCAACCAAAACAGCATGGTACTGATAGAAGAACAGAGAGATAGAACAGTGGAACAGAACAGAGAACTCAGAAATAAGACTGCACTCCTACAACCATCTGATCTTCAAAAATCAGACAAAACCAAGCAATGGGGAAAGGATTCCCTATTTAATAAATGGTGGTGGGAGAACTGGCTAGCCATATGCAGAAAATTGAAACTGGCCCTCTTCCTTACACAAGTGCAAAAATTAACTCAAGATGGATTAAAGACTTAAATGTAAAACCCCAAACTATAAAAACCCTAGAAGAAAATCTAGACAGTACCACTCAGGACATAGGCACAGGCAAATATTTCATGACAAAAATGCCAAAAGCAATTGCAACAAAAGCAAAAATTGACAAATGGTATCTAATTAAACTAAAGAGCTTCTGCACAGCAAAATAAACTATTTTTGGAGTGAATGGACAGCCTACAGAATGGGAGAAAACTTTCGCAATCTATCCATCTGACAAAGGTCTTATATTCAGCATCTACAAGGAACTCAAATTTACAAGAAAAAAAAACCTTATTAAAAAGTGGACAAAGGACATGAACAGACACTTCTCCAGAGAAGACATACATGCAGCCAGCAAACATGAAAGACAGCTCAACACCACTGATCATTAGAGAAATGCAAATTAAAACCACAATGAGATACCATCTCATGCCTGTCAGAATGGCTGTTACTACAAAATCGGTAAACAACAGATGCTGGTGAGATTGTTGAGAAAAAGGAATGCTTTTACACTGTTGGTGGAAGTGTAAATTAGTTTAACCATTGTGGGAGATAGCGTGGTGATTCCTCAAAGACCTAGAGCAGTAATACCATTTAAGCCAGCAATCCCATTACTGGGTATGTAACAAAAGGAATATAACTCATTCTGTTACAAAGATACATGTACATGTATGTTCATTGCATCACTGTTCACAATAGCAAAGATATGGAATCAACCTAAATGCCCATCAACAGTAGACTGGATAAAGAAAATGTGGTATCTGTACACCATGGAATACTATGCAGCCATAAAAAGGAATGAGATCATACCCTTTGCAGGGACATGGATGAAGTTGGAAGCCACTATCCTCAGTGACCTAATGCAGGAACAGAAAACCAAACACCACCTGTTCTCACTTATAAGTCAGAGCTGAATGATTAGAACACATAGACACAGGTAGGGGAACAACACACACTGGGGCCTGTTGGGGGTGAGGGAGGGAGAGCATCAAGAGGAATAGCTAAGGAATGCTGGGCTTAATACCTAAGGTGATGGGATGATCTGCACAGCAAACCATCATGGCACACGTTTTCTTATGTAATAAACCTGTACATCTTGCACATGTACCCCTGTACTTAAAAAAAAACAAACTATGAGTCCTGATCATAGAATGTTCAATTTATATTCATTCCCTACCCATCCCCACTCCCCCCTCCCCCTTTTTTTTTTTAAATAGACAGAGTCTCACTCTGTTGCCCAGGCTGGAGTGCAGTGGCACAATCTCGGCTCACTTCATCCTCCACCTCTCGGGTTCAAGCAATTCTCCTGCCTCAACTTTCTGAGTAGCTGGGACTACAGGCGCACGCCACCACCCACGCTAAGTTTTTGTATTTTAGCAGAGATGGGGTTTCACTGTGTTGCCCAGGCTGGTCTTGAAGTCCTGAGCTCAAGCAGTCTGCCTGCCTCAGCCTCCCAGAGTCCTAGGATTACAGGTGTGAGCCACTGTGCCTGGCCTCATTCCTTTTTTAATGATACCTTGAAATACAGTTTAGGTCTCCCTGAAAAAATGAGGATCCAGGCCACTTAGTTTAGCTTAGATCCAAGGGGAACCATTAAGATCCCACCTTTCCTTAACAACATTCATTCTCAGGGAAATGATATCTGGACACAGGAAGTATCATCTCATTAGGCCAAGGGCTGGACAGTGGAAGTATTAGTGCCGTTGTGCAAGATGAAGTAAATGTGCTTCTTTGCTTTTATACACATTTAGAGTTTTCAATGTGGTTAAGTGTATATAAACAGATTAGGGAGGAGAACATTTCTCTAAGTCACAAATCCTATTATGTGACAATGTCTTAAAAGGAACTTTTTTTTTTTTGAAATGGAGTTTTACTCTTGTTGCCCAGGCTGGAGTGCAGTGGCAAGATCTCGGCTCACTGAAACCTCCGCCTCCCTGGTTCAAGCAATTCTCCTGCCTCAGCTTCCTGAGTAGCTGGGATTACAGGCATGTGCCACCACACCCAGCTAATTTTGTATTTTTAGTAGAGATGGGGTTTCCCCATGTTGGCCAGGATGGTCTCGATCTCCTGACCTCGTGATCTGCCTGCCTCGGCCTCTCAGGAAAAGGAACTTTTTAAACCTACATAGCTACATAGTAGAGCTTACATTATATATTATTAAATGTAAATATACTTTGTTCTATTTTCTCATTAGACAAGAATAGTTATCACCAATATTGTGGTATCGATAATTACTACCTGCAAGAAGTATAATTTATCAACAGTTACTGGAGTATGTTCCGTGTGTCAGACCACTTCCAGGCATTGTGGATACAGCAGTCAAGAGAGTTACTGTTCCTCCCTTTGTTGTACTTGTGGGTGTATTGAGGGAGCAAGCAATATAGTGTAGTCAATGCTAAAATTGAAAATATGGGTATGGAGATGCCACAGAAGCATATAAAAAGGAAATATTACTAGGGTATATGGTTTGAGAAAAGCCACCTAAATATGTAAGCTCAGGAGCTGAAGGGTATAGAGAAACATTTTTATATGTAGTTTTATTTTACTTTAATAAAAATTGTGTCATTGTGTGTGTGTTTGTATAAAATGCATAATACTTTGTCTTTTTTACTTAATTTTGTGTATGTATGTAGAGATCTTATTGTCTTCAGAAGAACCTTATGAAAGTTCATTTGTGTCTGTGCCTTTTTCTAGGATGGAATTATGAAAGCAAGATTGCTGAATGTAGGGTTTGTGCATTTTAAATTTGATAAACGTTGCCAAATTTACCATCTAAAATGGCTCTATTTTGATGCTTAATATCTCTATTAAAGGATAATTTATGCAAATTGATAATAGAAATACTGAATGCACTCTTCACATAAGGGAAAATGCAAAGTTTCAAAAAAAAATAAGATGTTAAACATCACTAGCAATCAAACAAATGCTTATTAAAGTACGAAGCTGTTTTCTCATAATAAACTAGTAGTTAAAGATAATGAAAGTACCCCATGCAGGGAAACCTACAGTGTAACTTCAGCTCTCAACCTTGCAGATAGTGTTGTAAAATCATTTTGGCAAGTGATTTCCTTAAATGAAATCGGGGTAATATGGTGAGAAAGAGTTGAAAAGAAAATGGATATTGGAGTCTTGGTGTCCAAGAAATTCATCTTAAATTGTAATATCAAACCACTCGGGGACTATTTTCCTATTATATACACTGATATTTTGCCCTTTCTATTATGCTCCTACCCTTACTGAGAATTATATGTCATTAAAATAAAAAAGGATGCCTTTTAGCAGCACTTTCCTCCTTAATATATAACATACAGTGTTTTTATTGATTTTAGGTTGTTTAAAGTAGAGAGTTTTTATACCCTGTTCTATGGTTTTATTCTAATTAGGATTGGAAATGATGGTTCTGGTATCAATCAATGTGTTCTCAGAAATAGAGATATATTATCTAGAAGAAGTAAAAGGTGATACTCTGTTACATCATTTCTAGCATCAACCAGTTTTGCAGAGTAGCTTAGTTTGTTTTGTTACATAAGTATATTTTGTAATTAAGCCAGTGTAGACACTTTGGACTACTACCTTGCTTATGATTTTATTCTTTCCCTGATGTGGCACCTAGTAGTTTCCCTGATGTGTCTTAACCAGTTAATTGCCCAAAAGAGTGGTAGTAGTGATGGTGGTACAGGATTAGGGATAGGGACAGCAATAGTAATAGCAGACACTTACATAAGCTTAGTATGTGCTTTGTGCTATAATCTTTTTTATGAAATAATTCCCATAATCACAACAAACCTAAAAGGTAAGTACCATTTTAATCTCCATTTTACAGATGAGAAAATTGAAGCAGGGAGAGTTTAAGTTGCCCAAGGTCACACTGCTGTAAGTACCATGGCAAGTACTCAGACTACTCAGTCTGATGTTATAGTCTTTTTATAATAATTACATCACATTACTATCGTTAATAAAAAGGACTTCAGGTTTTGTGCTTGTGAGTCTTGTTGAAATATCTGATATTTATGTCATATCAAAAACTCATTTTAATAAATTAGTTATATTTAAGGAAGATAATATAAATACATAGTACCTATTTAATCTTCAGTCAGTGTTTTCCATTGTGCATCAAATAATGAGAATCCCCTTCATAATTATCACATGGTGGTAAAAAATTCTTCTCCTGCTACCCAGAGGCTCTGCTTTACTTAATGGTGGTTACAAAAGCTTCCTTGCCCCCACTTACCACTCCTATGCCCAAATAAACAGAACAAGAAAAATGAGAATTATTTCTCTGGGGATTACTAATTTGCATCAGATTGGACAATTCCCTCTGACAACATCATTGTAGCTCCTACGAGAACTATCATAAGACAGGGCACAGTGTCCTTTGTCCCATTTGTGTAAAATATTTGAGAGCATATATATATATTTTGTTTGTTCATTTTTAAAGGGATATATATAGTAAGCAATGGTTATGTTTTAGGGGAGAAGAACAAGCTAGTGGAGAGGAGATGGGAGAGTCTCTTTGTGATTTGTATGCTTTACAAACTCATGCATTTTCTAATTTAAGAAATAATTAACAAACAAAATTGCTTTCAAGAGGTTGAGTTTTAATGCTGAAGTTTTGGATTTTGTCTGAAGGAACTATAAGTAATTGCCTCATGAGGTTGCTCTTGCATTTACTCTGAAAGTATTGTTCTCTTAGTTCGTTTATTGTTGCTGTAACAGAATACCTTAGACAGGGTAGTTTATAAAGAAAAGGTATTTATTTGGCTCACAATTCTGGTGGCTGGAAAGTTCAAGATTGGGCATCGGTGTCTGATGAGGGCCTCAGGCTGCTTCAGCTAACTGGCGGAAAGCAAAAGGGGAGCCAGTGCAGAGGTTTGTTGGTGGGTAGATTCCAGGCTCTTTTTGACTGCCAGTTCTTCTGGGAACTAATAGAGTGAAAATCCACTCACCCCCAAAGGAGGTCATTAATTTATTCATAAGGGATCTGACATCATGACCCAAACACCACCCACGAGGCCCCACCTACCAATATTGCCACATTGGGGAACAAATTTCACTGAATAAGATGGTCACTGAGTGAACATACTGTGTCATTCAGTCTCCAGAATAGTGTTCTATAGAAGAAACCGCTCTTAAAGTTTGATGCCAGAATAACACTTTTATTGAGGTTCTCTTTTGTCTCTATTTGAAGCTATGTGCCAGTTTTTCTTTCTCAATATAGTGTCAAAAGCTTAGAGCAAGGTTTTATATATAATCATATATTATGTATACTTTCGTCATATTTGCTTTTCTCTTTTATCACTTTACTAAACCTTATTTTTAGTGTATGTGAACTTCTGTTAAGCCACTTCAAAACCAATAGCAAATAATAGTTCCTTGATCTTTTTTCTAATGTTGTTAGTTTTCCAATGTTGTTAAATTGTAGGAAATGGAAGGGAAATGGAGGGGAAAATACAGAAAATGTATAATTTCACTTGGCTCTACACTACACTACTGGTGCTATATTAGTAATGACCTTGAGGTATAGGTTGTGGCAGTGGCAGTTACTCGAATTGGGACAGCTGTACCACATAGATGACCATTGCATTTCATAACATTGTGTGTGAGAGAGGTTGGAACACGTTTCTCCTCTGTTTTGCTATATTTTCTCAAAGTATAACTTCTAGTTATCTTTGTATTCTAACCATAGACACACATCTAAGGACATTGAATGAGTGAGGTAGTCACAGGTTTCTATCAGGAAGCTCTTGGATAAACATAAATTGTGGTTAAGTTTATAGATGTACCCATGTTCTTTGTTCTTTTTCCAGTTAAAAGAGAAATGATTTAAATAATTAAAATGGGTAAACAATAAGGAACTACAAAAACATCTATTTCTTAGTTAATGGTCATTTTCAGTAGCCTTTATCTTACTGTAATTTGTTGATAAGCTTTTAGATTCCTCCTATCCTCTGTCTGCCTTTCCCAAAAGTACACCCCAAACAAACTTTTGACTACTTATTCTTGAATAAATGTAATCTCTTAATATTGACTGACTGGAATTAGTTTGAAGAGATAAAATTTTTATTATTTTGAGTCTTTTTTGTGGAGAACTGCAGAATACATTTATTTAGTTCATCACATTTAAGGTGTAGTAGTGTGGTATTGCAATATGACTTCTTTTTTTTGTTTGTTTGTTTGTTTTTTGTTTTGAGACGGAGTCTCGCTTTGTTGCCCAGGCTGGAGTGCAATGGCGTGATCTCCACTCACTGCAACCCCCGCCTCCCGGGTTCAAGTCATTCTCCTGCCTCAGCCTCCCAAGTAGTTGAGATTACAGGCGCCTACCACCATGCCTGGCTAATATTTCTATTTTTAGTAGAGACAGGGTTTGCCATGTTGGTCAGGCTGTTCTCAAACTCCTGACCTCCGGTTATCTGCCCGCCTTGGCCTTCCAAAGTGCTGGGATTACAGGCATGAGCCACCACACCCGACCTGCAGTATGACATTTTAAAGTGTTTCTTTTTAGTAAAAGATTGATCCTCAAACTGGGTTTTACAAATGTAGCAGATAAGAGGTAGTGACTGTCAAATGTTCAAAGTTGTGTTTTGTTTTGGTTTGGTTTGGTTTTGCTTTCAAAGAGCACACAAACCAGTCCAATTTGAAAAACACAACTTTACAATGAATGAAGGAAACCTGTTCTCTATGAATAGCCCAATTGTAACGATTAGGTCTCACCACAGGACAAGTTGCTACCACAAATTAGTCACATGTGAACAACAAACTGTCTTTATGAACATAAAGAGGCATTCTAAGTTGTAGCAGACAGCTGCTCTACGAGATGTTAATTGAGTGAAATCCTGGAGTATTACAGATAAGCAGTTAGAGTGATGAACAAGGGCTTTATGGTTTGTATAAACAGAAATATAAACAATTTTGTATTTTTCTCAATTATATATAATTAGTTAAGGTTTCAGGGTAACAAAGTATTGTATCCCTTTTTTTACAAGCTTATGCTAATGAGGCTAGACTTCAGTATGTATATTCTGAGATTGATGAAAAATGTCTTAACAAAAAGAACTGCAAAGAGAATGAACTGCAAAAAGAATTGTGTTTCAGATGTAAACACACATAGTCTAGAAAGTATTTTTTTGCATGTTCAATTTTGAATAGGAGAACTTCTCTTCCCAATTCCCAGCATTTCCTGCTCTGTTCCTTCAAAAGCTTTAGAATTTCTTCTTGAATTATACTTTGTTTTTTTGTAAATGTCAATTTGAAATTTTAGCTAAAAATAGTATCATTTATTTTTCCTAATATGAAAATACCGAGATAGATTTCAGGTGACACTCTTTGTGCTTTAGCTTTATTATATTATACTTTTTAAAAAACAATATGCTGTGAGAATACTTTTGTAGTTGAATACATTTTTATTTTGTAATTGAAAGCCACCATCCTTGACATAAATATAACTCGATATTTGAGACTATGCTTTATGTGTGTGAGTGTGCATTCGTGCATGTGAATTGATGGGAGAGAAGGGAACATAAAAAATGTTGAAGAGGAAGTGGTTGGAACTAACTGATTTGTTGTAGAGTCCCAAGGGGCAGGTATAATCTGCAAGCTGTCAGATTCCATTATGGAGACTGTTGCCATCAATCAGAACTGACATTTGTATATCAGAGGTTAGTATAACTAATTATATGTATGTTTATGGAATGTAAACCATGTGACATTTTAGATTTAATCTTTAAATTAAAACATTCGTATAATTTATAAGCTTATTGGTTGACTGAGTATGTGATTATGTATTTTAGAAAGGAAGACAGTATTTCTTAAATCTTGCAAGCTGTTGCCTGGTCTACACCTATAGTGTTAGAATGTGATTTGTAACAATTCCAGGCTGTTTTCACCACAGAAGATGTACTAGGCAAGCATTCTTAAAGGTTGCTCTTTAGCTTAGTTAATAGATTCTTAACATTTTTCAACTAAATTTACCATATTTTATCAATTGTAAGATACATTTTGAAAATATACTTGGTAGTGGCATTTGTTTTGTTTTGTTTTGTTTTCAGAGATGGAGTCTTGCCCTACCTCCCAGGCTGGAGTGCAGTGGCATGATCACAGCTCAGCGCAGCCTGGAACTCCTGGGCTCAAGCAATCCTCCCACTTCAGCCCCCTGTAAGACTACAGGCATGTGCAACCACATCCAGCTAATTTTTTTTTTTTCCGGAGGCAAGGTCTCACCATACTGCACAGGCTGGTGTCAAACTCCTGACCTCAAGTCATCTTCCCACTTTGGCCTCCCAAAGTGCTGGGTGTGAGCCACTGCACACAGCCCAGTGGTATTTTTTCACCTTCTTAGTGACAATAAAATATGGTATAGCTGGAATCAATGGCTCCTGAGATTTTATGATATATAATATACTATTGGATTTTAGTGGCTATGTTTTGATATTTTATCATTCTGGTTTTAAAAAAGTCATGTATGTAATTACACAGTTTGCTCCCAGTTTTCTACAGTCTAAGTACTAAAAATTTCAAAATCAATTTTAAATGTTATAAAGACAAGAAAGTATACTTTTATCTTTAAAATTTGTGTATTCCTTTTGATTCAAAATTTTAAATCTACTTTTTAGCCATGTGCTTCAAAGAAACAAACTGTTCCAATAGTCAAAATGATAAATTATTTAAAATTCAATATGATATCAATATGACTTGCATAACTTCACATCAGATATAACAAAATGAGTTAAACATACAGCAGGCTACTTTTATGCATCACATATATTTTTGTGTCTTAAGCCAGATATGTATTCTCAATAGTAAAAAATAAAGCCTTAGGACTCCATTTTATGTATAATGAAAATTAAAATTGGAAGGTTTTAAGGATTGAGGTGCATCATTACCTAGCTAGTTGTTCTTCACTAAAGAAAAATTGAAGCATAGCTTCCAATACACATTTGCTTTGTCAGATCTTTGTTCGAGATCTTCTTCTAGAAGTTTGTTCAAGAAGTTCAAACCTTTCCATAAAATGCCTTCTCTGTTCACACACACATTCTCTCTGCCTTCTTTCTCTGTTCACACACATATTCTCTCTCCCTCCTTATCTCTTTCTCTTCCTCTTAATTTCTCTAGTCCTCTCCCTCTCTTATTTACCCCCTCACACTAGCTCCTTCCTTCTAAAATAATGGCTATTTTGATTTTGACTTACTTTTTGCTCTTGTTGTTAAAGTACCAGTCTTTCAGTGAGATTGTTCAGACATCTATAGTTGTATTATCAGCCTTCCCTGATTTGTCTTAGTCATAAATATATCATGGGCAAACTTTGTCAAAAGTTTCAGTATATACAGAAAACTATGTATATACTGTGTCTAGTGCTTTCTCTTCACTGCCTTCTTGTTGACTTTATCCGATGTGAAAATGAGGTTGAATTGGCATGACTTTTTCTGATGTATTCATGCTATCACCAAGTGCGCTTTCTTCCCTAAATGCTAACATATGCCCCCATAAACATGGAATATGAGATTAATTGTAGGCCATCCCCAGCTATGGATGCTTTCATTTTTTGGAAGAGACTCCTTGGCAAAGGAGAGAGTGGGAAAGGAGAAGGTAAAAAGTGATTATACTTAATATTATGAATTTTTTTCCATGCTGTTGCACAGTTTAGTAGTTTACTTATTTTTATTGTATAGTATGTATTTTATCCCACTGTATAAATATATTACTTATTATTTATCCATGTTATTGTTGATGGACATTTGGTTTGTTTTGATTTTGGAGTATTATAAATTATACAGCAATAAAAATTCTTATACATGTCTTTGGGTGCACATATATGTGTGTTTCTGTTGGGTATATAGTATATTAGGAAATGCATTTGCTGGGTCACAACGCATGCATATTTCAGCTTTACTAGATGTTACCAAGCAGTTTTTCAAAGTGGTTGTATAAGTTTATATTCCACCATTACTTTAGGAGAGTTCTAGTTGCTCTACATCCTCTGTAAACGTATCCTCTGGTATTTTCTATCATTCATTCTAACTTTTATGGTAGTTGTATAGTGATGTCACTTCTCTCTGTCTGTCTGTCTCTCACTCTCTCTCTCTCTATCATTCCCCCCTTCTTTTTTGTGTTTTTTTATTAAATATGAAAAAATGTATATTCATTATTTTCAATTAATTGTTTGGCTCATGTGTTAACTGAATATTAAGCACTATAGCATAGTTATATACTATAGTTACATTTATATGTGCACCTTAATGTTTATTCCCAAGCTCACAGATTGCATTTGTTATGTCTACTTAGACAATTTGATTGTTACTTTTGACACATAGAGAATAATGTTATATTTGCAGATGTTTATCTTTAGGGAAGAAAAAGTTATTTTTAGACTTTCTTTGACTTACAGTCAAATAGAAGAGATACACTGTGTTTTGGCAAATGTGTAAGCCACACTCTTAAGAAGGTATAGAAAATTTTTTTCTCCTTAGAATTATCCCTACTGCCACTTTTCTGTCTGGCCCCTCTCCCCCTCCAAACCACTATTTTGATTTATTTCTCTTCATTCTGGCTCAGTTCTTTGTGAAGCCACATTAATAACATTAATCATTTTTAATCTTTGTCTCTAATAACTATTTGTAGAGTAAAAATATGAATAAAATATATTTTGACCCTTTTTTTTTTTTGTTGTTGTTGTTGTTGTTGTTGTTGTTGTTACAAACCCAGAACAGAAAGTTCAGATCCATAGCTCCATAGCTCTGGGATCTAACACTGGAGCTGATCATCTGCCTGTAATTGCTGCCTGGCTGACACAGTAAAAGTTCCTTCTTGAATCTTTGCATTTTCTGTTTCTCAAGGAGCATTAGATTAATTCAATCTAGTAATTTGTGGGGGAAAAAAGAACCAAATGTAAAATGCACAAACTCATTCCTCTCGGAGGCTTTATTACATGAGAGATTTTATGATCTCTCTCATAATTCTTTAGTTCAAAATTCAAAAAATTCCTTTTGGGACAAGTTGGTGAATACGCGGATTTGGGCGTGACGTTCTTCATTCAGTGAAGCACTATCCTCTGGTGTGTTTGATATAGGGCTTGTTGTAGTATTCAATTAGTAGATTATGCAAATCATTAAAAGTTTAGATTAAAATTTTTACTGTGTTTTTCTCTTCTCTTCCCCTCCTCAAGGAGGAATACACTTTACCTAGGATAAACAATAATGGATTAGTCATTAAACAATTGTAGAAAACTAAATAGTGTAATTTTACTATATACAGCTGTAAGGAAAGTTTTTAATAATAATGTTTAAGATGAATTGGTTCTGGCAAGTCTTAGGTCCTTTGGTTTTGCTGTCAAATTAATGAGCATTTAAAAATTAAATACACCAAATGTTTGGCATCATCATGGTTTATAAGCATCTCAACTATGCCATTTTCCCAGTGGACAGGCTAAAGTTGGAACAGTTTAGAATACTAATTTTTATACTGCCAAGGGATTAAGTACATGTACTGAGAGAAATTTAAGTTGACAGTAAAAATATTGACAGTTAACCCAGGCCGTAATGCAAGAGCAGATGGAAATGTCTTGCATGAGTTCCAATTCATTAAGCAAATGTGACACTTTATTTTCTAGCCATTTTAGTTCAGGTAACTGATGTAGTAAAATAGTATTATAACTGAAGCCACTTCTTACTGTGCTGAAATTAAAGCATAGAAAACAAAATACTAGAAAGGATTTTAAGATTTGGTGGTACAGGTTGAGCATCTCTAATTTGAAAATCTGAAATCCAAAATGCTTCAGAATCTAGAACTTTCTGAGTGCTGACATGATGCTCCAAGAAAATACTCATTGGAGCATTTGGATTTTGGATTTTCAAATTAGGGATGCTTTCTGATATCTGAAAATTTTGATTTTATAATTTGTTACCACATTTTTTCTCTGCAAATTAATAAGAAAGGACTGGCATACTATTCTAAGTTGGTGGTGAGGTAGATGGCCACGTTTGTATTTATTATTGAATTTAATAATCTTTGTACCTCTCCTAATATTTACTAATAACAAGCTAGTTTTATTTTATATTTTAATGTGCCATTAATTTAAAGTTTAAGAGAATTATGGTGTCTTTTTGTCTTACAACACATGGGCATGTTTTTCAATGAAAAGCATTGTTAGTAAGTGATCTCTGGGTATATTTATGATACTATATCTTGGGTTATTTTTAATCTGTCATTATCCAAAGTAGATTATCGGTAGAGTGAATTGTTGATTTTTCTTTCTTTCTTTTTAATGCTTTCATCATTTTTTAGTCTCTTTTCAAATAAAGACCGTTATCAGTATATGCTACTTTAAAACATAGTGTTCTTACTGTTTTTTTTTTTACATTGTAAGATACTTTTTAAAAAAACATGTGTATTTTGTACACTTTCCCCTACAATTCACTGGCAAATGACCATCAATGAGCTTAAACTGCCTAGTATCACAGCTTAAAAAGAGTTCTTCTTGAAATGACTATTGTCTATAGTAAATTAGATGTAATTCTAGGCTATTCTAAACACTTTTTATTTGATTTATATAGAGGTGGCCAAAATATTTCTTTCTGAGTATCACAGTTCAATGTTAAATAACCTATATAACTTTTCCCCTTTTAAAATGTGTCTTATCTTATAGATGCTTGTGACCACACCGGAAAAATGGGATGTAGTAACAAGAAAGAGTGTTGGGGATGTAGCTCTTTCCCAGATTGTAAAGCTCCTTATTCTTGATGAAGTTCATTTGCTGCATGAAGATAGAGGACCAGTATTAGAAAGCATAGTTGCCCGTACTTTACGGCAGGTAAGAGGAAGTTATTTATAAGCTTATTTTGAAGGGATAAATATGTTTTTCAATTTAAAATGTAGCATTTTCACTGTAGACCTGTGTTACAAAGCTAAATCTAATATTGACATAATCTTCATATTTTTAAAAGGGGGAATATACCTGTTGTCCCTAGTTTTAGACCTCACTGGCTATTCATAAATAGCCCAAACCAAAATTGGTAAATTCCTAATGCCAAGAGTCTTAAGATATTTTCTGTTAACCATTCTTTTCATTAAATGAAAAGACAGGATATCTTAGAATATTCATGAGTTTTTAACTGATGTTTTCTGGTAGATTGTACATATATAGAAAATAGATGAACACTTATTTTTTGACCTAATCCAGAACTCTAGTGTCTTGACTCCTTATTTATTGTCTTTTATTCATATTCTCTTGCCTTTATTTTCTTCTGAAATAGCTAAGATTCCATGACTAATTACTTATCTTTTTAATAACTTTAACTTACTTATCCCCTGAGCACCTGACAAAATTACAACAGTGAATCAATTGAACCATGTCTCTACTTCCAGCCAGATTGCCGATTACTAGTGGGAAAGATTGCTAGAGATGCTGACTAGCATCAGTAGACCTTCATAGGCTGTGATTTAGAGTAGACATTCCTAGACTACATTCACATGGATCCTTGAGATTACCCTGTAACTTCTAAGCAGCTTTTCTTCTGTGTCCCTAATGTGACCCTTTTCAAGCTTCACCAGTTTCCTTTTTCACTCTTCATCACCCTGTCATGCCTTATTCTTATACAATAGTATTTTGTACTGAAATGGAAATAGAGTCCCTCGTGCTTGAACTCTCTCAATTTCCATTCCTTTTCCCTCCTCTCCCTAACCAGGAAAATGCCCAGCCCTTCCCACCACAAGCATACCCTTCATTTTACCCCTTACTCATTTCTCAGAGGTCCTTTCTCCCCTTGCCTTAGACCCCATTTCTTTCACTCTGTAAGTTACCCCTTTTCTTTCTCCTGTGTCTTTAAGTTCTCTCTCAGTGGGCACTGTCTTTTTGACTTAAAAGGATTGCAAAGTCCCTTCTGTCTTTACCAAAAAATTTCCTTAAACCTATCCCTCACCACCACCTAGTGTCTGGAAATATTAATCTCAATTCAATTTCCCTTTTGACTAAACCACTGCAGTCTGGTCATTGCTCAAACGTAAGTAATAAAATGTTTTTACCAAGATCACCAGTTACCAGTTCTCAAACCTATTTTTTTTTAACTTTGGATTCTACTCATTTTTGATGCTTAATACTACTCATTGTTTCCTCAGTCTTGAAACTCTTTGCTCTTTGACTCTGTGATGCCACCCTGTCCTGGTTACTTTCACTTGTGTTTGTTTTTTTTGTTTTGTTTTGTTTTGTTTTGTTTGTAGCTACTCTTTCTCAGCCTTCCTTGCTTCTTCCCTGTTCTCAATCTGGCAATGTTTATTGTTTATGTTCTCTAAGACTCTGTCATTTGCCATCTTCTCTCTTTATTCTAAATATTTACTCTGGGGAAAAACACTTCTATGCCCATCTTACCTAAATTATGTATATATAATATGTATATGATGTGTATGCATGTGTGTATGTATATATATAATATATATATATGTGTGTGTGTATATATATATATAAAATTCCCTACTGACTTCTGGCCATATCCAAACCCAGTTGTATATTTCTACTCTGATATCTCATAGACATCTTTTGCCCATAAACATGTCAGAACTCTTGTCATCTTCCCTATATACCTAGATATGGTATCATAATCTACTTGATTCCGAAGCCAAAACTCTGGGAGTCATAGTCAGGTTTTCCGTCTTCTTTAATACTTTCTTCCATCCCAATATCTAATTAGATGTCAATTCTTTATATTTTTTTCTAAATACCTCTGATTCAGATTCAAGTGTGGAAATGTAAAGAAGTAGGTACAATAAGTGACATAATGTATTTTTTAAAAGTTCAAAAGTGTTTGTTTTTCATTTTGTAAATTCACCATAAAATTCTAGATGGATTAATAATTTAATTGTTTCAAACAAAGCTCTCAGTTCAATGAAGAAAACATAGGAGAGTTTTTTAAAAAAAATAATCTTGTCGTTCTATGCAATGTGCAAGCTCAAGAAGTTATAAATGAAACCTGTGTCACATTTGGATGCATAAATATTTTAAAATTCTGATCAGTAAGACACACCCCTAAAATTTTAAATGTGAGACCAAATAACAAATTATTTGCAACACATAAAACAGCTTCTTAATATTATTTATATTTAATAGGTTTCTATAACTAAGAAAAATAATCAACTGGAAGGAACATTTTACAGTAGAAAAAATTATTCAGAAATATTTAAAAGATGCTTAAAAAGAATATGAATCAGTATGAGACATTTCTATTCTATCACATTAACAAAAATAAAAACGAAATGAAATTTGAAAGCATCTAGCAAAATCAACGCTGTGTTTTCACTTCTATATATCAAACTGTGGAAATAATAGCACAAATTTATAAAGATATAGTAATACCAGTATTCATTGAAGCTCTTTTTTTAATACAAAATATTTTAGTAATACCTTGAATATTCAACAATAGAAGAAATTGTTTAATGAATTATAGTATATTTATGCAATGAAATGCTGCTTTGCAGCCTTTAAAAAAGGTGAGAATGAACTGTGTGCTCTTCTTTATATTCGGAGAGCCATACCACAATAATCTATACATTCCACATTTATTTATGTGAACTGGGCTTAAAAGATGTTATATTATTCACTGAAAAAGCAAGCTGTTCTGTATGTGTAGCACAATCCCATTTGTGTAAGAAAAACGTGCACTATATTTATTCATTTATTCATTTTTATTCATTCATTCACTCAGTTAATGAACATTTATTAAGCACCTACACATGTGCCAGCTACATAGTTCTAAGTGCTATAGATATAGTGATAAACAAAACAAAGTTCTTGCTTACACTTAGATTTTAGGCTGGTGTAGAATTGGGTGCATATATATGAAAAGATATGCAACAAGTTGGCGAGTGGTTTCTTTTCTTTCTTTTTCAATTTCAACTATTATTTTAGATACAGGGGTACATGTGCAAGTTTGTTACATGGGTATATTGCATGATGCTGAAGTTTGGATGTCATTCTTCATAGAATTAGAGAAAGCTATTCTAAAATTAATATGGAACCAAAAAAAGAGCCCAAATAGCCAAAGCAATCCTAAGCAAAAAGTACAATAAAAGAGACATCACACTACCCACCTTCAAACTATACTATAAAGCTACAGTAACCAAAACAGCATGGTACTGGTACAAAAACAGACACATAGACCAAATGGAACAGAATAGAAAACTCAGAAATAAAGCCACGTACCTACAACCATCTGATCTTCAACAAGGCTGACAAAAATAAGCAATGGGGAAAGGACTCCCTATTCAATAAATAATGCTGAGATAACTGGCTAGCCATATGCAGAAGAATGTAAATGGACCTTTACCTTTCATTATATACAAAAATTAACTCAAGATGGATTAAAGATTTAAATGTAAGACCTCAAACAATAAAAATCCTACAAGAAAATCTAGGAGACACCATTCTTGACACTGGCTTTGGCAAAGAATTTTTAGCTAAGTCCCCAAAAGCAACTGTAACAAAACCAAAAATTGACAGGTAGGACCTAATTAAACTAAAAAGTAGGAGATAGCAATTGCAACAAAAACAAAATTTGACAAGTAGGACCTAATTAAAAAGTGGTTTCTTCAGTAGAAATGAAATTGTAGAAATATTTGGGACTTGTTTACTTTTTACCACATAAATTAAAAATATATGTACATGCACACACATACAGAAAACACACAGGGTTGAAATTTTCAAAGCTGATTTATAAAACCAGCTTTTAGCTAAAATCCAATTTAAGAGCAATTTTTAAAATGCAGGTAGTTGTCAGACACAGATGAAGTATGGAGAAGTCTGAAACTACCGTCTCTATTCTCCAGGTCCATTCTTCCTAACAAGGCATGTGCTCTGGCCCACATGTTATATATAAGGTCTCATAAAAGAAGCATGCAGGACATGATTTACACAAAGGAGAGCTATTTCGATTATGAAATGTTTTGATTTTATGCCCTGAAAAACTTAGTGATGTTTTTCAAGGAGCCATACTATAACAATCCATACACCACATTTATTTGCAGTGAGCCACCTACAGAGACCATGTCCATCCAGGAAAGATAAGGACTTTCTTCAACTATAGAACATTAGAGGCCAAGTAAATATCATTAGTATATTTTCCAAGAGGTCTATCATTCATGATTACAAGGGATTTTACTGTTATAGTACATCTTTCTTTCCTGAGCATCCCCAGTAGAAAAAGAAAACAGATTGTAGTCTTAGTGCTAATCCTTTCTGTATGTATGTACAAAGACACATAGATATTACGTTATATATCATAATATTTTTAAGCAGGCATTATAACCTTAGAAAGTTTACAAATAATTTTGTGAATTGTTTATAAATGTATAATTTTTTATTTAAAATATAAATTAATTGTAAATAGTATAGTTTCTATATAAAATCTATAAATGTTATAAACTATATCAAACTATATATTATAGGTTTATTATGTATTATATGCAATATATTATTACATAAATAGTATATCAATATATGTGTATATCATATATAATATATGTATAATAATTTCATCTTCACATTGTCATCTGTATATTGTAATCAAATTCTAATTATATAGTTTTGTACCACTTTGCCCATAAACCTTTGCTGACTTGCTGTTTGTTATCTTAAGAAAAATGGTCAAATTGTTTAGCTGGAGATTAAAGGCTATTAATATTAAAGCGCTGTCTGTCTAATTTTAACTTCTACATCTTCATCAGCTACCAAAGATTCCAGCCACACAAAACTATTTGATCTTTTCCCTACTTCCTTTTAAATATCATTGACCCTCTTTCAAAAACGAAACTAATCTAACTTGAGGCAGAATGTGTTGTTGGTTGTGAGATACGGATTGTAAATGCCAAATTATATAATGCCTTCTTTTTTTGTAACTCCACCTATCCATCTATGGAAAATTTACTGTTCTTTTGAATCCATCAAATGCCACTTCTATGTTGCGTTTCCTATTTACTGAATCAGAATGAATTACACCTTTTCTGTGTTTTCTTTGCACTCCCTTTTTTCACGTATTTTTAACGCTTATGATCTTCCTTATAATTTCACAACTTACTATAGTGAATGCTGTCTTCATCTAAATGCCTCACTAGAATTCAGCCTCCTTGACAGATGTGTCTGTGTGAATCTTTTCATATTTTCAAAGTATTAGTACAGTGCTCATAGTTATTTTTATTACAAAACAAAGCTCTTATTTTTATTTGTTCTTTGTGATTACCAAATGTTCCCAGTAGATGGCACATCACATCACACTTCAACATTTGTAACTAATGTAGAAGCGCCATCTGAAGCTATTGGAAGGCAATGTAGACTTTGTTCAGGTTCTGAACTTACATGGTGATATTAGGGACTAAATTCATAATACACTTGGCATGATTGGGAGAAATTTGGAAAAGGTAAAAGTATAAGAAATCTTAAATCTATTTTCTTTAACAACGTGAACTAATAATTAACCTACTTTTAGTAAGTGGGGAGATTTTATCAGAACTAAATTTTATGTGAAGGAAAACAGCATAGAAATATACTGTGTAATCTTGAGCTAATGATAGGGAGAAAGCTATAAATTTTTATTTTTTTGTAATTGTCAATAATTAATACTTTTAAGGTAAATAGGTATAGTGTATAGACTTGAAGGTTTGGCTTAAGACATAACGTTCCAGATTATTTCTATTTCAAATAAAGTATTTCTCACATAGATTTAACTATATTAAATAACTGTATTATAATTATACTTTTAGATTTAAAAATGTGGTTGTTTTAAAATGGATTTTTAGCAGAAAAATGTCTGGTGTTTGCCAGAGTATTGTGTCTTTAACAGCAAACAACCTTAAAAATATATTTTGTAACTATTCTGTCTTACAAAATGATTTTAAAACCAAATATCACTTTCATGTCTTTCCAAATCACCACTAGTACTACATAGAACTGTGGGATAATTAATCATTCTAATTGCTGTATGTTGTGAAAGAGGTTTCTTTAAAAATAAGTCTGGCGATTATTTCCCCTTATTTAGGGTTCCTTGCTTTTGATGGGATTTGGTTTGCGGTTTTGCCAATATCTATAAGATTTCTTCAGTGAAAACAAATTTATAATAAGATACTGTATATGTATTGGTACTTTAATTTTTACCCATCTCTACTTTTTTGATCCCTCCCTTGTTATGTTTCTGCAAATAGTCTCTGCATGTGTGGATCTATGTCTTATTCAGCACTGCATCCCTAGTGCCTACAGATTAGGTCCTAACCCAGTGTTGATGGATGGATGACTCTGAAAGTATTAATATTATTCACATTGGACTACTTTGCTTATACCTATTGAGTCTCCTAGACTGAGCAAAATTATTAACAGCTTACTCAGAAAATCATACTGATATATTTTAATTACCAAATGAATGGAAGTTTTTGGCCATCCCTTGGTTTTATCTTTTTAGGTATGTTACGTCATAATCAGATAATATGGCCTATATGATTTTTAGTTTTTGGAATTTACTGAGTTTTTTGTGACCTAAAAATACATTTAGTTGTCACAAAGTTCTTAATTCACATTTTTATTTTTATTTTTATTCATTTATTTATTTTTGAAACAGAGTTTTACTCTGTCACCGATGTTGGAGCTCAGTGACAACGATCAGATGGGCTCAAGTGATCCTCCCACCTCAGCCTCCTGAGTCGTTGGGACTACAAATGTGTGCCACCACACCAGTTAATTTTTTTTTTTTTTTTTTTTTTTTTTTAGGTAGAGATGGGGTTTTGCCATGTTGCCTAGGCTTGTCTCAAACTCCTGGGCTCAAGCGAGCCGCCCACCTTGCCTCCCAAAGTTCTGGGATTACAGGTGTGAGCCAAAACACTCACCCCTCATGTGTATTTTTAATTATAGTGGGTATGGAATTCTATTATGTATCTGTTAAATCAAGCTTGTGAATTATGGGCTACAAAGTCTTACATGATAGGACCCTCAATTGACCTCTACACTCATCTCTGTCTAGAGTTTTTAGAAGTCCTATGAATACGACAAATTATAATGTTTTTTGGTTAAATTAATTTAAATAACCCATATTTAATTAAAATAATCCATATAGGTGGAATCCACACAGAGTATGATAAGGATTCTCGGACTGTCTGCAACTTTACCTAACTACCTCGATGTTGCCACATTTTTACATGTTAATCCATACATTGGACTTTTCTTCTTTGATGGCCGTTTTCGACCAGTACCTCTTGGACAGACATTTTTGGGGATTAAATGTGCAAATAAGGTAAATACTCATTTTAATTCTTATCCAAAAATATTTTTGTTGACTTATTATTGAATACTTGTTTGGGGTTAGAGACTCCAAAAGACCATTTCAGCCTTTTGTGGTCTCCACTGAAATGGCCTTTTGCAGAACACTGAATCACATTACAGATGTGATATCCTAGACAAAATCAAGCATACTTCCTCAACTATTTGTAGCAGAGTAAGTCCTCCTACAGAAAGTAGCTTGTCATAGTTTGCATTGGTGTTTTCAATGTATGGTACGTATTTTCAGCTGTTAAAAGTTTTAAGTTATTTTGACGTGAAATGATTGAAGGGCATTGTGGAATAATAAAAACTCCAATTAAACAAGCAATATATATTGTGATGATATTCATTTAATAGAAATAATAGTACCTCATACTCAATTGAAAATAATTTCATAGTAGCAACCCTCAAGGAAGGTGTTCCATTTAACTTACAATGTTCTATAATTACCTTTATTATTATATATATAAATGGCATTTCTAAAATTCTATGCTTTAAAAAGTTTATCTAATTTTAAAATTAGTACTACCTATACTATTCACACTATTAGGGTGCTTATGATAGGCTTATTTTGTAATATGAAGGAAAACATTGCTTAAAATTTAAACAATTATCATCCTATTCAACACCACCTATTTTTTGTGTAGAAGAAATAGTTTTAGGAAAATATTTACAGGCCTTTTGGCATTTTTAATAAAAGAGAACAAGATAGAATCGTATGTTGCTATGTCAACCTTAGTCTTTAATGTATTACTGTCACTTCTTGTCCAAAAACAATTTCATTAGTAAAATAGAGCCATTTTTACCTTGTACTATCATAAGTAAAATATTCACCTAAAAATATCCAAAGTGACTGTTACTATAATACAATAGTTAATGTCCTGTAACTGCATTGCATGAAAGTTAGGTATCTTTAGAATTCTAGGGAGTCATTTTAGACTTGTACACAAAGGGAGAGTTTATGATATACAATTATGCATATTTTAAGCTTCATAACTGTTTCAAGTGCTGCTTTTCAGCAATATTTGCTGCTTGTTTTTTTCAGTTATGTTTCAATATAATTTGATTATTTAGTTCATTTTTAACGTATCAGTAGGATAGATGTAGAACTTCTTTTATAGCTTTAGAATGTTTTCAGCTTTATAATTTAAAAGATAAGCAGATGATTATCACAGAGAGATATAAAGAGAAAATTGTTTTCACATGCTTGTCAGCCACCTTAAACCTTATTTTCTTTCAGTTGCATCATACAAATTGGTAAATCACCTAAAGCTAATTAAATCCAAAGTATATTTCACTACAGTACATTACCATCATAATCATGAAAGGAATGGGAGAATGATGTGAGTGTTATGTCTAATTTGGAATAATGGCTTTGGCCAGAAATGAATCCAAAGTACACTGAAAAAGTTATTGGGAGTTTTGTCTTTTGTAGAGGGTGGGGATTGTTTTTAAATTATTCGTGAGGAGTAAATTATCTCCTATGATCATCTCATCCTACTTAGCCGTTATAAGTCATAAGAGTTCCAATATTTTCAAATGTTTACATTAATGAAACAAAAAATCCAAATCATTGTCATTTTAGATGTACATGATGCTTTTCATCTTCTTCTAAACTCTTACTAATACATGTTAAGTGGAGAGATAATAGGCTGGGTCACATGCCTACTCCTTTGAGTTAGCCACCTTACCTTTTTGGTTAGGAGCTTTCTCATCATTATAAGGAATATGAGACCCTTTTAAATTTTTTTAAATTTATGCATAGTAGATTTACATATTTTCTGGGCATATGTGGGCATAATACATTCATAATTATATGAATACATTGATAATTATATGAATGTATTAACTTACATGAAAATCTTCAGTCAAATCTATTTGACTGAATATCAAATTAGTTTAATTGGGATATCCATCACCTTAAATACTTAGAGACCCTTTCTTAATTCATAAATTTTATATTAGATTTCTAATTAATCTGAAAAATGTTTCTGTAGAAGCATTCTGAATAGCAACCTCTCTCAATATGCATTACAGAAATAGTGTGTTACCTTATGTTTCAGCTCTGTGTGCCATTTGACTCTTGATCCATAGTGTTCTCGCAACATTGAGAATCATACAGGAAAGGTGTGCTGTATGGTTTATATAATGAAATATATGGAAAATAGCCTGAAGAATGGGCTTCTCGGAAAAGCAGAGAGAACTTTAAAAATTATCCTAAAATATTTGTAACTAACAAGAATATCCTTAAAGGTATTGTATTTTAAAAACTTGGTGGGTTTAGAAAGTTAGTACTCAGAAACTATTATCTGAGTTATTCTATTTGTACTTTAAAGTTGCATTGCATATTTTTTAATGGATTGTTATATGTTATATGTTTATGAGGTATTTGATACCTCTGCATTCTAGGTAGTCTGAAAGTTTAAAAAAATGCATTGTAATTGGCAAAATTTTATTTGTAGTTAGAAAGTTTATAATTGTTTCATCTGATTTTTTTTTATGTTTTAAAATCTTTAAGATGCAGCAGTTGAATAACATGGATGAAGTATGTTATGAAAATGTTTTGAAGCAAGTAAAGGCTGGACACCAGGTACACTTATTTTATCCTGCTTTTAGAGAGTGCTTAATGATAAAAATTATTAATATTTAGGCTCTTCAGAAGAAAATTTTTCTTTAATTCTGAGGCAATGACTCAGAGGTTCTAATTCTTAATAACTGCTTTAGCCCAATGGGTAAGTCATAAAAATTATTCATAGATATTATCATCCCAATATTGATAGGTCGTGCTATTTTGTTTGCCATTTTTAATTTTAAATATTATATTCTTACTGTTTTCATGAAGCGATGTCAATTGAAATGTAATATATATAATAAAGTTTTGTATTGTTTGATGGTGTTTAGAAATTAAGCACTTTTATTTTTTAATTCTCCATTGTTCAATATACTCCCATCAAAATTGTTAAAGACAAAGTGAAGTGATAATAATTGCTTATATAAAAATTGTCCACTTCCCAATTGTTCACGGTTCTTTGAATAACTTCATTATGTCATTTCTTAAAACAATGTGAGCCTTTTATGACATGTAAAGTGTTTTCCTGGCCCTTAGGTTGTTAAATTCCTTTTAAGAGTAGTGAAACCTTTTTTTCCCAGACTAAATCTTGTTTGCAACTCCAGTTTATAAAATAAATCAAAGATGATTTGAACTTGAGAGCATGAGACACTGCCTCCTTAAACGTTGGAACACAGCATTCTTGAGGCATTTTTTCTATTTTTAGGAAATAGTTTTAAAATCACGTTCATAACTAATCTCTAGAGATTGTGCTTGGTTTTAAGAATAACTTTTTCAGAAATCACAAGTATTTTAAGTTGTATACCAGCAATAATAATAGTAGCTAACCTTTTCTAGTTCTTAATAAATGTATGAAGCTGGTAAGATTATCTTATACTTACTGACCAATTGAATTTTCTCAGCAACCTATGAGGCAGGTACTATTATCTTCACTTGACAGATGGAGAAAATGGAGTTCTTTGCAAAATAAAGTAACATGTTCAGGTCGTTCTGCTAGTGCACTTTCAGATCCAGGCCATGAGCTACTAACTATTGTGACATATCACTTTCTTTGCATTTATTTTGTGTCATTGTTCTCCTTTGACCCTCATAAAAAACTGTTTTGTGAGTTGCATTATTTATCATTTTAAAAATAAAGAAATATAAAATGCCAATATTCTTTCTTTAAATTAAAAAAATCCTACTAAATAAAAACTATTTGTTCTAGGTCAGAGGCTGGCAGAATTTTTCTGAAAAGAGTCTGATAGTAAATATTTGAGGCTTTATGGGCCTTATGTTTTCTGTTGCAGCTACTTCAACTTTGCTATTTAGCATGAAAGCAGCTATGGACAATATTTGAACAAGTGGGTGCAACTGTGTTCCAATAAAACTTTATTTACAAAAATAGGCAGCAGGTGCATTTGGCTTGCTGGCTATAATTTGCCACCTCTGTTCTGGATTGCCTCGTGAGATTTTATTTGTAGTGTATGTGTCATGATCCCAAAATGCTGTCTAGAGAAACTTTTGAAAGCATTTCAAAAAAGATTCTAATGGAAAGTCCTGTATAGCCTTCTTTGCAAGAGTATCATAAATTCAGCGTAAGTAGCTAGATGTTATCACCATGCACATTTATTTCCAATTTTTATATTACAAAATATATAAACTATATTGTTAGCTAAGGAATGTACCTGTGGAGTCTGTACACTCTTTTTGTATAGGGACTATCAGAAAGATTCAGTAAATATTTAAATGTTTTCTCAATTTAGTTTTTTTAAAAATACAGTTTATTTTTTAGAGAAGTTTTAGGTTCACAGTAAAATTGAATGGAAAGTAGAGTTTCCGTGTGCTCTCTACTCCCACACAAGCACAGTGTCCCCAGTACCAGAGGGATAATTTGATTCAATCAATGAACCTACATTGACATGCAGATGTTACTCGAAGTCCACAGTTTACGTTAAGGTTAACTCTTTGCTTTGTACATTCCATGAATTTTGAGAAATGTGTAATTACATGTATTTGCCATTATAGTTTTATACAAATTTGTTTCACTGACCTAAACATCCTCTATGTTAAGCCTGTTTTTCTCTCCTCCCGCTTAACTACTGATCTTTTTACTCTCTTCATAGTTTTGTTTTTTTCTGGAACATCTTATGGTTGGAACCACATAGTATGTAGCCTTTTCAGATTAGCTTTTTTTCACTTAGTGATAGGTATTTTAGGTTCTGCATGTCTTTTCATGGCCTGGTAGCTCAGTTCTTTTTGGTATTGAGTAATACACCATTATCCTGGTGTGCTAATTTATTTATCTATTCACCTGCCAAAGGACATATTGGTTGCTTCCAAGTTTGGCAATTATAAATAAAGTTGCTGTAAAATCCATGTGCAGGTTTTTGTACGGACGTAAGTTATCAACTTGTTTGAGTAAATAATAAAGAGTATAATTGCGCTGGGCACAGTGGCTCATGCCTGTAATCCCAGCACTTTGGGAGGCCGAGGCAGGTGGATCATGAGGTCAGGAGATGGAGACCATCCTGGCTAACACGGTGAAACCCTGTCTCTACTAAAAATACAAAAAAGTTAGCCGGGCGTGGTGGTGGGCGCCTGTAGTCCCAGCTGCTGCAGAGGCTGAGGCAGGAGAATGGCGTGAACCTGGGAGGTGGGGCTTGCAGTAAGCTGAGATGGTGTCACTGTGCTCCAGTCTGGGTGACAGAGCAAGACTCCGTCTCAAAAAAAAAGAGTATAATTGCTAGATCATATGGTAGGAGTATGTTTAGCTTTGTAAAAAACTACCAAACTGTCTTCCAAAATACCTATACCATTTTTCATGCCCATTAGAGAATTTCTGTTGTTCAACATCCTCACATCCTTGCCAGCATTTGGTTTTGTCAATATTTTGGATATTGGCCATTCTAAAAGGTGTGTAATGGTATCTTGTTTTAAGTTGTATTTTTCTAATGACAAGTGATATTAAGCATCTTTTCATATGCTTGACATTTGTCCATCTTCTTTGGTGAAATGTCTTTTCAAGTCTTTCGCCCATTTTTAACCAGATGGTTCATTTTCTTATTGTTGGGTTTTAAGAGTTCTTTGTATATTTTGTTAACAGTACTTTATCGGGTATGTATTTTGGAAATAGTTTCTTCCAGTCTGTTACTTGTCTTCTCATTCTCTTTCCTCTTATTTCTCTTAGTGTTTTTCAGCAGAGTTATAAATTTTAATAAAGTCCAGCTTGTCAATTATTTCCTTTATGTCTTTGGTGTTGTATATAAAGAGTTATTGCCATATCCAAGGTCACCTTGATTTTCTGTTATGTTATCTTCTAGGACTTTTATAATTTTGTGGTTTTACATTTACTTCTTTGATCCATTTTAAGTTAATTTTGTAAAAGGTATGAGGTCTGCGTCTAGATTCATTTCTTTTGCATATTGATGGCCAGTTGTTTCAACATCATTTCTTGAAAGACTATATTCACTCCTTGTTCCTTAGTCAAAGATATGTTAACTGTATTTATGTGGGTCTATTTCTGGGATCTCTGTTCTGTTTCATTAATCTGTTTGTAAGTCTTAAAGTCAGATAGTGTCTGTCCTCTGACTTTGTTTTTCTCTTGCAATATTGTGTTGGCTATTCTGGGTCTCCATTTAATTTTGAACTGTGAATTAATAACATTTTGCTTCATAATTTTTAATTGTGGTGGCATTTCTTCCATCACAAGAGAACCTTTTCTAGTCTATGATAGTTTTTGTTTTTTTTTTTGAGACAGAGTTTCACTCTTGTTGCCCAGGCTGGAGTGCAATGGCACAATCTCAGCTCACCACAACCTCCACCTCCTGGGTTCAAGTGATTCTCATACTTCAGCCTCCCAGGTAGCTGGGATTACAGGCATGTACCACCACACCCAGCTAATTTGTTTTGTATTTTTAGTAGAGACGGGGTTTCACCATGTTGGTCAGGCTAGTCTCGAACTCCCAACCTCAGGTGATCCACCCACCTCGGCCTCCCAAAGTGCTGGGATTACAGGCGTGAGCCACCATGCCCGGCCCTATAGATTTCATTATGAATGAGTACACTTAAATATTTCTTCTCTTTTTAATTCATGGAAATTAAAATATAAATACTTTACTGTGGGACACATAGTAGATATTTTATCTTTGTAATCTAGTCAGGAAAATACCTACCATGTCTTACAGTATCTTTTGTAACTGATCAGACTTGCATGCATTATGAAAAAATCTTGAGGTCACTAATAGAAATGTTACTGTGTTGCACCTAGAAATTAAAGCAATTGTTATTTTTCTGTCATAGTTAATGCTTAATGACCAGGTAAGAAGGTACCTGGTACTTTAGTATGGAACATAGGATTGCTTCTCATCAGAATAAGTTACTTTTTTAGATTAAACAGAGAAATTTTTGAAAATTTTTTCCTATTGAGATTGATAAATAAATGTAGCCATGTATAAACACATAAAAAAACATAGACTATTGTAAATTCAAGCTTATATGAGTAAATAGCTTAATAATGCTATTACTGCCAGTACCACAGCTATTTTGAGGCTGTAGAAGCTACAGCTTGCTTAGCCTTTTAGGGTTATAGCCTTTATCATACTATTTATAATTATTATTGAAACATATTTGTTATATGACTCTAGCTTTTTTATTAAGATAATGTTACATTTTAAAATATTTATTTAAAAAATAAAATGCAGCTTTATCCCCAAATGTTGGGAAAAGTATCAGTTATATCTTCTATTGTAGATAAAAACCCAAATATATGTTGTAATATAGGGGATCCTAGGAGAACTTTCCTCTCTCTCTCTTCTGTTATAATTCCCTCACTGTAATAGGGACTAAGATGCCCCCTTAGGAATCATTAATTATAAAACTTGGATGCTGGCTAGGGGTGTTTAGTCAGTAGAGATGAGACCTTACTGCCAGCTCTTTTATTTTTATTGTAAATCCATTCATTGCATTACTTTTCAAAACGAAAGATGACTGAGGAGGGCAGGCTCTTATTATGGTAAATTCTGTTAGGACAAAGTCAGTTGGAGGGCTAGTTTCACAGTAGTTGTGCATAGTTAGAAAGGATAGACTTGGATGGGATACCCAAGAGAAGTCTTCAGGTTACCAGGGGCTGGTTGCTCTAGGGCATGAAGAACCTAGGAATGGAGAATGCACTCAGCTGAGGCAGAGTTTAGAGATAAATATCACCTCTCCACCTTTTGTGTGCATATTTTGCCATCCATGAGCTCTTTAAGAATGTGTGACTTCTAAGCTATTTTCTTGTCTGGCTAAAAATGCCCTGTGGGTAATTGTGTAAAGTATGATTGCAGTTTAAGAGCCTACTAACAAACTTTTGGATCTGAAATTGTGTCCAGATTTGTATTTTAGTGCCTTACTGAAAACAAGAATTAGAGCAGGATAACTATGATCCTTCTTTAAGATGCGTGCCCTAAGAAGTAAGGTTTAGTATACAGGTCTCACAGTTTCTGTTTTTGAATGATTAGTGATGACATTCGTTTTCCGTAAGAGTGGGACTTCAGGTTTTATAGAAATACCTACATATCTCCTATACTGTTTGTTAGCTATAAAAATAAAATGACAATATTAAAATTGTTTATAGTTTTCTATTATTTTACCATTTTAACATTGTAATTGCAGTTTTATACATTTTCCATTAGTCTTTTATTCATTCACACATGTGCCTTTTAATTTTGCTCCTTCAAACTTAATATTAATTATTAGTTATACTGCATTACTAAATTATAATTATACCATATATACAGTTTTATATTCACTTTTTCTTAATGAATAATAAACATTTTTTAATGTTTCTGCATGGTCTTCACAATTTTAATGTTTGCAAGAGAGAAAAAGGAATCTTTATTCAGGTTCTAATTTTCAGATACCATATAAGTCTCTTTGGACTTTTAACCTTCCCAATCCTCTGACATAACATGATTATTTCTCTTTGTTAAAGGGAGAAATGAACCTAAGGCATGTTAAGCAGCTTCCCAAGGTCACAGAGCTATTTAAGAGAGGCACCAGGATTTAAATGCAGGTGTTTGTGTTGATAAAACCCATAATGTCTTCAGAACTTGACACTGTCCCTTTGAAATTAAGCTGATATTGGTTGTTTATTATTGGTTATTCCTCCATTATTAAGTACGTTAAATGTTTGCAGTTTTCTGTTATTAAAGATTATGCTACTGTAGTGATTATCTTTCTACCTGTTATTTTTGTTTAAATATTTACTTTAAATAAATTTCCTAAAATGGACTTTTTGCAGAAATGGCCACATTTTGTGGTCTTGCCGTATGACCATAATGTATACCCAATGAATCAAAACGACCTACATAGGATTTTATAAACATAGGCCATTTCTTCTGAATACTGTAATCAGTTTAGTGCTATGTAAGGTTATGATCTAATGTATGTTTGCCATTTTGGATTTTTTTTTTTTTCAGTCTTAAGGCATAGAAAACAGAGTGATGTCATACCAGTGAAGTTTTTTTTTAATTGGCAATTGTTACCTCTAAATCATGATTGCAATAACACATGTATTGCACACGATTTGTTCATGTATTGGTTTGGGTGTACACTTATTTTCAATTAGTAAAATCTATTCTTTCTTGCATTTTTGTTTTATACTGTGACACTGTGGTCTTTTAGCCCCTGAATTTTTTTTAATGTGATTTAAATAGGATTAATATATATATCCTAGCCAGTTGATATGTATTTTGCCTGTTGACAAGGGCAATATTGATATTTTGGTCAGAATAATTGTGTTTTGGGGGATGGAGGGTGTGTCCTGTATACCGTAAGTTGTTTAGCAGCATCCCTGGTCTCTACCCAGTAGATGCCAGTGGCTCTCCCCGCTCCAAATATCACAACCCAAACTGTCTCCAGACATTACCAGATGTTCCCTGGGGTACATAAGTGCCCCTGGTTGAAAAGTGTTGGTTTTTTTGGTTTGTTTTTTGTTTTTTTTTTTGTAATCATGTATTTTTTTTTATTTTTTTATTTTTATTTATTTTTATTTTATTTTATTATTATTATACTTTAAGTTTTAGGGTACATGTGCACAATGTGCAGGTTAGTTACGTATGTATACATATGCCATGCTGGTGTGCTGCACCCATTAACTCGTCATTTAGCATTAGGTATATCTCCTAAAGCTATCCCTCCACCCTCCCCCGACCCCACAACAGTCCCCAGAGTGTGATGTTCCCCTTCCTGTGTCCATGTGTTCTCAAAAGTGTTGTTTAGAGGGATGTCTCTTGAGGCATCCCTGAGATATCTTTCCTAGTGAATGTATTTTCATCTAAATGTGTGTAAAATTTGCCAATGATAAATATTAGGACATCGTGTAAGAAAGAACCAAGATATAAATTTATCTCAACTGGGCAGTATTCAAATTCAATACTAAAATTTCTAATGGATAAATGTAAAGTCCTACATTTAAACTCAAATAATAAATTTCATAGGTATAAATTAAAGAAACATTGTCTTGGAAAAAATAATTTTAGTTGAATAAATTCACTTTAATTCAAACAAGTATTATGTACACTTTAAAAAACTAATGACACCTTAAATGTCATTATCAGAGAGAAAAAAGTTCAAATCAAGGAAGGTGAAAACTTCATTGTAATTTGGTTTGTTACCAAGTACTGTGGTCATTTTGTATCATATTTTGAGAATAGAGGTTCAAGAGAAGGTTATTACGATTGTGAGAAGTTTGGAATACATATAATTTGAGTTAATGGTCAAGAGAAACAAGAATGTTAAGATTGCAGGAGAGAAAATCCAGGTGGGGTTTGGGGGAAAGTGGTGGTATTGGAAGGGCTGTCATATGAAAGGAAGGTATGTTCTATTTTGCACAAAGAGAATTAGAACCAATGAGTGGAAGTTCTAGAGAGTTAGATATAAGGAACTACAATTTTTCTACAGTGAAGTAGACTGAATTGCAAAGGAGCTACCCTTCTTTTAACCATAGCTGGACAATGCTTTGTCTAGGATACTGTAAAAAGTGTCATCTACATTGGGACAATCATCATGAACCTCTAAAGTATTCTTAATTTTAAATAGACAATTTTATGATAATTCTACTCTCTTAGTAGTAGCTGCCTGGCACACTTTTGTTTTACCCTATTAAAGAGGTAAACTTTAATTTTTATCTTTTAATAAAATGTACTCAAACAAATAAATAAATAGATTAATACAAAAGAGACTGAATAAAGAAATAGTTTAAAGTTTAACCCATAGGCATACCATAAACCAAACATAAATGGGAAAAAATAATCACTGGTAATTCCACTACCAGAGGTAGCTTCTGTTGGTATTTGTCCTTCCATTTTATTGATGCATTTTATTCCCTTAATTTTTTTTCTGTTATTCCTGTAGTTTATCTAATCTGTTGTATTTTTCTCATTCAAAAATATGACAGAAGCATAAATAGAAATGATAGCATTAAAATGTAAATAAATGCTTTGGTAAAGGGATTATATTTAAAATTTTTAATCAGTTCTTCTGATTTCTACAATGTTGTCCTTTTACTTTTTGTGTCCCAGCAAGACAGGTCCTACCACAAAAGACTGGGTTATAAGGAAATACTGTTGATTTAGTTCTCAGTGTATCATCATATGCATGGGAAGTCTGTGGTAAATATGATTTGATTTTGATGAATTGCCTTGTCTTCAAAGATTTAACATACTTAGTGAGATGAGGATGATAGGAAATATGAAACGCATCAGGACTATGGTCCACTAGTTGAAATTTGCTTCTAGTGTTGCTAGTATTACAGATGCCCAGGCCAATGCCTTCAGATTTTAAGTACTAAGCTGGTAAGGCAATGGTGTTTTACATTAATGCAATCATCTCAAGAGCCCTTTTGCAACATAAGTGAAGAAAAAAGTTCTATCATTTTTCATTTCTTGAAAGTACCTATATTATATGTTTAACTTTATAATAAAGTTGCCCAAAACTGAAATCTCTCTCTTTATCAGTCTTCTGAAAAGGCTTGCTCTGTTTAAGTTTTCTGTTTGCAGGTTGATCTGCCAATACTATTTGGCCTAAAATCAGTTAGCTTACTATGTGGCAGCTTCTGCTGAATGCCTTTGTATTATGTCCAGCACAGAAAATTGCCAAGTAGGTACTTGGAAAGCACAACTGTTAAACATTTTGATTTTGGTAAATATACCTATTTCAACAAAGTTGGCAACCCTTGATTTATTCCATCACACAAGAACTGGTACTTCGTAGTAGTCATTGATTATTGAGACTCATTTAGACGTTTGTTTTCAGGAACTTGGAACCCCATAAAGGATTATTTTTTTCTTTTTTAATCTCCTTGAAGAGAGACCTTAACTAAGCTGTAGTGTTCTGTCCTCTGCTTGTATTAGAAGGTCAACAAAGGACTTCCCAGTAGAATAGAGTTTTTGAGTTATGTTGTTTTTTAACTCATAATAATTGAGGTTGAAGTTAATGTTATCCCAGTTACTAGCTGTCTTTGTATAAGGTTTTAACTTATAACATTAAGTAGGTGATTTGTATATATCCATCTGTCAGAAAATGAAAAAAAATATAATTCAACGATTTTTTCACGTTATCTAAAAAACTGACAGCCAAATAAACTCTTCAATTTTATTATTTTAACTCTGATGACTGAGAAGTCTAACTATATGTGTGTGTCATTCTGAGATTCTTTTCTGTTTAAATATTTTGTTATACATGTAAGTATGGTAAATTATGTATGTATTCTATGTGCATGTGTGTATATATATATGTAGAGAGAGAGAGATTTGCTTCTGGAATTTCATTATAGTTATAACTAACTACATATTAGTGCATTGTTATTAACAGTGGTCGTGGTTAATAACAATATTACCAGTAACAATGGTCAACGATAGCTCATTATTATTAAGCAGCCAATTACATATTTCATAAATATGCTTTCTTTTTTATTAAGGAAAATCAAGTTATTTCTTGTGGGGCTGTGTATGTAAACTGTTACTTTTCAAATATATCTTAGCAGTTACAGTAATACAGTGTACAGCAGTAAGAAATAGGCAGTCTATTCTAATCTAAGTAAAGTAATTGAATTTTTCCTGCTACTACCTCATGCTGCCTGCCCCTTCTTCCCCACAATCAGTTAAAAAAAGTGAATACTCTTCGGAATTTGCTTTTTTCTTGCCTTCAAGTTGTTCAGTATCTTGGATTTCTCCCTGGTTTGGTTTCCTTAAGTACTTTGGTTTTATCACAGGAGCTACGTTTCAAACCATTAGTGAGAAGACTGAAATACATGTCCATTTGAAAACAAAAGAACTATGACTCTCAGGCAACTAAACACTTTTTAGGCAAAAAATTAACAGTTTTATCTTAAATAAACAAATGAATTCAATTTGTTTCTCCTTATTTGGATTAAAACAAATTTCATGTTCAAAAACCATGCTGATGTTCTCTGATTATACTATTCCATGGGTTTTAGTGATCTAAACTTGTGTGGTCATGTACTTAATAGATTTTATGTGCAACTTTGCCTTAAAAGTGTTAAAAACAGTAGGAGGCAGTTGTGTTCCACTCAGGCATGTGTGATGACAGATGGAGAAAATCTTTTCATGTTGACTTTTCAACAGTCCTACTCTGCAAGACTTCAAGCTCTTCTTGGCTATTGGGAAATCAAAAGTTGGCAATTCAGCCTTTAATTTTGATCCATCTGCTCAAACTAATGAGACGTCTCATTTGTAAGCTTCTCTTTGTGTTACCAAATGCAAGTACAGCTTTATCATTCCGGTTAATAATTCCCCTCCTCGTGTGTAACTTGCAGAATGGGAAAATAATTAATGCCTTAACTCTATTGAGATTTTTCTTGTTATACAAACTTTGTTACAGTTATAGGAAAAGAAATTAGAAACTTCCTCAGAGATTATGGCATATTTAGTAAGTTAATTTATGTTCTTTTCCATATTGTCAAAAAAGTTAAATTCTTTGCAGCTTCTTACTCAAAATCTACCTTTAGTTTTAAGGAATAAAAGGCCCTTGTGATATTAAAGACAAAAAAAGTCTTCTTCAACCTTGGATTAATGCTGAACATCAGCCTTTGTTTAGATGTGTATCTTTTTTTCTCTTTCCTCATTGTTTATAAGTTGTTAGTAGACATTTCTAAGAAATCACCTTTAAAAATTGACTAATAATTATAGATTAATTTATTACTCTCTGAAGAAAATTATTTTTATTTGTAATCATTATTTCTTAGTTTAATTATGTAAATTAATTATGTAAAAATCAAAACAAATTCCATCATGCTAACTTAAATAATGAAACTTTCCACTGGCCCTTTGCCTATAAAGTTTATATTCTCCAAATATAATAAGCATCTCTAATTCTCAGCACTAGTGTTTCTGCTATATCAAATTTGCCTAGCATGACTTTAATTTGTGAATTATTTGAGTGCTTCTTTCTTTACTCCCCTTCCCACTTTCAACTGAGACGTAATTCCAAAGGAATATAAAAGCTAGAGTCGAAGGAGACATTTTAATTAGGAGCACAAGAATTAAAGATATTTCTCCTTTATCTTTACCACTAAAGATAGTACTACTAAAGAAATATTTCAGGTGTTTTTTAAGTACAAGAAAATCTAAAAGAATCATTTTCTAAACCTCTACTTTTCAAAAAGTGAAAAGCTCTGTTGAGTCTTCTATCAAATTGAAATTCCCCTATCCATATTGCACAGGCAAAAAAAAAAAAATACTTGGTAATGTTGAGTTTTCTATTTTACTTTTAAGTTAATATTACAAGTATTTGCTTAGAATTTTGAAACTTTCCTATATATAATAAGATAAAAATTTCATTAATGTATTTGTATATAACTAATATATAAAAATAATAGTTGATACTTGATGTACTTTTTCATTAACAGTGGCCCTTTTATAGAGTGAAGAGGATAAGACATTGAGGTTATACATTTATCCATTTATTCATTCCTTTGTTAACAGTCATTTGTTATCGACATTCTATGGGTAAGGTGTTTGGAAGAGTTGGAAGTGCATTAACTTCCTACTTGGGCCAAATCCCAGATAGTTGAAAGTTAACATCAACATTTGGTTAAAGTAAAGGCCAAAAGAAAGTATCACCATCATAGAAGGAATTTCTAATAGAATATAATGAAAATTTATCAAAGAGAATTTAATTATAATTATAAATTTAGTAGTTAGATTTTAAAAATTGGACATTGTAATTCAAAAGCAATAATTTCTTAGCACCATCAGCTGCTAGAGTAATCTTGTCATTAATATACTATATATTGGGGGTACTAATAAATGCTCATTTTCAGCTGAGACCAGTAGAAGAGCAAGACTTATTTTACTGTCACCAAATTATTAAGCTGTTCTTTCTCTCTGATAATAAGTTACTTAAGTAAGTATTTGTCTCTTCTCTCCTAATCTTGAAGATTTGGTCATTGCTAAATGATACTGTTTTATTTAAGCAAACTTACAAACTGAAGCTTTGTACAGTGTTTAAATACAGCGTTTTCCAAATATTTTTAGAAAGGGGTTGAAAATTATTGTCCTCTTATGTTTTTAAATTTCTATTATTTTTGTGTTTACTTTTTATTCTACACAATTATTTGAAAAAGCAGCTGCTCTTGAACAGTTCATTTAGAAGTAGCAATGGAGAATGGAACTGATTTTCAAGATGACAGAAACATTTGTGATATTTAGAAAAAAAAATCCAGATGGCATGTCTTGTTTATATTATGCTATTAGACTAGTCAAAAACTATGGTAATAAACATTATCACATGGTCATTCGTCATGCCTAATTCAAGAACACAAAAAATCATGTCGACCTAGGCATTCTGCTATTCACACTTCCAAAACTGAAGCCAAAGGTCATTAGCACATTTTTAACTAAATATCAAGGAAAATTCAAAGCTTGATACACCCTCAATAAAAGGTTGTTTTTACAAAAAGGTAAAATTCCCTGAAGATAAGAGCTCACAATTGTGAATAAAGTAATCAAGAGATTAGGTGGAGGTTGTAGAAGTGGAAATACGTGCAAAATGCTGATTTTACCTTTTACCTATCTCTTCTTACTCTTTTTGACACAAAACTCTGTTTGTTTTTCTTTATCCTCTAATCTCTTTGCCCATTCCTCATTCTTTATAGCATTCTCCTTCTCTACCGGGCGCCTGGCCTTAGACCCTTTATCAATTTAGCTGTCTTTCTTGTGGTTTTATCCCATCCCAATTATGACCTTTACAGAACTAACTTACATATTTATACTCCAAACCCAGACCTCTTTTCTGAGCCCTAGACCAATATGATCCTGTGTGGCTGGCCTTTTCTCTTGGGTATCTCAAATACAGTATATCTGAACCAAATTTGTAATCTTCCCCTACAAAATGGTAGTAATCTGTCATTCCTTGGCTTAGTGAATGGCATGACTATAGATTTAGTTCCATAAGCCAGAAACCAAAACGTCATCCTTGTCAACTCTCTCTCCCTCATTCTCATTTGTAAACCCTCACCAATGCCTATCCAGTTTACCTCCTAAGTATCTCTTAAGTCTGCCCATTTCTCTCCATTCCCTCCTCTTTCTGCCACCACTACCTAAACCAAGCAACCATCATGTCTTTCCTGGACTACTCTAGCCACTTCTTAACTGCCCTGCCTGCCTTCATTCTGTCCCTCTTATTGACAGACTGTACACAGCAGCTAGCTAGACCTGTCTTTCAAAACACAGTTCCAGTATGACATTTAAATGATTAAAGTTCCTGTATAAGGGCCCAGTTATTCTCATATTGTTTTGCCATTACCTCCTTCTTCATTACATATTTCTCTCTCTCTTTCTTACTTTCTCTCTCACTTCCACCTCCCACGCCTTCTTTCATCCCTCATCATAGTGATGCTCTTTTACTTTTCTTGGGGCTTTTGTACAACTTGTTCCCTATGACTCACACATCCTTATTCTCTCCACTTAGTTGTATTCTACCAAATTCTTCAGACTTCATCTTTCTCAGAGAAACCCCTTTTTTTTAAACTTCCCTGACTCTTTCACCTCCTTATTATAAGCTGTAACAACACTGTGTATATCTTATTCATAATTCCAGCTATAGTTTTACATTTTTTGGCTTTTTAAAATTAGTGTCACCCTTTATTATAGGATCATAATTCCTATTACAAAAAGGGCTGTCTCTGGTTTTGCTCACCATTGTACTGACATGCGTTGCTTAATGCATGGGGATGTGTTCTGAGAAATGCACTTTTAGGCATTGTATTAGTCCATTTTCACACTGCTGATAAAGACATACCCAAGACTGGGCAATTTACAAAAGGAAGAGGTTTTATGCACTTAGATTTCCACATGGCTGGGGAGGCCTTACAATCATGGCAAAAGGCAAGGAGGAACAAGTCACATCTTACATGGATGGTGGCAGGCAAAGAGAGAGAGCTTGTGCAGGGAAACTCCTGTTTTTAAAACCATCAGATCTTGAGACTTATTCCCTATCATGAGAACAGCACAGGAAAGACCCAGCCCCATGAGTAAAGGAATTGTGGGAGTAAGTAAAGTTAGTTGTTATATATAACTTGTTTTAAATTTTTGGTTTTTGAAAGATTCAACATAGATCAAGCTGATTTAAATCAAATATTTCTGGTTTAGGAGTTGAATGCATTAGATTATTTGGCAATTTATTTGCCAAGTACCTCCAACCAGGTTCCTCCCATGAAACATGGGAATTGTGGAAGTTACAATTCAAGATGAGATTAGGGCGGGAACACAGCCAAACCATATCATTCCACCCTGGCCCCTCCCAAATCTCATGTCCTCACATTTCAAAACCAATCATGCCTTCCCAACAGTTCCCCAAAGTCTTAACTCATTTCAGCATTAACTCAAAAGCCCACAGTCCAAAGTCTCATCCAGACAAGGAGAGTCCCTTCTGCCTATGAGCTTGTAAAATCAAAAGCAAGTTAGTTACTTCCTAGATACAATGGGGTACAGGCATTGGATAAATACAGCATTCTAAATGGGAGAAATTAGCCAAAACAAAGGGGCTGCAGGCCCTATGCAAGTCCAGAATCCAGTTGGGCAGTCAAATGTTAAACCTCCAAAATGATCTCCTTTGACTCCATGTCTCATATCCAGTTCATGCTGAATGCAAGAGGTGGGCTCCCATGGCCTTGAGCAGCTCCACCCCGTGGCTTTGCAGGGTTACAGCCTCCTTCCCAGCTGCTTTCACGAGCTGGTATTGAGTTTCTGTGGCTTTTCCAGGTGCCTGGTGCAAGCTGTCAGTGGATCTACCATTTTGGGGTCTGGAGGATGGTAGCCCTCTTCTCACAGCTCTACTAGGTGGTGCCCCAGTAGGGACTCTATATGGAGGCTCCCACCCCACATTTTCCTTCTGCACTGCCCTAGCAAAGTTTCTCCATGAGGACCCCATCCCTATAGCAAACTTCTGCCTGGGTATCTAGACATTTTCATACGTCATCAGAAATCTAGGCAGAGGTTCCCAAACCTCAATTCTTGACGTCTGTGCACTCACAGGCTCAACACCACATGGAGGCTGCCAAGGCTTGGGGCCATAGCTGGAGCAGCTGGGATGCAAGGCACCAAGTCCCTAGGCTGCACACAGCATGGGGACCCTGGGTCCAGCCCACAAAACCACTTTTTCCTCCTAGACCTCTGGGCTTGTGATGGGTTGGGCTGCCACAAAGGTCTCTGACATGCCCCAGAGACATTTTCCCCATTGTCTTGGTGACTAACATTTGGCTCCTCTTTTCTTATGCAAATTTCTGCAGCAGACTTGAATTGCTCCTCAGAAAATGGGATTTTCTTTTCTACGGCATTGTTAGGTTGCACATTTTCCCAACTTTTATGCTGTTTCCCTTTTAAAACTGAATGCTTTTAACAGCACCCAAGTTACCTCTTGAATGTTTTGCTGCTTAGAAATTTCTTCCAGCAGATAACCTAAATCATCTCTCTCAAGTTCAAAGTTCCACAAATCTCTATGGCAAGGACAAAATGCCGCCAGTCTCTTTGCTAAAACATAACAAGTCACCTTTGCTCCAGTTCCTCATCTCCATCTAAGACCACCTTAGCCTGGATTTCATTATCCAAATCATTATCAGCATTTTGGTCAAAGCCATTCAACAAGTCTCTAGGGAGTTCCAAACTTTCCCACATCTTCCTGTCTTCTTCTGTGCCCTCCAAACTGTTCTGACCTCTGCCTGCTACCCAGTTCCAAAGTCACTTCCACATTTTTGTGTATCTTTTCAGTAGGACCTCACTCTACTGGTAAAAGTTTACTGTATTAGTCCATTTTCACACTGCTGATAAAGACTTACCTAAGACTGGGCAATTTACAAAAAAAGAGGTTTCACATACTTACAGTTCTACATGGCTGAGGAGGCCTCACAGTCATGGCAGAAGGCAAGGAGGAGCAAGTCACGTCTTACATGGATTGCGGCAGGAAAAGAGAGAGCTTGTGGAGGGAAACTCCCGTTTTTAAAACTGTCAGATCTTGTGATACTTATTCACTATCACGAGAATAACACAGGAAAGACCCACCCCCATGATTCAGTTACCTCCCACCATGTTAGTCCCACGACACATCGGAATTATGGGAGTTACATTACAATTCAAGATGAGATTTGGGTGGGGACATAGCCAAACCATATGAGGCGTTATTTCATTGTGCAAACATTGTAGAGTGTACTTTCACAAACCTAGATGGTATAGCCTACCACGTACCTAGGCTATATATGATATAGCCCTTATAGTCATATGGGACCAATGTCATATATGTTGTCCAATGTTGATCAAAATGTGGTTATGTAGCACATGACCCTGTTCCCATGGCCTCACCAGAACTTTGCATATAGTTGGTGCTCAGACAGTGTTTGATGAATAAGTGAATAGGTGAAGTCTTCTGCTTAAGTCTGATCTTATAAGATCAGGGGGCAAAACAACTTCAAGAAAAATCAAGAAGATAATTATTAGTTCTTTGGTAAGCTGAAAGTAGAGGCCGAGGGGAAACAACTTTGAGATGTGGAACACTACCAAAGGTGGCTTTGACTACCTTCTTAAGGATTTTTTTCCTTCTGTAGTCTGTAAAAATCAATGAAAGAATGTCAGTATTCTCCTTAAAAACGTTTTTTATGTAAATTTGCTCTTATTATTTCATCTAGTTATAGATCTTTCTATTAGAAGTATTAAATTATCTGATTTCTCCTAATTTAAGATGTCCATCCAACTTCACTATTTTTTCATGATACAGACTTATCATTTTTGTCACCAGTTATTTTAAGTTAGTATATTTTTGCTTTTTTTAAATTTCTGTTCATTAAGCCCTTGAGTAGTAAATTTGGAGCCCTTTTAAAAATTTAGATTTTAGAGCACAGAAAATTTTTATTTTTCTGAAATATAGCTAGCTTATCATTAGAGCACTCCATTATATTTTTGAAATTTTATACAACAGTTTTTAAAATTAACCTTGTAATTTTGTTCTCATTTTCAAAGGAATACTTTTTAATGAGGAATATTAGTATTGTATTTTTCTTCATTGCTATTAACAATTTTTTCCTAAGTCTTTGAGGATTTTCAGGTTACTGAACTAATGCATACTTGTAACAAGTGAATGGATGCAAAGATATAAAAAGAAAAGGCCAATGAGTTAGTTTGGCATCAAACACATCACCTCACACCTAATACTCCTATCTTTGAAGTGTATTCAGTTTCCTCCTTGCAAATACAGACATCTACAAATGTACATATATTTAGGCGTTTGAGCTTTCTAAATGATTTTTAAACCATTAATCAGTGATTTCTGGAATTACTGCACAAACTGAAAGAGCACAGTGGAACAGTTTGTCTCTGAATGATGTTTAGGAATTTGAAGATATAAACTAAGCTTAGATCTGCCTTTGTGCATGCCATAGACCTATTGCCAACTTCTTTGTTGATAGTAGTGAATGTGGTTAGGGAAATTTTAATAAAATCTCTTAAGATAGATTTGAATTTTCATGGAAAAATTCCTTCCGTTACCAGCCTTTCTGCTGATGGCAAATAATATTTCTTTTTACCTCTTGGCCACCTCAGTTCCAATTGTCATATTGATGGGAATTGGATATCCTAGGTATGTAAGTATGCAATAAATGTTCGTTTTCCATTCTTGTCTTCCCATTTTAAGTTTTACCCAAAATATCAAAAGAAAATGTTCTGCATAATTTTGGAAATAATTGGAAGCAAAACAAGTAGTTTTGTTTATTTTCTTGAAAATGTTTTTTTTTTAATACAGTTACATTGTTGAACGCCAAGGAACTTATATAAAACTAGATTTAAACCAGGACAGTGAAGCTAATATTTCATTCACTTCATATCTTTGCCTCTATTATGTATTAGCATTATCTCTTTTTTATGTGTCTCATAAGTATAAATTGCTTATAGAAGTTACCAACTTTTCCATCCATTTCTTCATTCTTTAAATCTTCTTTGATTCCCCTTTTTAACTATCCATCTTTATCTCTCAAGCAGCAAAATGTGAAGATAATACAAGTTGCTTTGCCTTGTTAACTAGGTACTATTTTTTTTTACCATAGCACTTTGTAATTTTTATCTTTGTTTTGTTTCACACCTCCAGAATGTCTTGCATAGAAGCAAATATTACTATTGGGCCCTGCATATATGTGCTTTATGTGCATGTAGCCAATGCATAAATGCATGTTTTTGACTTGCTACATAAAAGTAAAGTTAGTTGTTATATAAAATGTGTTTTAAAATTTTGGTTTTTGAAAGATTCAACATAGATCAAGCTGATTTAAATCAAATATTTCCGGTTTAGGAGTTGAATGCATTAGATTATTTGGCAATTTATTTGTGTGATTTCGTGATTACAATATCATATTACAGTGTGCATACATATGTAATTTAATATATATATACACATATATAATTGTCAAATTAAATAATATAAAAGGACCTTTGAGCCTATTTTAAAATATTCACTTCTGTCAAATATATCATACTTTTGTTATTTTCATATATTTTGGCAAAAATGAAACCTAACTTGTATACATGTTTATTTTATACTATTTATTTGAATTAATTTATTGTTGTTTAAATATAGACTTTGGTCATGCTAAAATAATGTTTGCTTGCAGTCATTTTTCTGTCTTTATAAAGTTGTAGAAAATTCTCTAAACATCCATTGGGAGTATTTTATATTATATTGTTAGAAATTTATTTGACAGCTATTTATTTCATTCTAGAGAATGATGTATTGAATCTCCTTATTTAGCTGCTTTCCACCTGATATGTGGACTTAAGCCGTTGGTAAATATAGTTAATAAGTTAGGTTACTACCATAAGCATTTGTTGACTACATTTTTAGAGAAATCATTTGATAAAATAGAACAGATAGTATTTTTTATTAAAGCTGAATATGAAATTTTATGTGCCAAGGAAATCTGATACAATTATCCACGTATTTTCTCAATGTGAAAAAAAGGAGATAAATATTCAAATATGATTAACCATTGTACATTTGTACTGTCTTTATCTGTAGCTATCATTTTTATCAATTTTTTGTTTTCATAGTAGCATATTTAAGTGAGAGGGGATGGGAAGAAAAATTATGTGTCTATATTTAATATTGTAAAATAATGTTCTGTTTTTAAGAGAATAACATAATAGTCTTAGATCTCATCTCATTTTTTCTTTGTTTTATAAATGAGTAGATGAGAAATGCAGCTACCACTATATTATGGTAAATAAAGTGGGCATTTCTAAATAGCACAGCATTTGAATTAGTAACTGCTCCAGAAATACAGTCAGAGACCTGTTAAATAAGTCTGAAACTGTGAAGTGTCTAAGATGTTGCCCTGCCTGCATACTAAAAGGTAGCCTGCCATAGGCTAACTTTGACACCTGGGTCAGGGTACAGACCGTGTTGCTTCTCCCTAACTCCCCACTGGTCTATCTACATGGCGAGAGCCAGCTACTGCATGGGCATGGGTTGCACCACAGGAGAGGTACTCCAAAATTATGAAACTCTGAGCTTGTATAGGAGCTATGGGCACATCTGGTCATCCTCTCCTCTGGAGAGAGAAAGAGAGGAGAGAAAAAAAGTAGACCAATTGGCCATGCAGGGACCTTATCTTTTACTATGGTTACGCAGACTCCCTTGAGGAAGGAAAGGAAGGCCTATATCTTGGAATGTAAGCAGTTGACTCCTTGGGAGATAAGAAAGGAGTCTCTAGGCTTTTGTTACCCTTTGAATTGGAGAAAATGGCTCTGGGGAAGTGAAGACATTCTCTGTTTAGCACTTTAGTTTCTATTACTCAGAAGGCCCTGGATGAGTAGGAACACCAGAGATTTCAGGGAGGATTATCTTCCAACAAGACCCAAGGTGTCTGGAAGGGACACACAGGGTCTACTAAACTTGCTAGTATTTTGTTGATGATTTTTGCATCAGTATTAATAAGGAATAATAATGTCTTTTATAGATAATTTTTTTTCTGGTTCAAGATCCCTGTCCAAGATTGCATATTGCATTAATTTATCATGTCCGTTTAGTTTCCTTTAATTTAGAACAGTTCTTTGACCTTATTTTGTCTTTCTGGATTTGAGTTTGACATTTTTCAAAGAGCATATATCAATTATTTTGTAAAATGACTCCCAATTTGAGTTTGTCTAAAGTTTCTTCATGATTAAGCCGTATTGGTTTTGTAACAATAATACAACAGAAGTGACGTTATGTCTTAGTACTTCACACCAGGTAGTAAATGTTATTGGATTTGTCCAGTATTGCTGGACATTTTTATCACTTGTTAAAGGTTGTTTCCTCTAAGTTTCTCCATATAAAGTTACTATTTTCCCCTTTGTTTCTAATAAGGGAGGAGATACTTGTGTGACTAAATATATAGTGCCCCTCATCAAACATTTACCCATTCATTTTAGCATCTTTTGATGGTTTTCTAACTCCATCATTTCCTTCATCCCACTATATGTGTGGAATAGCTTCCTTTCCCCTATTTATTAATTTATATCTCTGTGGACTTTGATAATTTACATCTCTGTGGACATCTTGAAAGTGTTACAATGTATCACTATACAATTTACTTTGAAGATAATATTGGCCCAGATTTGGCCAGTGGAAGCCCCTTCAAGCTAGCTTCTGGTTTTTACCATTTTGTACAATAGGATCTTCTAAGATCTAATTTTGTACTTTCCACTTCTCAGACTTGGAATTAACTATTTCTGCAAACACACCTAGTCCCTTTAGTAGGGAATGGTTTTATAAACTCTTTAGAAACAATGAAACTGTTCTATTTTTGATTGATGGATTGATTGAGATTGAGCCTTCCTCTGTCACCCAGGCTAGAGTGTAGTAGTGTGATCATAGCTCACTGCTGTCTCAAACTCCCGGGCTTCAAGCCACATCTCATGTCAGCCTCCCAAGTAGCTGGGACTATGGACATTTGCCACTGTGCCTAGCTTTTTTTTTTTTTTTTTAATTTATTCTAGAGATGAGGTCTCCCTTTGTTGCCCAGGCTAGTCTCAAACTCCTGACCTCAAGTGACCCTCCAGCCTAGGCCTCCCAAAGTGCTGGGATTAAAGGCATGAGCCACCTCCCTGGACTGTTTTATTTTTAAATAGAAATTTTTACCTTTTTTTTTTCCCAAAAATATTATTCAGGAAAATGAAAGGGATGATGAGATTTTAGAATTTTCAAACTTTTATCCAAGAGCAAATATAATTTTCCACAGTCCCTTTCCACTAGAAGATTTCCTTCTATACCTGTAATATTTAGACTGCTTCAAGTTGCTCTGAGGTGTCACAGGAATTGCTGTCATGAGGTTAGGAGTAGGGAGAAGTGTGCTCTTTGGAAGTGAGAAAAGAGATGTGGATTTCTCTCAGATCTACTTCGGTTGCTTTAATCTTTTTGTTTATTTATTTATTTTTAATATATTGAGCTGCTACAAGAGTTTGTAAGAACAAATTCCGCGGCTAAAAAAATTTTTTAAACTGCTTCCTTACAGCATTAGTTTTTCAAAATTTACATAAAGATTAGTAATTTCTGTTATGTGGTGATACTTAGTAGACATATTTCACATATGGAGTATCAATTTCATTTTTGTTACAGAAATGAAGTTTGCTCATCTACTTTGTCATGTATGCATTGGACCAAGCAAATCAGCAGTTTTCCCTTTTGGTCCTAAAATCCCAGCTTGAACACTAATTGTCTATACTAAGTGAATACTGATTGGGTGTACTATATGGTTTCAAACATAATATCTTTTATTCATTGAACAACTGTGATTCCTCCATTTTCTCTAATCAGGTATAAAGTCAAGTATTTGCATATATAATAAGACAGATCTGTAACTGAAAATGCTGCCCCAACTCTACAAACCAGCACTGAGCTTGAAAGCTTTTTTTTTTCCCCACAGCTTTTCCACCCTCAGTTTTGTTATTTTTTCTCACTGATTGTGGACTCCTTGCATATAGAGACTCTCACAATTCATACTATCTTCACTATACAGACCAAAACTTGAACACCTCAGTTTGTTGGTTTGGCTAAATGCTTTTATATAAAAACCTGTAACAATATCAAGTTTTCAATTTAAATGCTTTTAACATAAATAATAGTTATGAGTGTATCAAAAACTTATCATCAAATATGATATAAGGAAGATATACCCTATAGTCATCATATATATGTATCTTAAATTCATATCATTATATAAATATTCTGTCTTTATAATTTGAATCATTGCCAAAAATACTATTGAGTTATATTACTTACTTAAAAGTTAAAATGGATAATATTCTAATTTTTTCCTTAAATTGTAGGTTATGTTTATTAAATCATATTTTTAACATCTTCTGATCAGGTCCCTAATAATTTTATTTTATAAAAAAAGTATTTCAAAGATGGTATTTAATAGATCATCATTATGTTGATCTTGTCATTAAATCTTCTAAAGCATCGTCAAGTTCACCTAGTCCAACTGCTTATTTACAGATGAGAAAACTAAGCCTAATACTATGCCCAAAGTGAGATATGCTTATGCTTTGGAATTGAGACTAGAACCTTGGCTTCTTCACTTCCATTTCAAAGCTTTTTCCCAACACAAAACTGACATCTTCATTTAACCACTTAATGCCCTAAAGAGAGAAAACAATTCAGAGAATATGTTTATAAATTCCAATTGGAACAAGAGAAAAAAAGAAAATAATAATTTTTAAAATTCCAACTAGAAAATCTGAGGCCTCAGGAAATTTTCAATAGTGTGGGTGAAAGATCTATAGTTTCATGATAATTTTAAGTTACTAAAATTTTTTTCAAGTTTCTAGCTGTAGTTGATGTTCAAGTTCATATATTTTTGGAAATATAATCATATTAAACCATATCATCAAGCTAAGAACACTTTAGACGTGAAGCATTTATAAATTTTTTTAAAAATTTCTTCAGCAAATTATCTTGCTTGAATGTATACTTTTTAGTATTGAAGAAGTATAAAGTACATAGAACTCATATGGTGTCAAACCATGAAAAACCATCATTTATGAAAAACAGCATTGAGAACTGGTGATGTTTAGTTCAAGAAAGAGAAAGTCATACTGGAGATCTGATAGCAGTTTCCAAATATTTGAAGAATTGTTATATGTAAATAGAAGTTCAGTTTTGCTTTCCTCTTGCCACAAATAGATCAGTATTGGTCTTGGTCCCAGTGAATGGGAAGTTTAACAAATAAATCTGGGGTGAGTGTTAGAAAAACTTCTGTAAAACAGCTAAACGTTGTCCTACCAAATAGATCACTTCCATGTGCCAGGCTTCTTCCTAGTTCTTTGTAATTATTGTTTGTTGTTCCCACAGCACCCTTGTAAGGCAGGTACTGTTATCTCCATCTTACAGATAAAAATTGAAGTGCAGGTGAACTTGCCCAAGTTTATCTAGTATATAAATGCTAAGCTATGATTTGAACATAGGTCTACTTGATTCTTAAACACCGTTGATATTCAGCACAAGTCTATATGTTATATAGATTAGTCTGGCATCAGGTAAGAATTTGATAAGTTAGTCTAGATTGCTAAAAAATTTTTCTAAAACAAAAACAATTGATTTATATTAAATTTGTATAAGTAATTATGAGCAAGTAAAATTAACATGTATGATTATGTTTATTTTCTTTTGTATGTTATAAATACCAAATAAAAATTATAACATAGTCTATGTTCAAGAAAATGTTAAGGTTAAAATACACATTTATTTATAGCATTATTGTATTAAGTTATTTATGTTTATAAATATAAGTTGCAAAAATGAATTCATATCTCAGATTAATTGAATGCATATTAAGAATGCATAGAAAATTTATTCAAGCATCAGTTGGATGACATAAATTATATTACCTCCAAAAAATACATATGCTTAGGAAAACAATGTTTTCATTAAAGAAAAAATTTACAGTAAAGGAGAAATGCATTCAAAATATTTACTGTTTTAAAATTTTATACTTAATAAACTATACTTTTTGTTCTATTTTCTGTGGTCCTAGTATTTCAGAGACTGCTGAAATATGTCTTATGTTTCTAAATATATTGTACAACGTCTTGCTATATTGGTGAATTGGTTGTAAGATAATATTTTTATAGTTGGCTTAGAAATATGACTACTTGTATTTTTGCTGTCACGGTACATAATGTACACTTAGTCCTCTGGTTTTTTAAATTATACTTTTTAATAACAGGTATCTTTTAGATTTTAGGAGATGTAAAGTATTATTGATTTCTTTTAATAAAATATAGCAGTTAAAGCTCTCCTCAACTCAAACATACAAGCTGATAAATATTAAAATGATTTTTAAGTGAAATTTATAAGAAATGTTTCACATTCAGAGTAGTGTTCTGTATATAATTCAGTAATAATAACCTGAAACTATTTATCACTTAAAAGCTTGGGTTTCTTGAGAAGAGCTGCATGAGAGTCCTGAGCTGGCTCTGAACTGCCAAGTGTGGATCTAATTACATAGCTTGGAGCTGTGGAACCACATCTCACTATTGTGGATTACTTTCCTTGGCTTATTTACATAACTTCATGAATGAAGACTAGTCAGTGAATTATACAGTCTTATATAGCTAGGGCAGCATAAATTAACCCTGTTTGAGGTAGCTTATATTTTCATGGCGTATCTAATAAATGTTTAACTATGTCTTCATGTGCGTTAGTAATTTGATTGGTTGCCAGGAATATCTAATAATAAGTGCTGGTTGTTAAATGCAAATTGATACACTCGTGATTAATAGAGGATTTTAACATTTATCATTTTTAGCCCTATTTTTACTAAATGATAGTTTTATTGATGTAATCCAAATGTAGTAGTGTCAATTTTTTTACCTTTATCCAAAGTAAGGATGCTTCCTTTATTCTTCAGTAGTACATTACAGTTGGCCCTCCATATCCATGGGTTCTACATTTGTGGATTCAGCAACTTCACATGGAAAATATTTGAGGAATAAAAGAACGGTTTCATCTGTACTGGACACGTAGACTTTTTTTCTTGTCATTATCCCCTAAACAATACAGTATAATAACAGTTTACAAAGCATTTACATTGTATTAGGTATTATCAAGATATGATATAAAGTATACAGAAGGATGTGCGTAGGTTAAATGCAAATACTACACCATTTTATGTAAGGGTCTTAAGCATTTGGTATCCACAAGGGGTCCTGAAACCAGTCTCCCATGGATACCAAGGGAAGACTGTATTTTGGTTAATACATTTGATTAATTTTTAATGTAGGTAGCTTAGATTTAGAAGACAGTTTTGACCTCAAAGTCTAGAATTTTTATATCTTTTTTTCTTATAAGCTAATCTTTCTGAATAGCTTATAAGTAATTTCTTTTTTAAATCACAAATTTTACACCTTGTAATAGCACTAAAATATGCATATATGTATTTCTATAACACTATCAAAAAACTAATCAGCAGCAATTTTAATTGATTAAATATCAATGGGAGGTTTGCTGTTAAATTTAAATAAAACTATCCATGAAAATTATTTAGTTGAGTAATTGGAAGTTTGCTTGTTACCTCATAGTTTAATAAAGGTGTGAATGGAAAGCATTAACTCAGCCTACAAGCTATTATAATTTATAAACTTTTAAATTCAAATCTCTGCTGAAAAGTATGTGGTCTTTGTGAAAACTGACCATTTTTAACATTGTAATTTCAGCAATATTTATTGAGCGTCCACTGATTGGATGATAGCAGGAAGGCTGGTAGGTAGACCTCAAAATTAGCAAAATGTAAGCCCTGCCCTCAGGCAGCATTCAAGGAAGAGATATAACTTGATGGAAAGAAAGTAGGCTTTGGAATGGCAAATCTGAGATGAACTCCCTATTCTTATGAATGAGTGGCAAATTATTAAAATGCTCTGCGTTTTAGTTTTCTCTTCTGTAAAATACGAATACAATTACCTACCTCGCATGTGGTTAACAGTAAGATAACATGTGTATTGTACCTAGTAATGGGCCTAGCACATAGTATGACCCAATAAATGGTGTCTTTTATGATTAATCTTAACATCGGGGTGAGCTATGTAAGCTTATGATTACACAGAGTGCAAGTATGAACAATGTGTAATGGGAGTGGTTAATTTTCCCTGGCGAGATTGGAGAAGGATCACTAGAACTGGGCTTTGTAGATTTATAGAATTTACACAGATGCAGTCAGCAGGAGAACTAAGAGAAAAACATGGCTAACGTCCTGGAAATATACAAATGCATGAAGGTTTTAAACAACAGGAAGAGTTCAGAGAGATAACACACAAAGGGCCAATAATGAAGAACTTTAGAGTGTTATGACCTTTAAAATCAAGTACTTTGTCATCTTTGAGAGGGAGGATCCTAATTAATTTCTACAATATTGTATTTATTGATTTTTGGTTACTTCCTCCTATAGTTCTTCATGTAATGAATGGTGGCTTCTGTGTTCATTATCTTCCTAGACTCCAGTCCTTCACCATATAATTAGATATAAGCTTCAGAAGCACAGGGACCAGTGCTAGGCGAGCCCGTTATATGTCTGCAGTGCCTGTCATGTAATTGTTGGATGATCACAGACTAGCAGAGGAGCTAAGTCAAACACAAAAATAGTTAAAAATAAAAGATAGGCAATGATAAACACTTGAGAGGCATCTGAATTATTTGGATGCCCAAAAGGATAAGGCATCACAGCACTTGTGTCTGGAAGCAGCCAGGAAAAACTACTTAATCGTAATAGTAATGTTCTTCTCTTCCATGTAGGTATGAGAGTTTCTTTTTTATTTCTTGAATGAAATTTTATGAAAAATGTATAAACTTTTCAGGTAATTCAGTAGCCACAAAACTATATTTTAAAATGTTTAAATCTAAGATTTTTTCATAAGATCTATCTCAAATATTTATACTAACTCAGTTTACTCAGATATACATATCTAAATGCTTTCTTGCTCAGCTTCATTTTTAATAAAAGAATCAAGAGCTCCTGTGGCTGCTTTTTTTTTTTTAATAACTCCACCACTTTAAAATTATCCTGTCTTCTGTCCTATCAATTACAATTCCAAGATTGTCTTTAGGTGTTTTCCATGGTTTGCATACTTTTTAAAAATATTTCTTCAAGACATATTTTTTGACCATGTGATATCTATTCCTTTATTAAAATCAATATTGTTTTAAACCATGATGGCCTTTCTCTGTTAAGTTTAAAATACTTCTCTAACGCAAAAATAATTTTTCAGGTATTTCTTTTAGTAGTATCAGGTTTTTTTTTTCTGAGCCTTGAAATGAATGATTTCCTTTATCTTAGTATATAATTTTTTATGGGGTTATGTTTTACCTTTTCAGGTGGTATTATTTTTGTCCACGTGTCCATTTCTGTAAAAAGTCTGTATTGACCGCCATATGAATTTGCTGTCTTCTGTGTTTGAACATATGGATACTTTCCCTTGAACTGCTGTTGATTTCTTCTGCTAGGTCATGTCTCTTTTTTCTTCCTAAAGCATTTCCAGGTAAACTAAAATATAAATTCGCCACTTAGACCACAAGTTTTATTATCACCCTTTTAAGTACATTGCTAAATATGTGTTTTTTTGGCTTTGTACTGTAAAACCCATAGCAGTAAAATAACCATAGCAAATATACTATTTTATTACCATAGCATATTATGAATATATTATTATAACCTCATTGTTATCAATTATTTCTCCTGTTCAAAATAATTTATATATTTAATTATGAAAACTAAGCCAGGCATGGTGGCGCGCACCTGTAGTCCCAGCTACTCGGGAGGCTGAGGCAGGAGAATCGCTTGAACCCAGGAGGCGGAGGTTGCAGTGGGCCGAGATCACGCCACTGCACTCCAGCCTGGCAACAGACACTGTCTCAAAAAACAAACAAACATACAAAAAACTATTAAAGATTCGCTTCAATGGGTAAGACAAATGATACAAGACACACAAAGAAAAAATTTTTTTTATTCTGTTTCCCCATCCCCCACCAAATCCCGTTTTCCTTTTGTGAGATAACTAATTTGGAAGGTGTCCATATCTCTGTTTTCAAACATATACTTTCACATACATCTCTATAGAATATAACAGCACACTCAGGATAATATTATGGAAATTTTTCTTCAGTGGATATTTTTTCACTTAGCAGTATATTATGGACATCTCTGTGTATATGTGTGAGATCAGGTCTGTGTGTGTGTGTGTGTGTGTGTGTGTGTGTGTGTGTGTGTGACAGAGAGAGTGAGAGAGAGATTTAAGTACAGAAAAAATGAACTATGTCTGTATGAATGAGATATCAAAAGTAAAAATCAAAAGATAAAGCACAGACTAGGACACAATATTCACAATACAGAAAAAGGAGCAAAGTGTACTATCTTTCATATACAAAAAGGACCAACAAATTGATAAGAAAAGAATAAAGCCCCAAAATTAAACAGATTATATTCAGAATAGGGACATAGTTCAGTAAAGTCTTATATACTTTGACTTAACTATTCTACTTCTATGAATGTATCCAACAGATATGTTCACAAACATGTAAAATGACTTGTGTACAGAGTTATACTCTGTGTACACTCTGTATACACTCTGTATTTATTACGTTGCTTTTAATAACAAAAGATTGGAAACAACATAATTGCCCATCAAACAAGGACTAGTTATTATAAATAAGTTTTGATGTTTCTATGTAATGGAATACTATGCAACTGTAAAATGTAAATGAGAAAACTATACTGATGTGAGATCTTCAAGATAATATGGTTCAGTGAAAAAGGAAAGACAGTGTGTATAATCTACTACCATATGGTGAAAAGGGATTAAAATTATGAATTTGTAGTTGTTTAAATATGTGCATAAACTCTCAAAGGACACACAAGAAACACAGTGGCTACTAGGTTAGAGGGAAGGGTGGTAGAGACACTGTGCACATTTTTATACTTTCTAATTCTGAACTATGTAAATATATTACCCTATCAAAAAATTAATACAGTGTATTATAAGGAGCAAAATTATACTCTAATTTTATAAGGAGCAAAATTATACTCTAATAAACAACTGCTAACATTTATTGATCACTTACTATGTACCACACACTATTGTAAATGCTTTGTTTATATTGTCTTATTTCTCACAACAGCCCCATGTTTTTAGTATACATAAAAGACAAAAATTATTTTTAAAAAGCAGAAATGGCCATTATTAGCTGTGATGGGCTAGTGTGTTTGATTGGGCTCAATGTCTTATATTTACTTAAGACACATTGAGTATTTGCTGTATGCCAGGCTCTTTGCTCCCTATTGAGAAGTCAGATAACTAAATATGGAAAGTTATTTGATAGAAGAAGTACTGGAAGAATAAGAATGTGGTCAGATGACTCGAGTGTCTTCAGCTGGCTAGCACTGTGATCTAAAACAAAAACTCTGTAGTGACTTGTAGTGTCTAACTATGGATGATTCTTGGATCTACAGCATGCACAACAAGATCTTTTAAAATTGTATCTACCTGATAATACAAATGTGGTAATGTAATCACAGCAGCAGAAACTATTCTGTGCCTACATGCTGTCATGGGATATAAATAAATATATGTGTAGTGGCATTCCCATTCAGACCATACAACACTGTTTTCCCACTTCTTCAGAAGATGGTATTTGCCAGAACTATTGTAAATGCACAGAGGAAAAGCTAATAATTTTTTTAACTTATAATGGATGCCTTAATACAGGATTCTCCTATTTTAACTTGCATCAGAATAACCTGGAGGGCTTGTTAAAACAGATGGCTGGGCCCCACCCTCAGAGTTTCTGACTCAGGAACACTGCTGCTGCTGCTGATGCTGCTGATCAGGGAACCACACACTTTTAAATCACTATTTATGTAGGTCTTTAGGGCTTAATTCTCTTGAAGAGCCTGGGTTAAGAAAATTGAGAAGAACTGAGAGCAAGGCAGATAAGTGGCTGTGATGGTTAGAATGAAAACATAAACTGCCAGGACATGACCCTCCTTACCCCAAGCCTCAGCTTTTGCAAGAGTCAATGCCATGTGGGCCATATAATGTAAAACATCATTTCTCAGCAACATTTTTCTGTGGGACATCTGTCTGCCATATTGTTGTATCTTTTTCAGATATATCCATTCTGTTTCACTTCTTAGCAGTATTCCTAGAAAAGAGGGTTTGATTCGGCCGGGCGCGGTGGCTCACGCCTGTAATTCCAGCACTTTGGGAGGCCGAGGTGGGCAGATCACGAGGTCAGGAGATCGAGACCATCCTGGCTAATACGGTGAAACTCCATCCCTACTAAAAATACAAAAAAATTAGCCGGGTGTGGTGGCGGGTGCCTGTAGTCCCAGCTACTCAGGAGGCTGAGGCAGGAGAATGGCATCAACCCGGGAGGCAGAGCTTGCAGTGAGCCGAGATCGCAACACTACACTCCAGCCTGGGTGACAGAGTGAGACTCCATTTCAAAAAAAAAAAAAAAAAGAGTTTGATTCAAGATTTCACATTAAATATTCCTACCAATTTTTTTATTCCTAGTTCATCTTTCACAACCCCCTTACAAAGGTTGCTAAAGGGGAAGTGTTTTAAATTGTTTTGTGTGATGTTAAATACACATACACACATGCACATATGCATGTAAATGAGTAATAAATAGGTGCATAGTTGTCAATGTATAACAATTGTATACTGGTCTGTTTAATCTTTTAGGCAAAATTAATTTTGTTTATGTTTATTCCCCTAATAATGGTGCTAATACTTACCAGCTATGACAGAGGTTCTCAAAGTTTCTGGACAATAATATTAGCATCTTTGAACTCCTTAGAAATGCAGTTTCATGGCTTGCCCCAGACCTATATAGTCAGGAAGGGAACTGAGGGAAACAGCAGCAATCTGTGTTTTTAACAAGCCTGCCAGGTGATTTTGAAGCTTTCTAAAATTTTAGAGCCACTATTTTACTAAACACAGTGTTTTCCCTTACATTATATCCTTTGATTCGTATAGTAATCCTGTGATACACTGTAACTCTTTATCTGTGTTCTGGGGGAAATAAGAATTGAAGAGATTAAATAATTTATTCTAACTCACACTGATATTTAGCAGTACTCCAAAGAAGAATTTTCAGATCTTTTTCAAATAATATGTCCTCCTTTCCTTTGAATATACCCTGAAACAGTATGTGTTACTTAAGCATTCCAGTTTTTTGAATCATTATTTTCTGAGCTTTTACTCCTTTATTAATTTTAATCAGCATCTCATGTGAACGCTTTCTTTGACAAGTCAAATAACAGGACCAGAACTCAAATTTACATACTTTTTTTTCCCAAGTACAGGAATGATTCCATCATATATTTTAAATATAAATGGCTTTTGCAGTTTATGACCACATTCTGCCTACTTTTGTTTCTATGTGAACTCTTCCATAATAAAAATAAAACAATATGAAAAAATGGCTTTTGAAACTAAAAATAAGTATATAAAATATTTTTAAATGCATAACCTAAAAAACTCAAATAAAAGTATAAACAGTTTTATAAAAATCTAAATTTGCCATCATTATTGACTTAATCTTACTATTCTGTTCTTATTTTAATAACACACCAATTTAACTGCTGCTCAGTTACCAAAAAGTGTTTCTAATATAATTTGGAGTTATTTCTGTCAAATGAAACAATGCTGTCCTATTACTTGTAATTTTCATATAAGTCTATTTAAGTTAATTAACCAAATTAGCAAACCATAAAATCAGGTGTGTTTGTAGAGACCGAAAACCTTGTAATGACTTCAATTTGAGCTTCAACACATGAAATTTTTAATAAAAAAAAAAGAGTTCATTTTACTTAACACAACATGATGGATTCCTTAATAAAAAGAAATTGTTACTTTAAATTGTAACTAATATTTCTCTTGGCTGCAGTAGAAAATGATTTGCAAAATGAAAAGTTGACAAGTAAGACTGAAATAATTAATGAAGATTTAGGTCGTATTTTATTTTCCCTTATGTTCTCCATATCTGCTAATTCAACAGGATTTACATAATGTGGCATTTGAATTATGGAGAATAGAAATCTGGTAGCATTATAAAACCCTGGCCCATCTGGGAAATAATGTTGGGGCTTATTAGTTATATAAAATACCTTAAAATTTCCTGATATTTCATATGTATAGTTAAATAAAGATATTATTAGGAGGGTTCTTAAAACATCTTCGTAGTGGTGGTTTTATTTATTTTACCTTTTAATCCTCTTTCAGCTTCAGAGGGGAAAATTAAGTTGGTATTAATTATTAACCAATTTCACACAGTAATGCTGTGATCATTTCTGTAGTTGTTAATAATTCAATTTCTAGACTCCTCCCTTAGATATCCTTACTCAGCTGGCTTTAAAGGAGGACCCAGAAATCTATTTTAACAAGCAGCAGCAGTGATTCAGATGTAATAGTCCCTAGGTCTCACTGTGAGAAACCTTAGAAGAGAATGTACTCCTTCAAGCTAACACACTAAAAATAACAAAATTAAATATTCCAAATACAACTGTAGCCTCCTTTATGCAACTTTAATCTTGGAATGATGGGAATGATTATCAGAGGATTTTCTCCCTATAACAGTAATGTACGACTTTAGAGCTTTGAAACATAGTTATCATAGTATCCCTGGTGCTGTACTAAGCACTTGGTACCGTATTTGGCACCATAGTAGGAACTGCATAAATATCTTGGGATGGATGAATGCAGAAAACCAAGTAGCTCCACGTTTAGGGTTCCCATGTTATCCACATGTTATCTTCTCTTTGGTTCAGCTGCCTAAGTTATGTGTACAATTTTATCTTTCTCCTTAAATTGTACAGGTTTTTAATGGAAGGGGGCACAGCTTGTCTATTTTCATCTCTGTTTTTAACTCTATTTTACACATACATGCCTAGTAAATATTTATCAAGTAAAAAATATTTTGTGATTATTTAATTCATCATGCTAGATTCTCATCTCCATGAGGGCAGGAGCTTTGTGTCTCGTTTTCATGGCAGTTTTATCAGGACTTGGTAGTTAATGCATGTTCAGAAACATATGAATGAATGAATGAATAAATAAATTAACAAAAAAGTAACTTCATTTTAATTCCGATTTTCTTAAAATTTAATTTGGGGGTTAATGAGGTTTTCTGGGTGGTAAAATGTATTTTTATATTAGAGAAAAAAAATCTGCCTTGCTCTTTAAGAAGAAACTTACAAAGGAAATGTCCCTACCATTTGCGAGAGATAGAATGATAGAATTGGACAAATTCTGAACTGACGAATCTTCAGCAGGGCATTATTGTAGCAGAATTTTCTATCTTAGCATTAAATAGTGTTTATCAGTCATTACGAAAATACCACAATTTGAACCTGCGTGGCTGTTCTTAACATCTATGAAGTAAAGATGTTTGCCCATGAAAGCTAGAGAGCCTATCAAAAATCAAAAGATTTGTTTTCCTTAGTTGAAAAAGAAGGAAAACAGAATGTCCCAGTACCTGCAAAACTTTCTGAAATAAATTCTATTAGTGTACTCTTTTTAAAATATTCTTTTTTTTTTTTTTTTTGAGACGGAGTCTCGCTCTGTTGCCAGGCTGGAGTGCAGTGGTGTAATCCCGGCTCACTGCAACCTCCGCCTCCCGGGTTCAAGCGATTCTCCTGCCTCAGCCTCCTGAGTAGCTGAGATTACAGGCACGCACCACCATGCCCCACTAATTTTTGTATTTTTAGTAGAGACAGGGTTTCACCATGTTGGCCAGGATGGTCTCAATCTCTTGACCTTGTGATCCACCCGCCTTGGCCTCCCAAAGTGCTGGGATTACAGGTGTGAGCCACCACGCCCGGCCTTAAAGTATTCTTATGATCATATTTCCTTTCAAAACATATTAGTATCAGTAAATAAGTTAGAGCTCTGATAAAGTATGAAATCTCAAGATTTATGCCCTTGGTAACTGTAATTAGCTGATTAAATTTCTCCTGATGACTTGCAGTGCTTTTTGTTTTTCCGTAAACATTTTGGGTTTTTTTGTTTTGTTTTGTTTTGAGGAAGTTCTTATCTTCTACAAATTATCGTTCTCCTTTACTTTGAATGTACCTAAAATAGTATTAGTTATTTAAGCATTCCAGTTTCTTGAATGATTGTTATCTGAGATTTTACTGTGAATTTTAATAAGCATCTCATATGTGGAACACTTACCTTGACAAGTTTATAGACATAAGATTACTATGGCTTAAATATAGAGATACCTCTATAGAAGTATAGATATCTTTGTGTCACCCTGTCTCCTTTCTGGTCAAATCCCAGACCTCATTCCCCTTTTCATTTCTGTTAGTCCTCAAAATGGTCCTCTCTTTTACTTAGGTCAGCTCACATGAGCCTATCAATTCCCTGACTAGATACAATTCTTGAATATCCTCCTAAATGTATAGCCTGCAAAAAACATCAAAGTTTTAGCTTCCAGAAAAATGTAACTAACAGAGGAGTATAGGGGAGATATTGAGAAGAGGGGCAAGGATTAGGACATCCAAGTTGCTTGAGGTCTAAGCAGAATATCTTAGTGATTCCAGAGATGTAGATGTGTGAATTTAGTTGAAAGCAGGGGCTAGGGGAACTTGTCTTTAAGTCATTTACTGCACCCACACTTACTATCTTTAGATTGTATATTCCAGATTGTTAACAACGTAAAGTTGGTTTTATTCACACCAGATAAAATTGAAAAAGAGCAGTAGTCTATATGAGAAAATAATTTTTATCATACTAATGGCTCTTTGGGAATGCTGGGGTTGAGCTGATTCTGATGTAAGGTAGAGGCCAAAGAAGAAACTTACAGAGGAAAGAAGGCAGGTACTGACAGGCAGCAAAGGCAGGCTGCTAAACACTCCCTTATTCTCTTCAGTTGTATTCACACTGTGACTGGGGACTGTCCCTGAAGATGCATTTTTTTCCCCACTTCTCCTTGACACAACATTCAGACACACACCTTCCCCCTAGTTCAGATATCCTCAGTCACTTCATGAATAATTCCACAGGAAGGCTTGCACAGAGAATTCCAGGTACTTTCACAGAAGCATTTTTGTCTCCAGCAGTCCCCTAACCTTTGTATTTTAAGTGATTGTTCTTAGACATGATTTTGTCCAAGGAAGAGTTTTCTTTATTGTTTTCAATTTCTTGAAACATCTTTATGGAACTGGAAATTTAACTGATTGTAGTAATCTTCCAATGAGAAAGCTCTCAATATTTTTGTATGCTGTCTCTATAATAAGTGACTATGATAATGAATTATGCATTCAAAAGAGAAACATACAAATTAAACTCCAAATTTTATAGACTCCACAAACTTCTATCAACTTGTAAGCTAAATTTTATTTAACTTGTCTTTTTCCTATGTACACATTGTTCTAAAATAGGGATATGTTGGAGAATTTGTAAATTTGTGATTATGTTTTGAGAAATTAATAGTTGTTTATATGGAATGTTATCAAGGCTACTATTAAGCTGTAATTTAATTAATTGTAATATTAAATAAACTGCTTTCCTTTTTTTCAGGTGATGGTGTTTGTACATGCTCGAAATGCCACTGTAAGAACAGCTATGTCTCTAATAGAAAGAGCAAAAAATTGTGGCCATATTCCCTTCTTTTTTCCTACCCAAGGACATGACTATGTACTTGCAGAAAAACAGGTAAGAAACAAAGAGGACAAGAAGTAAAGCATGTAACATGCCACATATCCAGGGTATTTTATATGTGAAAGATCCACGGTCTCAATTTCCAAGAAGTTAATTTTGCAGATTTATGATGTTATAATCTTGACTTTTTTCTTGTCTTAATGATCTTTTATTAAAAGGTTTCACTCTATGACATAACACTTATCATTCCTTTCTATATGGTTATAATTGAAGTGCTTAGTCCTGCTCTTTAAAATATAGTTAAAATATAAAATGCAGTTAAATTTCACATCCTATGTTAACATCTAATGGGCTTATTATTATATTTCTAAAGAATTAATACTTTTTTAAAATTTCTCGGTTTTGATTTCTGAGGTTAATATTGACAGATATAACCTAAATAGGCTTTTTTTTTTTTTTTTTAAGCAATGTAAAGGAATTCTGACCCAAAAAGTTTGTAAACAAGCTTGTTACTCAGTGTACACATGCTCAAAGGACAAAAAGGTCTTGGGGTCACCTGCATCCTTGTTAAAAAGGGAGACCTTTAGGCCCCAACCCAGACTCGCCAAACCAGAATCTACATTTTAGCTAGATCCTCAGGTGATTTTGTACACATTACAGTTTAAGAAGCACTCCTCTAGGTAATTTGAGTATTGCTAGTATCTTAAGATTTATATCAGGTTTTATTTAACTATATCAGATAATTATTTAGATGAAGATTGGGCAGATTATGGCCTGAAGGCCAAAGGTGTCCATCTGTTTTGTAATTAAAGTTTTATCAGAACATAAACATACCAATTTCTTTATTGTCTGACTTTTTTTGTACTACCGGAGAAAAATAGAGTACTTGTGATAGCTACTGTAAATTACTTTCTGTTTCTTTGCAGAAAAAGTATGCTGACTTCCTGATTTAAAGCTATGAAAATAAATTATGAAATAAAAAATCTGTTGGCATAAAATGATAGTAACTTTAAATTGTATATATATATATATATATATACAATGTAAGATTTAACTGATTGGTTACCGAACAGCTGCTAGCTGCCAGACATTGTGCTATGCCCTTTTATATTTATTATCCTAGTAAAATATATTTAATTGTGACTGTACTATAAATTTCACCATTTTATATTGATATTTTAAATTCTATGTTAAGCTGATGTCAGTTGTTTTGAACATCAGAGTCTCTTTCAATTTAGAAATACAAAATTTATTCATTTTCTATTTTTTTACTTTTATTACATAATATTTATTGTACAGATTGTACAGCTTTGTGTCCTTCCAATTATTTATTAATCATGAATTTATGAGAGTCTTTGAAAAGTCAAGTTGGTATTCATAAGTCTTGCTTCATTTCTTTGGAAATACAAAACAACTCTGCTGTTTAAAAGACAAGCCTTGAGAGCCACCTTGTGGATTTCTGGTTTCTTTATCCATCTCAATTCAGATAACTATTGCTAATTTAAATAATGCAGGTTTATTATTTAATTGTTGTTATTGTAAAGCTTAACATTTATTAAGTGGTCACTGGTGTCAGGCATTGTTTTTATTACTTTATATAACTCATTCAATCCTTACAATCTATGTTATTGCTGGTATTATCCCTTGATATGGCATATGTGTAAATCAAATATAGTATGAAATATTCTAGAGCATATTATAATAATTTATATGGAGACATTTTTAAATGATGTTTATTTAAGGCAATGTCACCAAGCACTAATTCACAGATCACTATGCTGGAAGAAAAATAACAGAGAATCGGAAAGTTTTGATACAATTGGGTAGACTTGAAAATCCCTAGTCATTTTTATTATAGCTTTTTTATATTTTTATTATACTTGATTTTTATCCTGATCCAACTATTATTGGGCTTTTTTTTCAAGAAAAATGAATTGCACACACATTTATTAAGAACATTATCTTACTCACCATTATATTCCCACCCTTTCATAGAGTATTTGTCTGATAGTAGATATCCCAGAATTACTTTTTTTCTTAGCTTTTATTCCTCTGAGACTGACATTATAATAGATGTTTCACTTTAATTTTCTCATCTGACCTGTACCATTGTGCTGTCCTTTAAGATTCTTATTCCCACTTTACAGATAAGGAAACGAAAATTGAGAAAGTAAATAATTTTCACAGAGAATCTCATATTAAGTAGTGAGGCCATGATTTGAGCCAGTCTGACTCCAAAGTCCACCATTTTCATTACACTGTGTCCTGTTTGTTCAAAAGCAAACAGATCAAATCCAATCTGGGACTTTCTGAAGACCTTAGGGCATGGAGTCTTTTTTTTTTTTTTTTTAATAAAATAGAAGAACATTTCTTCAACCTAACTATATCCCTCACTTCTCCTAAAGAGAGATTTTAAAGAGTGAAACCCTCCACGGTACATATTATGACAAAAGATAAGATCATCTTTCTCAATATTTTCTCAAAGCTCTAGAATTTAAGAGTATTCTTCTAGTGCTAGTAGTACATTCCTTCATATTTCTTGAAGTGCCTTTGAACTTAAATGGTATTAACATTCTAGCAATTTCAAGGGAGCTATTATCATCATGGTGGGAGACATTTCTTCCCATGTTTTTGAAAAATGGGAAATTAAGAACCCAAAACATTAAAATTTAATTAGAAGGTAAATTTGCTACAGTAGTACATAGAAATTTAGCCTCATGCCTCCTGTTACGTGGCTAAATCCCTACCATGCCACAGTAATGCCTTACCCCTAAGTGTTTAATGTAATCACCTCAATTCCTGACTTACTAAGATCTTTAAAACCACTTCTTTACAGTTTCATTTAACACAATTTATTTTTATTTGTATAAATAACAAAACTCCATTAAGAAAATCTTCCTTTTCTGTGTGTGTGTGTGTGTGTGTGTGTGTATGTGTGCGCACGCGCACATTTTCATGTAATAAGGCTACTTCTATGCCTTAGCTGCAACTGAAATAAGTCTTTTCTCTCTGGTAGTAACAGTTACACCTCAGGACTTCTCATATAATATTCATCTTTAATATCAAAGTCACCCCCAAAGGAAAAACTACCTATATTTCCAGATTTGTCTACTGAAACAAGAACATAGGGAAAGGAAAGGAAAGTCTCCCAAGAGTAGTTTAACCTTCAGAAATGGAGCTTGGGGCTCTCCCTGGGCACAGGAATATCTCAGGACGTACAAATTATGCCCAAACCAACAGGACACATTCACAAAAAGGTCTGGTTGTGATTTTACCTCTAGAAGGTTTGTGGCCTTGGACATCTAAACATTTCTGAAACGTACTTTCTCTTCTATCAAATGGAATAATAATGGAGTAAATAATACCTATTCTAGTTATTTACCATGAGAAACAGATAGAATGATGTACGAAATTATTTTGGAAACTGAACAATGATAAAACTTTACCTATCATAGAAATCTATTTTTAGAAAATATATATACTAGTAACTAAATTTTAAAATGGCAAAAGGATAATAAACAATATGGATAAAATTTTCTTAATTTACCCTATATATTTATTACTTTTATATTCTCCCCCTCAAAGACTGTGTCTTAAGAAACCACTGTTTTCTATAAAATAGAACATGCCTCAAGGAATAGCAGCAGTTTATGTTTATAAAAGTAAGTATATAATTAAAGATGCATGTATTTTCGTTATTAAGCCATTGTTTTTCACTGTGATTTTAATTTTAAGTTAAATGAATCCTTCAGTTAGAATTTTCAGATTCTGTTTTACTTGAGATCTCAGTCAAATCAAATTTTTCTGTTAGGGACAAATTTTTAACAGGCTTTAACTGTTCTCATAGGGATTGAGTATTCCCACCCATCCCTTTACCATATGTTTCTGATTTATGGCCCTGATGTGAGTTCAGTATTTTTACATATATCGGTGAAGTTAAGAGTCTGTCTTTTAGGTAGAATTTCTACCACGTAATAAGCCTTGTGTCTGTAGTTATTGAAAATATCTATTGAACAAGTTATAAAAAGAGGAAGAATCCAATAGTAATGTGTATCCTCAAGCTGCTTTAAAGTATAATTTTCTGACTTTTTATTATGTAGATCTGTCAATCATTTCCTTGTTTTTATAAGTTCAGCTTTAGTCTTTGCCTAAATCAATGGCAACTGGAATCAATGCCAATTTGATTTAGTTATCTGATGCTTACTATTACAGCTTGCTTTAATTTTGCATGAGCAGCTTCAGTGTCAGTATGGCCAAGATTAGAATCGTCTCTTCCGAGATGGTATCTGTTAACTAAAGATAGCATAACAGACTTGGTAGTAGCAGGGATGGTTAATAGCCCTCTTTCTCTTTTGTTTTTTACTTTAAATATATGCAAAATATCATCTTCACAGAGTTTATTCTTTCCCTGCCATATCTTAACCTCTTTTCCTCTTAGAGGCTAATATAGTAATTTTACTGTCAGTTACCACCACATAGGATGTCAAAAGTTTATTAGTATTTTTTAAATAAAATCAAACAAAATTGTAAAAAAAAAAAATACAACTGTTTGCTTAATTGCATTTTTGGGACCATGACTTTTCTGTTTTCAAAGGGAGATAACCTCATACGGAATAAAAACTTTGGATCTAAGCAAACCTGTGTTTTAACGTTGATTTACACACTCTGCCTTTTTAACATCCTCAAGCCACATTTCATCACATACAAAGTGGCAATGATACCTATATTTTAAGATTTTTGTGGCCAGGTGCAGTGGCTCATACCTGTAATCCCAGCATTTTGGGAGGCCGAGGCGGGCAGGTCACCTGAGGTCAGGAGTTTGAGATCAGCCTGGCAACATGGCGAAACCCCGTCTCTACTAAAAATACAAAAAAAGCCATGCATGGTGGCACACGCCTGTAGTCCCAACTACTTGGGAAGGCTGAGGCAGGAGAATCGCTTGAACTTGGGAGGCGGAGGTTGCAGTGAGCCAAGATCGCGCCACTGCACTCCAGCCTGGGTGACAGAGGGAGACTCTGTCTCAAAAAAAAAAAAAAAAAAAAAAATTCTGTAATAAATAAGCTAACATATACCTTGCCTAACACATGGTAGACATTCTATAAATGTTTACCCATGAGTTTTGAAGAGGAAGAGGATAACAGTTTAAAACAATAATAGATGAGACAAAAATTAAACTTAATGCTTGGAACAATAAAAAATAATATTGAATTGTAAAAAGCAGTAAGCAGGTTGGTGGAAGAGATATTAGGAACAGCAACAACAGACCAGTTAATATCTACATCTTTATATGTACACTTACTAAATTTAATAACTTAAAACATGAAGTTTCCAGGAAGAAAATAATCAAAAAGAAGAAATAAAGTGGGTAAACAAACCTTGATGAAAAAAAATTTATAAAAATTATGTAATATATATTCATCAATATATTATCAAAATGTAAACATAATAGTACCCAATTCTGAAGATGATTTGAGAAGATTTTCTGTGGTATTGATCAATTCAATACTTTAAAAAAACATTTTGATAATAGATTTAAAAGCCAAGCCAAGGCTCTTATTCCAGACCTTTTAACTTTGAAATTCTAAACCTGGGAATTTTTCAAAGGAAAGATTAAAAGAAAAAGTTAATATACACCAAGATTAAACAATTCAGAGGAAATATAAAAGAGAAGCAGATTAATTCAAGCCAGTAATTTTAAATTTCAATAGGCAGCAACAGGGAAAGGACATTCCAAAGAGAGAAGAAAGAGAACACGGGCAAAGGAAAACTCCGGGTCTATTTGGAGAATAAGAAAGTTCTCTATTCACAGGAATGTAAGGGGCATGGAGGGCTAGGCATGGTCAGACAATGGAAGACTTTAAATTCCATGCCTAGGCTTTTAGACTTTTTATGCAGTGAGAAGCTATTGAAGATTGTTGAAGAGTCAAGTTGTGTGACCAAAATTCACATACTGAAAAGTAGGATTCACTTTCTTCCAAGCAGGGGACCTTGTTATGGCACATGTGTTCATTTCAGTGTAGTCTAACATGTGGTTCACTTTGAATAAGTGAGACTCTTTTTAAAGAACATAGTAAATAGCATTGAAATTTTATACTTGTTTCTTTTGTTATTACTTTTAAGGAAATTTTGATTGTAGCTATTTTTGTTTCTGTGCTTTAAGATGCATTTTAGAAGCATGGAATAAATTTCTCACAATAAATTAATACATCTTGTTAAGGAATCATGCTGTTTTGACAAAAATATATTAATTAGAATGTTGTTTTTCACTCATTTGAAAATACTTGAGTAGAGGAAGCACTCTAAAGACATCAGATTAATAAATAATGTTATAAATTCCTAGGGGTAGAGAGATTTGTAATGATAAAATTTAAAATCAAAAACATATTTCATGTTGTGATTTATTTTTTTTAATTTTTCTGTTTATTTACAGATGGCCAAATGAATTAAAATAATGCAGTTTTAGATGAGATTTATCTTTTTCTAATTAGGGTCCTCTCTCTGGAATGCCAACTTATTTCTATTAATAATCAGGACAGCCCATATGGGAACTAGGATCATCTTTCAAGGAATATGACATGAAACAGAGCAAATGGCACTTTCTTTCTCCCAAGTTAAAGTGCATAATTAACACAGTCAGAATAACATATGGAAATTAGTTATTGGGATTAAGCTAGTCTGGGTGATTGTGACTTGTTTATATACACATGAGCCTTAAACTGTTTTTCGTCGTGGTCACTCAGCAAATATTTCAGTGTAAGCTAGTTACCAGTCATTTTAATAGATCAATGGGTATCAATATAAATAAAGTGCTGTCAACCTGTTTATAGTGAATTGAAGTAGACATATGTATCAGTTATGATCTAGTAAAAGGAAACAGAAACCATTCTAGGTACAATTTAAATAGAAAAGAATTTATATAAGAAATTAGGTACTTATTAGAAATTTGGTAAAATCAGAGGAGTAGAAGTCCAGAGCTACTACTACAGCTCTTGAATTTAACAACTAGTTACATGATGGTGATTAGCAGTTTAAAAGCCACAGCTATTACTACAGATGCCTTCCAACATTCGTGAACACACTAGAAAACCAAATTTTGAATGTATAGTACATCTGTTAAAACTTTCAACCCTTCTGTCTCCAAAATCTTGCTTGCCAGAAAAACACAGCAAGAGATAGTTATCTCTTCATTTCCATCCTCTGGATCTTGCCTGAATGCTTTTAATTAGCAGAATGGACTTTATCATCTAGTACCCTTACTACATGAGATCTGGGAAATTATATTCCAGTCCAGGCAATAAAGTAAGACTCCTAGAAGGAGGTAAGACCAGATATTATATGTAGACTAATATTATTTGCTTTAATTGGAAGTGGAAATATTTTTAGGGAGGAAAAAGTAGTCATCCCTTTATGCTTGTGGATCTTATATTCTGGAAGGACAGAAAGATTAAACAACTAATTAAATAATTGATTTTAATTACATTTGAAATAAATAATGAAGAGGGATAAAGTGCTAAGAAAAAATTGAGTTAGAGAATCTGATCTAGACCCATGGTGTTAGAGGATGGTGTTAACCAACAAAGTGACATTTAAGCTGATCTGAAGGCTAGGAGTTGACAAAGCGAAAGAGGACAGACAAGAATTCAAAGAAAAGGCTGACATAAAAAAAAATGCACATTGAAGCAAATAAGAAAAACAAATCAAAATGACTAAAATGTAAAGAGTGACAGGGAGTGGCAGATGGCAACCATGTTGCATGAGTCTAATCTAGGCAAGAACCAGATGTAATACCCTCAGGTGCTTGCTACCAGTTTTTTAAAAATCATGTTATTTAATCATGTATTTGTGTTAGTTTAGAAGTAAATGTTGGGAAATAGTCACATTTTAACCTTATTTTTAAAAACATTGACATTGTGTTTTTTCTCTCATGAGTAGGAAAATGTTATGTAAAGTCGTGGAAAGAAGTTCTGCATGCTTTCACTGGGGGAAAGGAATATAATGCCTTACTTGTGCTGATGGATTATCTTAGCAGTTGCCCATTCCATTTGAGTTTTACTGACTATAAAGCCCTGTGTGGAAAGTTCACTTGTGAAAACTGGAAAGGTTAAGTCAGAGGAAACCAAACTTAGACAGTTCTGAAACTACATACCTTACTTCCTTTACCTTTTTACAGCTGGTTTTCTTTTGTGCTGGATTTCCATGTGTAGAACACTTTATCCAGTGAGTATAGTATTGGATCTCAAATGGCTTCTGTGGAGAATCCAAATCGTCTGTTCACAAAATGTGAACAAGTTAAAGTATATCTCTGTAGTTATTCAGACAGTAGCAAAACCTGGGCTCCATGTAGTGCTAGCTTTGGAGAACCGAGTAGAAAATGCAGTGATTTTTCAGATGCTTTAGAAAGCAGCAGGCATCTAATAGTAAACAAGTTTAGCTCCATAATTTATGGTCTTAACCATCTCTTTGCCCTTCATTTCTCCAAATAAAACTTCTTTTAAAAAGCTTCTTACGTTTCTTTTGAGGAAAGATTTGTACAACCATTGTGTGTTCGCCTGTGTGCATGGGTATATGTTTTAATACAAAAAAGTTGCATCATATGATATACACCTTTTTGTCTTTTTCTTTTTCATTTAGTAATATAACAAGGAAGTCTTTCCAAATCAACTCAGAAAGATGGGTTTCATTCTTTTTGCAACTGTATAATATGCCACAATGTGGATATTACAGTAATTCATTTACAGAATCCTGTATTGATGGATACTTTTGTTGTTTCCAGTTACCTTTTATTGTTAACAATGCTGCAGTACACATTTTCGCTCCTACTCTTGCAATGATATACATTAGAAAAGTTCGTAGCAGTGAAATTTATCTGTCATGTACTACATGCATTTAAAATTTTGATGAGTGGCCCTAAACTGCCTAGTGGAGATATTGTTCCAGTTTATACTTCCTCCAGCAGTTGTTACAGATAGCCCACCATGTCCATGGGTTCCATGAATTCAGCCAACTGCGGATTAAAAGAATTTGGGGGGAAAGAAAAAGATGGTTGTATCTGTTCTGAACATGCACAGATGACTTTTTCTTGTCATTATTCCCTAAACAATACAGTATAACTACTTATATAACACTTACATTGTATTAGGTATTATAAGTAATCTAGAGATGATTTAAAGTATACAGGCAGACAGTGTAAATTATATGCAAATATCACACCATTTTATATAAGGGACTTAAGCATCCATGGTTTGTGGTGTCTACAGGGGAAGAGAAGGTGTTCGTTGAATCAATCCCCCATGGATACCATGGGAAGACTGTGCTTTACCCCACATCACTTTGCCAGCACTGGGTAGTGTTAACGTTTTTAAGTTTATAACAGATTAACAGGCAAAAAACAGTACTTCATTATTATTTTGATTGGCATTTCTTTAATTATGAGTGAAACTGAGCATTTTTTACATTGGCTATTTGTATTTCCTATTCTTTAAATTGTTCATAATCTTGGCCCATTGTGTACTAAACTGCATGTTTAGTACATGTATGTTACATAAACTTTTTCTGTTTAACCTTTGATGTTTATTTTTGTTTACGATCTTTTTTACCATGTAGAAATTCTGTAAATTTATTTATGGTCTCTGGGTTTTATGTGTTGCATATAAAAGCCATACACCTACTTCATCTGTGATTTCTTCAAGCCTTATATTTTATTTTTATTATTAAATACTTGATGTTTCTGGAACTTATTCCAGATAGTGGTGGGCACATCATCTTTTTCTAAATACTGTTTTTTTCTGTTGATTAAAAAATTTAATATACAATATTCTCATATTGAGTCATTTCTGAAATTTCTCTTCTGTGTCATTGATCTTATTGTTTTTTCTTTTTTATCAAACTGTTTTACTTATTTTGTTTTCATAGAATTCTCAATAACTGATTGAATTAAACATCCTGATTATTCTTCAGTTGTAGAATTTCTCCTGGATAAATTTTCAGTCTTACTTTTCAGGATGAATTTTAGTATTCCCTCTAGGAAATCATGTTCATATTTTAGTTGAGTTAGTGCATTGATTTTACACATTAAGTTAATGAGAAATGGTATTTTTGCCAAATCAAGTTTTCCTATCTCAAAATTAAATCTATTATTTCTTGAATGTTCTTCAGCAATATTATAAAACTTTATATAGATCCTGGCTATCTCTTATCATTTCTGTTTTTGCTGTTATAAAAGTGATTTTTTCCACTTATTTTGTGAGTTATTGTCTGTGTATATATATAGTGTGTATATATATGTCTTTTTATAAAACTTCTATAAAATATATTTTTATATTAAAGATTAATACTTTATATTAAAATTAAAGAAAAGAAAAATATATTTCTTTACATTTTTAAAAAATATGTAATATAAAAAATATTTTGCATAATATTAAGGAAAAGAAAAATGTTTTCTTGAAAGAAATACTTTTATAAAAATATTAAATTTTTTAGACTATCATCTTTCCAAATTCTTTTATTTTATTTAGTATATTTTAGTCAGTACCCAGTTTTCTAAATAAATACTTACTTTATCTACAACAAATAATTAATTTATAATTATACCTTTTCACTATTTATATTCTTTATTATTTTCTCATGTCTAGTATTCTCTAGAACATCAATAGGCTGATACCAAACAACCTTGCCTACTCCCTAATTTTAATTAGTATACTCTGTATGTTTACTATTAAGCATAGTTTGAGATGTATATTGTCATCTCTAATCATCAGGACTGAATGTAGCCTTTTGTCAAAATTCAATGTCTGCACACGATCATAATGTTCTTTCTTTTTTGAATTATTAAATATGTTAACATATTAAGTGCAATGCCCTTGCATTCTGGGGTTGAAGAGTACTTAGTTGTGGCATTTTGTTTTAATGCATTGATGAATTCTGTTTTCTAAAGTTCTTTACTATTTAGAGTAATATTTGTAAGAGAGATATTGTTATTGTATTCACTTTTCTGCTTTGTCAGGTTTTAATATCAGTGCCATTGTTTTTGCTTGCAGAATCAGTTTAAGTGTTCTGTTTCTGTCCTCTAGAGTCTGTTAATAGCATTAGAATTAATTCATCTTTAAAAATTTGAAAGCCCAGCTGTTAAATTTAACTCTTAAATTTTCTTTCATTGTTTTTATCATTTTAGAGTTTTCTGTCACTTCTAGGTTAAATATTAGTAACAATATTTTCCTAGAAAATCATCCATTCCAAACAGTTTAAGTGAAATACACTGAATTTTAAAGTGCTCTTTTCTGATTCTTTTAAATTGTAGTATATTTCTTTTATATTCTTTCAAATTGTGATATTTTCATTTTGCTGATATTGGGTCTTGTGCTTGTGCTGTTGTACTTGTGTACAGGTATACAGATTATTTTACTTAAAGACCAGGTAGTAAACATTTTAAGCTTGTAGACATATGATCTCTCCCACAACTATTCATTTAGCCCTCCTGTTGTAGCTCAAGCAGCCTTAGATAATCTGTAACAAATTGATATGGCTGTTTTCCAATAAGTTTTATTTACAAAAACAGGTAGTTGGCACATATTTTGCCAGCTCCTTCTCTAGTCAGTAATGGCCACTGTCTATTTTTGTTTGATTTTTTTCTTTTAAAGTAAGAGTGTTAATTTTTTTCTCAATTTCACAATCTTTAAATCATTGGTTCTACCAATGATTTAAAGTTAAAATTTTATTAGGGCTTTCCTTCTTATTACTTTAGGTCTGTTATATTTTTATTTTTGTAGATCCTTGAGTTAGATGCTTAATTCACTTGCTGTGTATTCTTCTTTAGTTGTGTAAGTATTGCAGGTATGATGTTTTCTCATAGTACACCTTTACTCTGTCCTATTATGGTATGTAGTGTTTTCATTAATTTTTGGACTTATGCAGTTTTAATTTCTCCTTTGTTTTTCAAGAAAGCCAAGATATACAGACACACACACACATACAGAGCATTGCCTGTGTGTGTGTTATTTATTATTATTATTATTGTTATTATTTTTGAGACAGAGTTTCACTCTTGTTGCCCAGGCTGGAGTGCAATGGCGGATCTCAGCTCACTGCAACCTCAGCTTCCCAGGTTCAAGCGATTCTCCTGCCTCATCCTCCAGAGTAGCTGGGACTACAGGCACGCACCACCATGCCTGGCCAGTTTTTGTATTTTTAGTATAGACGGGGTTTCACCATGTTTGCCAGGCTAGTCTCAAACTCCTGACCTCAGGTGATCCGCCCACCTCAGCCTCCCAAAGTGCTGGGATTATAGGCGTGAGCCCCTGCTCCCAGCCTGTGTTATTTTATTCATATATTTTATACCTGATCATGTCATCTCATCTCACTTTGAATATTCTTACAGTGTTACCTAACTGGTCTCCCTTATTTCTCTCCTTCTCAGAAACCTTCAGTGGCTTTCCATTTATTTAGAAGAAAAGCCCAAGTCTTTATCATGGATCACTTCAAACTCATGCGCAAAACATAATTTACTCCTGACCTTCTTAGTACCTAGTTTAAGGCACATCATTGACCCTCCTCATTCTGTTTACCTTATCATATATTCAGTGCACGAAGATAAGGATTAGCTTGAAACAATTCTAACTCCTTTTCTCTTATGTCATGTTCATCCCCCTTTCTAGACAGTCATCCAGTCTTGGTTACTTTCTAGCCAACTTTCACCTTGACTTTGGTGATTTCTGTTTCCCCTGCCTCCATCTTCTGCAGATTGCTGTAGTGGCCGATAGCTACTCTGGTCTTAGCACAACTGTGAAGTTACCTCTCTAAAGAACAAATCTGATACTGCTTAAAAACTTGAATTGGCTCCTTTTCCACCTATGTTCAAGACAATGTAAAGCCTGACCCCAGTCCTTTTTTCTAGCTTAATTTTCTTAATTTTTGCCCCACACCCTCTGAACAGAATGCCCTCCAAACACACTGTGTGTGCTCTTTAATAATTCCCAGCTTAGGTACTTATATATCCTGCTGCCTACCTTTCCCCATTTAGCAGTCTATCCCTTGTCCTTCAAGACCCACATTTCACATTTTCTGGAAAGACTTCTTTGATCAAACTATCAGATCACTGATTCATTCATTCAGGGAATGTGTAGTATCAGTATAAAGAAGGTACCCTGCCAAATGTTAGCAATACAAATGTAAATAAGACATAATTTTGTCATAAATGACAATATCATGTCATAAATAACAAAGTTTCATCTTGGTCCATGTACCTGTATCATAAACACATTATATTTAGTAGAAATAACTTGTATATGAGTCTGTTTTCCTTACCAGTCTGCAAATTATCCAAAGCTCAGATTTTGTCTTAAATTTCTTTGAATTCCTAGGATCTAATATATGATAAATACATGTTTCTTATTGATCTTCTCTTTGATTCTTTACAGTGCTTTTTTTTTTGTCTGTTAGTGACTATCATGTTTCATAAATTTGTTAGGAGGTACTCTTCTTAGGAATGTAAATAATTTAGTACAATAACAAATATGAGGTTGCTTAGCACTAAATAGTCTCATGAGGTCAAATTGTACAGCTGTATTATACACAGGTGGATAAAAACATCATTGCAAATGTCCTTCTGTAAAAAACTCGCTCCTTATACTTTTGTGTGCAGTAGAATAACTTGAGGAGCTGATTAGATATGCACATCCAAAAACATGGAAAATGTTTAACATCATTAACTGTTAAGGAAACTTATGTTAAAACCATGGTAAGATACTACCACACACCTATTACAATTGCTAAAATAAAAAATAATAATTATATAATGTATGGGAAGCTGGCAAGTATGGGAAGCAACTGGAACTGTCATACAATGCTGATGCAAATGCAAAATGTTAAAATTCTCCAGAAATGCTTTGGCATTTTTTATAAAATTAAACATACATTTACCATGTGACCCGTAAGTTTCATGCCTGATATTTACTTTGGAGGAATGAAATCATATTCATATATACAAAAAAGTATACCTAAATGTTTATAAATGTTCTGTTTATAATTGTGAAAACTGGAAACAACCCCCATGTCCTTCAGTGAGAGGTCCGATTAACAGACTGTTATGTGCCCATCCATAGTACCGTGGAATACTACTCAGCAATAAATAGGAATGAGATATTGATATATGCAAGAACTTAGATGAATCTCAAAGCCATTAATCTGGGTGACAGAAACTAATTTCAAAAGTTTATAAGCTTTCTGACTCAATTTATGTAATGGTCTTGGAGAGACAAAACTATAGGGTTGGAGTACAGATTAGTACAGTGGTAGTAGTTGGGAAGAGTTTAACTATAAAGAAATAGCATGAGGGGATTTTTTTAAGGTGGAGAAACTCCTTTTGATTATGATGGTAGCTACACAAATCTAACACAAATATGTGTTAAAATTCTTAGATGTGTACACTACAAGTGGAAAAATAGTTTTGCTTTATGATGGTTTTTAAAATCAGATGAGGAACATCCCTGGGCCTCATCTCCAGGGATTCCAGTTCATTTTTTTTTCTTTTTTGTTTTTTTTTGTTTTTGTTTTTTGAGACAGAGTCTCACTCTGTCGCCCAGGCTGGAGTTCAGTGATGTGATCTCGGCTCACTGCAGCCTCCACCTCCTAGGTTCAAGTGATTCTCCTGCCTCAGCCTCCCAAGTAACTGGGACTACAGGCACATGCCACCATGCCCGGCTATTTTTTTTTTTTTTTAGTAGAGACGGAGTTTCACCATGTTAGCCAGGATGGTCTTGATCTCCTGACCTCGTGATCTGCCTGCCTCACCCTTCCAAAGTGCTAGGATTACAGGCATGAGCCACTGTGCCCGGCCAGATTCCAGTTCATTTTTGTTGTGAGCTAAGGCAGACCACAGATGGAAAATTCAGATTCAAAGATGGTTAAGAATAAAAAAGCCAGACTTACTTTGATTGTTGTCACTTCAAGTCTGTAATGAACCAATAAAAAAAAAATGCACAGAGTATGCAGGAATAGAAATAGAAGTGACTCCTGCCTCCTCCTAGTTCCTCACAGAGACCAGAGAGATATACCCAGTTGGTGGCCACTGACGCTGGGTGAATGTGAAACCCATGTGATCAAGTGGGAGGTACTACATCAGTACTCCAAGATCCACCTGCTACTTTATAAGAAACATCTCTATCACAGATACATACTTCCCTTGTTTAACTTCTTACTGTGTCATTGGTGCCACAGCAGTCCTAGCCATGTCTTCCCTCAAATGGGGTTTGACTAAGGAATCTATTTGTAAGAAGGACAGCAGAACATTTCATTGCAGGGAGCCCACAGATAGCGGACTTAACCTAAAACCAAACAGCAATCCAGCAATGATTTGAATATCGCCTCCAAACAATAGTTTTAGTTTCCTCTGTTGGCTTTGAATACCCACTCTTGAATATTAGAAAAGAAATGAAGTAAGTGAAATGCTTCTCCTCTCCCTACCTTTAGCCTATGAAGGAGCTCTTAGCAAATACACTGTAATTGGACTTTTTTCCATATTCGTAAGAGCTGCTTTAAGATTACAGTAACAATATTGCTTGTCTGAAAAGATGAAAGCTGAGGCAATGAGATCCAAGTGTAATTAGTTGTAAAGTATATGTATAAAATAATTTCTAACAGGCTGACCGCACTGCACAAGAATAAAATAAGAATACACCCCCCTTGAAACTTTAAGAAGCTCTCCTCTTTTGTTATGTTTATGTATGTATTTTGTTTTGGACACTTAAGAGGCTCAAAATGTGTAAGTTGTTATTTACTGGCTGGCCACTAGATGGTGTGGTTTGTTAATGCATTACTTTTGGTTTTGTAGTTGAAGCAGATTTCATGGAATGCTATTTTCTTAGATAATTTTATTAGTTAAATATTATTAACTTAGAAGTTTAAAATTTTAAGTGACCTGAGAGATAATCAGTATGGCAAAGTCTAGAATGGAACCCCAATCCCCTGAAATCTTACTCCCTGCCATTATCCAGCCCTTAAGTAAAAAGTGTAGGGAAAAAACTGTTCAAAAAGAAGCTCATGAATTGATAATGAGATTTTGAGACCAATAGCAAATAAACACATGATGTGATGGCCAAACAGAAGCTTTAACTATATAAACATTTCTTTAAATGTTAATCTAAGGTCTTTAATTTTTCTAAAAAATTCTGCCTGTTGTATAGTGAATCTTCAGTGAGTCTTTTAAGACCTTCTGCTACAGCACTTACACAGGTGACATATAAGTATACTAAATCTCACCTCTGGGCTCAGATTAGGCCAAAGAACAGAACCAGAAGTAACATTATTACAGTAGTCCCCCCTTATCCATGGGGTATATTTCCAAGATATGAAACCACAGATACTAGTGAACTAACTTGATTGGTGTCAATTAAGTACGTTTTTGTTTTCATGTCTTCTACCCACAAATTTAATGTCTTTTTCATCTTAACTAAGTATGTATCACACACTGTAGCTGTAACTTTTGCAATTTGAGGTGCAACAGCAAAACTAACACAAATTTCTGTTTTCTTCTTTGTAATTTCACGAATAGAAGATTTGTTGCTCTTACCATCGATTTTAGCAACCTCAGCATACAATTTCGTTTTTCTTCCCTTAAGTTGAAAACTTTCACCTTTTCACTTAAAGGAAACACTTTATGGCTTCTCTCTGGCAAATTCAAGTTGGCAGCATCACTAATGTTGCGCTTCAGGGCCATTATTAAGTAAAAGAAGGGTGACTTGCAAACACTGTGATACTTAAACAGTCAATCTGATAACCAAGCCTACTACTAAGTGACTAATGGGTGAGGAGTGTCTACAGCTTATATATGCTGGACAAAGGGATGATTCATTTTCTGGGCTGGATGGAATAGGACAGTGTGAGATTTCATCATGCTACTCAGAAGAGCATGTAACTTAAAACATGATTTGTTTATTTCTGGAATATTCTACTTAATATTTTTGGACCACAGTTGACCTCAGATAATGGAAACCACAGACAGCAAAACTACAGATAAGGAAGGACTACTCTATACTCAATGCACATGTATAGTTGAGGAGCTAAAACAGATGGTCAATGCTTTGCTATCAAAGATCACCAAGAACACAGCTGTAGGTGAACAAAGCTGGGTTTATTGACTTATTGCAATGAAAAACATCAAAGGGGAATCATCATGGGGATCTCAATAAGAAGGGAGAAGGCCTGAAAGGTAGTGGGTCTGGAATAAAAGTGTAAAGGCTCTGAAGCAGATATGGACTTGTCGGAAAATATACTCAGAAAAGCCAGCCATTGTGGCTAGTGTGGATGAGGTAAGGGGATGAAATTGATTTTCATAGCCTTGCATTGTAATGACTCTGGCCTTTACTCTTAAGGAATTGAGAAGCCACTGAGATTTAGTTTTATTTTGAATAGTGTATATTTTGAAGGCTAAGAAACAGGTAATACTGATTGATTGCAAAAAGGGACATCTGGATGAAAGAGACACTTGCTTTTCACCTCTTTCCTTTTGAATTTTATGATATATTTTGGTATTACCTATTTTATAAGATAAGTAACATTATTTTTTATGATTTTATATAAAGCATTATATACTAAGACTTAGAAATACCTTAAGATGCTTAAAAATAATTTTCTGGTTTCTTTGATAAACTCATACAACAGAAATGCTAAATAACAATTGCTTTTAAATGCTAAATAATACTCTTATGCTTTCTTGGTATCTAGGTACAAAGGTCGAGAAATAAGCAAGTACGAGAATTATTCCCAGATGGTTTTAGTATTCATCATGCAGGAATGCTTCGGCAGGACAGAAATTTAGTTGAAAACTTGTTTTCTAATGGGCATATCAAAGTCCTAGTGTGTACAGCTACGTTAGCCTGGGGTGTCAATCTTCCCGCCCATGCTGTTATTATTAAGGTAAGAGCTTACCTTCTTTGATAAATGGATTTTGTGTGTGTCTTAAAGCAAGACTCTGGGTTGACTTATATAGAAAAATATTGTGATTTGTCTGTTTCCTTGACTTTGAATGTTATTTATAAAGGTCAGAATTATTTTCTCCAATTGAAGAATCTAGTTTATATTGTGAAAATTTAACTCTATCACAGATGATGAAAGGATTAGTTAAAGTACACTTTTGAGATCTTGCCATATTTGCCTAATTTCAGTATTCAGTTCATCAGGATTATATTTGTGTGTGTTTATGTAAATTTTTGTTAACTTTTCCTCATCTAGGGAACACAAATATATGCTGCAAAAAGAGGCTCCTTTGTTGACCTTGGAATTTTAGATGTCATGCAGATATTTGGTCGAGCTGGACGACCACAATTTGACAAATTTGGGGAAGGAATCATTATAACAACGCATGATAAACTCAGCCATTACCTCACTTTGCTTACTCAACGAAACCCAATTGAGAGTCAGTTTCTGGAAAGCCTTGCAGATAACCTAAATGCAGAGGTAAGATCTAATGAGTAAAAGTTTGGAATAGAATCGTCAGCCTTAAGAATGACCAAGAAAGATAAAGATTGAGTTGGTTGCTGTTTTGTAGTGTTTAGGATTACAGCCTATGCCATATAGTTATAAGACAAAACAGGCTGAATGGCATTATTGTTGATTAATTCAAAGGATTATAGAATGATAACTGATAAAAATCTATTGCTAAAAGACCATACTTTTAAACTATGAGGCTTTCCTAGAGACCAGAAATCTAACAAAGACTATAGAAAATATGGAAACAGAAATAGCAATAATAATTAATATTCATATGGCACTTTTGCAAAGTTTTAAATGAAATTTTTACTAAAGGTTTAATGAAATTTATAAAACTCTTTTAGCTCTATTAGGTCAGTTGATTAACTTTGTTATACACAATGTGATTGAGCTAGATTATGATCATTTGTTTCGTGTGTGTGTGTGTGTGTGTGTGTGTTTGTGTGTGTGACTTTTGTGTTAAGATTTACATAGCAGACCCTGGAAGCCTAGGTAACATCTTAACTGGTAAAGAAAATAAACATTCTTAAAATTTAGAGTATATGTATAGAACATTAAAATCAGGTTTGACTGTTTTTATGACATTTTAAATTATTGCTTTGGTATTCAACACTTTGCTAGTTCAGTATTATTTCATACCTTTAAAGTTGACTCAAACAATACTTAATAGTAGGTAGGATATAAATATTAAGTAAATGAATACTTTGAAATATTTGTAATCAAATACTACTTTGTACAAAGTCCTATATTAGGTACTTCTTAAGAGCTTATAGAAATTTAACATTCCATTCATATTATTTATGTCTTTTTAGAGAATGAAAAACACACTTACTATTTCATTTTCTCTATTAAGAAGTGTATATTCCAAAAGGGGAGAAAAAGACATGAAAACACAGTACAATAATGTTGGAAAGGCAGTTCTGTAGAAGGATTCAGCAGGAGAAAATAGGTTTCTCCCGGGCTATCAGGGAAGTCTTGGTTCATGAATGTGGTAAAATTTGATCCAGTGAGAGTATCTTTATTTTATGAGAAAATTGGGACTTTTAGGTGAAGTGAGTTAGAGTAACAGCTTGTCTAGTGCAGAAGATCTGTGTTGGAGAGTATCCACTGCCAGAATTGGGACAGTCATTCAAAGAATGGATAAGTTTTAGAAGATAATGGTTAGAGAGAAAAGCATGAAAGGCCTCATTTTCTATTAGCAAAATTACAAGAACATTTTTAAAAACTGAGAAATAAAATTTGAATCCAAAGGAAATATTATGATAGCTCAATTTCAGTCCTACTGGCTACTATAATTGTGTGGCTTAAATAACTAGGTGTTGGGTTAACAGTGTCTAATGTATAGAACAAAGTCTCTTAATATAAAATGATAGTGGCAGTGAACTGAGGACCTGCTGTATACCAGAGACTGTGCTCAGTGCTTCACGTACGTTATCTTATTCTCTCAATACTGCTGCTATGGAGATATTATCCTCAGAGTGATAGGTAACTGACCCAAGGTCACTACATTATAATTTTTGAAACTAGTATTCAAACTCAGATCTATTTAACTCTAAACCTAGACTTTTCATTATAGCTTAGATTTCTTTTATATAAAATGTAGTAAGTTAAAGGTGAATGCATTTCCCTATATTAATATATAGCATTTGCCCTCTTCTAAGGCCTGTATTGAAAACATTTTCCAAAATGGTAGCCATAATTTTTCTGACTTACAGTAAAAGGCATGGTTCTTTCATGCACGTCATGAAATGCATGTCAAGGAAGACTATATTTCAAATGTAGAGGCCTTGAATCCAAGGACAAGGTGTTTGCATAACATTCTACAGAGATGGGATGAACTCTGTATAAAAAATGTATGTAGTATGTAAGGTGAAAGAAAGATTAACATAGTTTTGAAGAACAGACTTAAATGCTAAAGTAAGATATGAAGTGATATCTTAAAATGCATGTCAAGGAAAACTATATCTCAGTAAACTTATGTCCTTAATAGCTTTTTGTAATTGGTAAAATAAACACAAGTTGGCAATATTATACAGAAGACACAAAGTCAGTAAAATACTGCTTTTTTCTTCAAGTAACTCTTTTTCTTAGGGACTGTAAAATAGCATCACTAAAACTATTTGATCAAGCCTTGAGAAATTAAAAATAAATTAGGGCCCATAAATTTATCAAATATTTATAAAGTACTTATTAAATGTGTGATTTTCAGGAATGTCAGCTAATTATAAGCATAATTCCATTTAGTGATGTAAATGGTATTTAAATAATAAAACATATATCTTGACATTTTTCACCCATATGGTGAAGTATAGCCATTGTTGAACTAACTTGCTCATATTCTAATCTATTGGAATAGTTCCCTATTAAAGTAAATTTTCCTGTTAAGGAAACAAACTCTTAAATTATTGTTGAATGTGAAATTAAATTTGACTATCTGTCGAAAGCAAGTGTGAAATTGGTTTATAAAATGAATATGTGCTGTGTTCTTTAGGTAATGAATTTTTAAGTCTTTAAATTCCCCAAATCATTGCAAGACTCTACAGTTGCACTAATCAACATTAGAGTCGTGCTAGATTAAGAATGTTGCCTCTATTAATATCAAAGATATTATGAGTATCGATTCTGACTATTAGTTTAGGGGAACTGGAGAAATTATTATATTAAGTTATAATTTCAATGCAAACATGTTATGAGGCACATTTGCTTATCGATGCATAATGAGACTGACTAAATAATCCTAATGCTGAAAGGTCACAAGTCCCATCCATATATAAAGTCACTTTACACTGAGAGAAATACTGAGGCTTATTAAAATTTATTCATCAGACATTACTGAGTACATACTCTGTGCCAGCTCCCTGTAGTCTGTTCTTCAAAACTATGTTAATCTTTCTTTCACTTTACATACTACATACATTTTTTATATGGAGTTCATCCCATCTCTGTAGAATGTTACCTAAACACCTTGCCTTGGATTTAAGGCCTCTGCAATCTGAACGACCTTCCTAATTCTGGCTACAATTACTCTCCAACACAGATCTTCTGCCCTAGACAAGCTGTTGTTATTCTATTCACTTGTAAACAGAGATACTCTCACTGGATTGTTGTGAAAGTTTAAGAAATGCCTGTGCCAAGGTAGTTTACGGTAAATGATAGAGTCACTTACCATTTTCTGATAGTCTGTTGATATTCAGCCCCATTCATACTTATTGCCAGCACTGAAATTTTAGTTAAATAAATAAATGAATAGTAGCATAGTTTCTATATATATTTACTAGCTTATATATACATATATACACACACATGCATACTCATGATGATTAGAGTATTTGCTTAAGTTTTTATATGATTTCAACCATTTTTAAAAAATACATATTCAAATAAACAATTGAGATAACCTTAAATACTAAAGTTAGATATGAAGTGATATTGAGTCTTATTTCTAAATTACCAAATTCGTGAGTGGATTTTATTTTCTTCTTTTATTTAACAGAACATAAAACTATCACACTATATACTAATGCCACTTTTAGAAATGTCATGTTAGATGTTTTTCTTTAAAAGCATTTTGAATAGATATTACGTGCTAGGCACAATGGATGGTGGGTTCATATAAGTCATTGTAGTTAGTTTCATATGTCTCACCTCCATGTGACCCTGGAACTTCTTGAGGCCAGGGACCATACTCTATTTGTTACCATATCCATTGTGCTCTACTCAGCACAGGCTTGTTATTGACTTACTATATGATTTTGAGATGAGTGAATAAATTTCAAAGACACACTATGAAAAAATTCCTGTTTTATAAAAGGTTCCTGTACTAAGTAGCCACTAGGTGACAGCAAATATTTACAAATACATTTTTATTTTTTGTCACTAGGTGGCATTCAAATATTACTCTTAAAATAAGGTATAGCATCATAAATTTACCTTCATTTTTCTGAGTAGTCTTGTCCTTTTTGGTGAACATTTACAACACTTGCTTTAGTTGATCCAATCTTTGCTACCTACTTTTTCCTTTCCTTTAATCATATCACTGGTAGCAATAGGTAATTTTTTAATGTTAATTTACTGTCTGATTTTGAAAATAATAGTAAGCTTATTTTATCCCTTATAAATTTTTCTACTCATAGGAGTTGTGTGATGTTACTTTAAAATAATATTTTAAGGTTATAAGGGAATGTAGGTCATTATTTTAAAGTAACATCATAATGGGATGGGATGGGATAATGATGGGAATATAGGTCATATGTCTATGGTTTAATACAATTTGGTCTGTCAAATAATGGATTCACAAAGGAGAGAGACTCTCAGATTTTTAGCCATATCACCAAACTAGTTTCATTTACCTAAGTAGACTAGAAAATGTTTAACTGTTTTAGTTGTAAATCTTCATGAATTGTTACACAACTCCCACACTGGCTCAATTTTAGTTCTTGCTACTCGTATTTTGGTGGAAAGCCTTACAGTTTACACTATATATATATATTTACCTACATTATGGATGGCTTAGCCGTTTGTAATAGAAATTTAAAAGTTAGTAGACAGAATCTCCCGTATTATATTTCAACTTTTGGTCATTTCTCTGTTTTAGTAACAAATAGTATATCATAATATTATAATGAAAATTATACATTATAATGAAAATTATACATTACTAAATCTCATCTTCGACTGACTAAAGACAATTAACCATCCACATATTTATTTCATGAAATTAGTTATACAGAATTATAATAAAAATTATAATGTAGGAGTTAAACATGAAGGTTTTACTTTCTTTAATATTAGGACTAAATCAAGAGGGTTTGTTTTTCCTTTTTTTTCTCCTAAAATTAATGATTTAGGTAGGGAACATCTCTTCTCCTTTAATTAAATTTTAGGAGGTTAAAAACAATTTCAGTCAAGGATTCAGGAAAAAAAATACAACTATGAAGTTTTACAACGTGGGTAAATTTTTAAAGTAAAATAAGTACCTTAAGTAAAAATAAAATTACTACCTATAGATCCATTGGCTAAGGAAATATATTTCTAAGAAACTTTTCATTGAAATTCTTTGTTAATATCATCTTCTAATAATTTTTTTCTCTTTGTTATACAGCTCTTACATGCTATTGTTGTGTTTTTAAATTATTAACCTTTGATTTCGTTTAATTAATATATCACAAAGCTACATTAAATGCTATATTTAAAACAATATTTTCTTTCAAGATATAATCTGAAGAATTATCCACTGTTTATTATGGTTCAAATGCATGAATATTTTTTCCATAGGTTAAGTTTACTGATAAATAAAAACCACTCCCTGTTCTTGTACATGAGTTTGTTAAAGTGTAGGTATTATTAATATGTATAAATCACAACAGAATCTACTTTGTTTCGTGCAAAACAAGTGAATTTTTTATTGTATTAATATTACATCTTCATACTCGCAGTCCTGCAAATGCGTATCTTGAGAGGTAAAAGCTAATGTTATCCCCTCTGTGGTTTTGGTGATGACAGTATACAGAATTAGGATAAAAATGAATAGAATTAACAATGTTTTGTTGTTTTTATTCAGATGCACTTAACACTTACATTTTTCAGCAGTGTAGTCACATAAAATGAAACTAAAATAAGTTGTATACTGAACAAGAAAAAAAATAACAAATGTCCTTAATGCTATGTAGAATTAAACTCCTTTTAAAGAAAAATAATCATCTGCCATAATATTGAGTAAGTTCAGTTCTGAAAGATAACATTTCTCATGTATCATTCTCAATTAAATGAGGCAGGACTGATTTTAATTAATTGGCAAAGTGTTGTGTCCAGTCACTGTGCCTACCTTTTAAAAAATACTGCATAATGATGTATTTTTAAAACTTCACCTCTGACAGAATGGACTTTGATGTAATGTTTATGTTCAACTTTAATACATTACTTTAATTTTTGTCATATTTTTGATTTGCAGATTGCTCTGGGAACAGTTACTAATGTGGAAGAAGCAGTGAAGTGGATAAGTTACACTTATCTTTATGTACGGATGAGAGCAAATCCATTAGCATATGGCATCAGTCACAAGGCTTATCAGGTAGAAAACTCATTTATTAAAAAAAAATTCAGACCTTCTTTTTGGTTCTTTCATGATATGAGGATAGATATTTGTTTGCTGCTCTTGCCTCATCTGAAAAGAGGTATCTAGAAGAAAAACAAGAGATTTAATATTTTTCAAAAAATTAGATAGGCCCCTGTAGTTATTAGGCAGGCTATATTTAAATATCTTTTTCTACAAATACTTATGTTAATCTTTGTACTGTTATCCATGTATTCAAGTATATTTCTATTTGATATTAATATTTTGGTGTGATTTTTTAAACTGTGAGAAATTTCATTTTAGAATAAATTAGACATGAGGAAACTTATAGACCATATTTGATAATCAGCTTAGGTTATATACAATCTGTTCCTCTTATCAAGTCTCTTCTAATCCCTATTCTGAAATTTAAATATACCATTAAGGAGTTACTATCTTAACAGTTTGAGGACTGGAATCAGTTCCACTATTCAAGTCCATATACATAGACTGAGAATTAGATGCATTTGATAGCAGTTCTTCCTATGAACTTTACAATTGTGTGGTCCGTGTGGCTTATAGATTCTGTGAAATCTTGTCTTTCCTTTATAACTCTGCTTAGTATATTGTAAATGTGTCCTGATTGCAGATAAAATCCAGTTGTTGTCTAATGAAAACATTATTCTACAATGATCATATGGATATTAACTAGTATTCAGTCAAAATTTGTAAATAAGTTGAACTTTTCAAAATTATAGTTTCCCCTAATTTACTATGACTTAGTTTTTATATAAATCATATTGTGTTATCAAAGCAGTTACCAATTTTTTAATTTTTATTCCTTTTATTTTTTTCTTTCCCTATGCAGTAGATTTTACCATGGGAAAATTGAAACTTAAGGCTTGGGGGAGGAAAAATAAGAAAAGCAGCAGCAGCAATTAGTTCTGAGGCTGTTAAATCTAAAGCCGTTATTAGGTTTTTATACTTAGATTTACTCTAGATGGGACTCACCTACCTTTCTTCTTCTCAGTTGAAATTTGTGCTAATCTTTAAATAAGTGTTTACACTTACAGCCAGATTGCTCTGTTATGAAATATAACTGCATTATAACCTGTAACCTTACACATTTAAAGAATATGGCACTAGTTATTCCCATCACAAATATGGGCATTTTGAGAAGACTCAGTGGCACTATGAAAATGTTTTGAAGGAGTAAAGAAAAACAAAAACTAAACAATTTATTTTTATGGACTAAGCCATCTCAAATTTTGGAACAAGATAAATACATCAATTGATTTTAAATTACTAAGTTATAATCAAAAGTCATTTGCCTATCATTTTCCAGTATAAAGACCTTTTGGATACATAGTACCTTTATACGTCAGAAAATCTTGACCCTTTTTTTTTTTTTTGATTTGTGTGTTTTACTGTTATTACTCAATACAAATTTGTGGCCACAAAACTCTTATGAACTGACACAGATAAAATAGTTTAACATATTTTTAATGGTTTAGTAATAGGTGATTAATAAAATAGTGTTATAAGTTGAACCTGATACATATATTATCACTCATAGCAAACATTTAAGACTTTTTGTATTTGCTGATGTAACTCTTGACTCCATCTTACTTCCCTGTAGTTGATATTCTTTTGCTCCATTTTTCTTATTTTTAAAATTTATTTTAGCTATATTTTGTACATAAATAAGCTGCCATAAATATCTAAGAACAAATGGTAGTAGTGTTAACTCATTAATTGATTTCTAAATTGTTTTAATACTCCCGTTACTCCATTAAAGGTCATATTTCACTTTACTCCTCATGACTACAGAGTGTTCCTTAATAATTGGCATGTGTACATACATATATTTATAGACAACACTATAGTAACAAGAATATTTGTTAATATCTTACGTTTTATTATTTCTGCTTAGAAAAAGTATTAGGTAAGTAATAGTTTTAAAACTATACAAAAATTCACCGTCAACTTTATTTACTTTAGAATGGGTTCTCCCATCTGCATATAATAATAATAGAAGTAAAAAGTAAATAAAGTGAGCCAAGATCACGCCACTGCACTCCAACCTCGCTCTGTCGCCCAGGTTGGAGTGCAGTGGCATGATCTTGGCTCACTGCAACCTCTGCCTCCTGGGTTCAAGTGATTCTCCTGCCTCAGCCTCCTGAGTAGCTGGGATTACAGGCACGCACCACCGTACCCAGCTAATTTTTGTATTTTTAGTAGAGACGGGGTTTCTCCATGTTTGTCAGGCTGGTCGGAAACTTCTGACCTCGTGATCCGCCCACCTTGGCCTCCCAAAGTGCTGGGATTACAGGTGTGAGCCACTGTGCCTGGCCGGATAACTTTGCAGTTCTGAACATATCTTGATTTTGACAGGGAAAGCATTCTTGCTATCATTTCTCCAAATAACTGATAATAAAGTAGGAATATGATTTGATAATTTAAAATCCGTATTTACTTTAGTATGGGAGAAAGAAGACATTTATTGAGTTTTTAAAATTTGATTTTTAATCTTTGTGATTTTAAAGATCATAAGATCATATAAGAATTTTAGATTCCAAAATATTGGTATCTGAAAAGAATATGCACATTGATAATTTTAATGAATTTTTAAGCTTCCTTTATTTAATGGCATAAAATATTTTCAATTATTTCCTAAAAGTAGAAAAATGTACTTTAAAAATTGTAATTAAAAAGTCTAACTAAAACGTTAAGAAAAGTTTTAATTTCCATAAATAAATATATGTTTGCAAATGGTTACTCTCTAAAGCAGTATTCAACTGTTTATATATTTTTTGCCATAGATTGACCCAACATTAAGAAAGCATCGAGAACAGTTGGTCATTGAAGTTGGACGAAAACTAGACAAAGCTCAGATGATTCGTTTTGAGGAGCGAACTGGATATTTTTCCTCAACTGATTTGGGTAGAACTGCCAGCCATTACTATATTAAATACAACACCATTGAGGTATTATACAAATGCAAATATGTTTAATTTTTCATGCAAATACTTTCTAGTCTTCAAAATATATTATTAATGCAAAATAATGAAAGCAAATAATAGAACAAAATCCATTTAACTTATATGAATTCAATAGTATACCCTCAGTAAAGACAAGAAAAAAATTAAACTTCAGATACTAAGGAACCTCTTGTCATCCTATTCAATGAGTGTATCCCAAGCAATAAACACACCCAAGCCTAAAAAGTCAAGGCACATTTGCTTTTACATGTAATGGTTTTCAGAAAACACTTCATGTGCTTACTAACTTTCCCCCATCTTTCCCCAAATAAACCTTCTATTTGTATAGCACTTTAGGTTTCTTCAAAACCTTTAAACATATATTATCTCAGAACTGTGATCCGGTTGAAATCAATCCAACACATTTTCTCTAGCTTTTCACTCCTTCCATCACCTATTCACATCCACTCATTTTGTCAAAGTAACTTTTTAAATTTGTTCACTTGCTAGTGTGTTGCTACCACTCTATATCCTAAACCTGTTTGCAGTTCTTTTGCAGGAACTTTAGGCCTTCTTTAGCATTTGTCTTCAATCTATGTGGCCTTTGACTGATTTTTTTCAACTCAGTTTTCTGATTTTCTGTATGTCCTCACTAGTAATATTTTGAGAATTTTCAGACTACGTATTTTCTAGATATACATCTCTGAATTTTATGATACATGATCAGCTTAGAATTCGTGAATTGTGCAGATTTCCACATGGCCATGCTGAAGATAAGCAAAAACCAGAATTTTAGGAACTTTTTAAAGGTATCTAGTGTAGATTTTATTAACTTTTATTCATCATCCATCTTTTTGCTGCTAAAGATCTTCCTTAGCTAATTATGTTCTAGGAATTTTCTTTGGTCTTTGATAAATTTGTTGATGTTTATAAAGCAATGACTTTAAATGCTGTAACAGACATTATAACTGCACTGTCTAGGGCTCAAATTTCTTTTAAAATGTGTAATTTATAGTCACATTTTTAATTTAAAATATTTTAAATATTTTGATTTTAATCAAATATAACACTTACTTTGGTAGACCTTTAATGAACTCTTTGATGCTCACAAAACAGAAGGTGATATCTTTGCCATAGTCTCCAAAGCTGAAGAATTTGATCAAATTAAGGTAAGATTTCTTGAAATTTGAATCAAATGCATACAACATGTATGCATTCATTCATTTATAAAAGGTTCTCATTAATTAATACCATATAAGCTGTATGGCACATCACATTTGGAATATCAGCAATGTTCTTCATTTATCAATAAGACCCACTGTCCTAGATTATAATATTACATCATACCTGACATCATTCTTTTTTCTGTACTCCACATCAAATAATTTAAATTGGTTTTGCAGTAATGAAACTGTTGAAGAATGTAGTATGAAGATTTTGGTTTATTGCAATATAAGGCTCATTGAAGAAAATGTAAAAGTACCTGTATGATTCAAACCTTAGATACGAGTATTTCTGTACCTGTATTAATATTTAATCTTATTAACAGTGAAAACTTTAATACTTTGAATCATAGTACTTCATGGCTTTAAGCTATGAATGTATTATACCATATAAAAATATATGACTATAATGAATGCATCTGAAGATAATTCAAGTTTGCCCTAATCCAGTTGGGCAGAGGTTTTACTCTGGTCAAATAAAATATGAAATCTCATCAATTCAAGGATGGTGAGGTCAGAAGATTTAATTTTTTGGCATATCAACTTTTTATATGTCAATGGCAAATTTAATATTGGTGATGAATAATAAAATGTAATTGTATCAGCCTCAAGATCATCTCATATTGCAGTTTTTTAGCTACCTATGGAAAAATCATTGTTATTTAACTCTATGAAAGAAAAATGCTGCATTATAGTAAATGGAAACTCTTTAAAAACATGCAATGTATTTAATTTCAATGTGAAAAATTTAAATAAATCAGCCCCAAAATTCCAATAAATACATTGATCCTTCTAGGTCAGAGAAGAGGAAATAGAGGAGTTGGATACCTTATTAAGCAATTTTTGTGAACTCTCCACTCCTGGAGGTGTAGAGAATAGTTATGGGAAAATAAACATCTTACTTCAAACTTATATCAGCCGAGGAGAAATGGACAGTTTCTCCCTTATATCAGATTCTGCATATGTTGCACAGGTAAGAATCTTATTCCCTTCCCCTTTTCTCTTTCTTGAATATATTTAGAGGACCAAGGTGTTAATTCATGCTGTGCTATGAATGCATTGCTTTGTGACATGCTACCAAACCACCATTTTACTTAGAACTGGTTCTGCTAATTTGTAAATATTTTATGTAATCTATGCTCATAAAACAGGACTGGGGATGAGATTTGGTGACTGATTGGGCTTTTTTTGGTGGTGTTGATGTTTCTTACAAAGTTTTAAAATGATACCTGATTTTTTTCTACTTTAAATGATGAATTTCATTTCTTTTACTTGTAAGGTAAAAGAATATAAAGTACTTATAAAGAGAAAAGTTAAAGAATATTGCAAGCATAAAGAAAAGATTGTGGAACTTTTTTAGTTTTTACCAAATATTAGAAATAATAATATTTTTAATCATTAAACAAGGCATAGTAAACATATTTCCTACCATATGTTCAGTGTGATAAGTCTCTGGTTTTTACAAAAGTAATCTCTCCTCTCTACTGTTGAAACTTAAACATTGAAGACAGAAAGAAAATTATTCCCTAAACTACAGCTCATTTAATTTATAACTTAAAAAATACCATGTTATAAACTGTTCAAATATTTGTGTTTTTATATTCAAGCCCTTATGTGAAGTAAAGTAGGTTATATTTTACCCTGTTTATCCTTCAAATGAAAGATTTCCCTTCTAGACATACTTTTTTTAAAAAATTATTTACCTGTCAAGGCTTTTTAATTTTATTTTATTGAGTACTTCCTTTTATAAATTAAGAAGAAATTAAAGCTTAATTTTATTTTAAATATGGAAATGATTCTGCTGTTATATTTGTAATTTTGTTCAAAGACTAAATATAGAAAAAAAAATGTTTATGTTAGGTAAATCATTATTAATAGCCATGAGTACTCAGGAGTCCTTTAAACATGGAATATTTACAAACACAAACCAAGACATATTGGTAAACATTTTGAATGCATGTAGTAATTTAATCAATGTAACCAAGATACCAGGTGATGATTTCATAAATTATATAAAGTTAATATAGATGTAGTGAAAATATTTATATATTCTTTAAACCCTATAGCTTCTATAGGAATAATTTTCTAATCTCCTTTGTTTTATCTGTTTTTCTGTAAAGTAATGTAATATTGTCATTTTATATTTTCTAATGATTTTATATTGAAATAGTTAATCATTTAAATAAAAGGTAAAGTTTTACAGGGTTCTGGATGAATAATCTGGCAACATTTCTGCTTGCTTCAAGATTATGAAGATATTATCAGAGACTGACATAAGAATTGCTTACAATGTAAAACTTTAATTCTCTTCATGATTGGTATCCAGGAAGTCAACTTCTGATTAAGGATATCTCAAAGCATCCCTGGTTTTTTCTTAAACAGCCATTATGGATTTAGCATCCCTGAATGCATCAGATAAATTATACTTTATTACATTTTAAGTTTAAGCTATCAGTAATTGAACAACTACCCTCTCAACTCTGTAAAATGATATTTTCTTCTATATTTTTTAAACTTTCTCTCGTCAGCCCCTAAGGTAAACCTATAGCTCAAATATTCTAGGATTTTATTTAAAGGCCTATGCTTAACTTTTCTAGACTGTACATGTTATAGACTTATTATTTTGAACCAATTTATATCATTCTAGATTAACATGTCCTGTTTGTATCTTGTCATATGGAATTTCTCCTACTTCTTTTAGCATTGAGGGGATAACTGTAGATCCTGAAATATTAAAATGACATACTTTCAAAGACAGTTGGGAAAATCAGCCTGATAGTTTTTTATAAGAACAAGTGGGAATGAGGTAGGAAAACCTATTTGGTAGATACAGTAATCAAAATTTTATTTATTATTCTCTGGGCCTTATAAAGACCCATTCAGTCATTTTTAATGGATATCAGAACTGTCCTCATACTTCTATGTACCATTTTGTACTTTAGTTTCTAATACTGAAACAAAATAGTCAAATTTGTCAAAAGACAGCGCATATCTTATATAAAATGTGAAATGAAAGCCTTTAACTCATCTGTCATTTTTGACCTCATAATTTTAGGCTGGATTGTTTGTCTGCCATTTGAAATCTTTTCAGTTTTGTATCTCTTGTTTGGATTTTAACCAGACTGAACATTCTTTATTTTCAAATACAGATGTTACTGGATTTTGGAAGGTATCTTTAAGTTCATTTAAAAAACAATCTTTAATAAAACAATCTGCAAAGTTAATGATAGAGGAGTGGAGGCAAAATAAATGGGAGCAAGCTGTAGAAATGTGAAGAAAAAAGACTACATTCATTATAACTTTCTATATGTCTATTAATAAAGTTATCCTCAGACCACTGAGTCTAGAATCTCAGTTATGTTTGGAGTCCTTTAGTCCTGGCTTTGAGTAGATGCTCTGACACCAACTAGCAGTGTGACCTTGATCAAATTTTTTAGCTCTTTAAGCCCTAGTATATTCATCTATAAAATCATAATATTAATATCAATTAAATGCAGTTTTTGTAAAAATTAAATGAGGCAATATATGTAAAGCAAGTTAACACATTTTTTGATTTATAGGAAGCCATTAGTATGGCCCTTTCATATGAGTAGCTACACTAATCAGTATTTCATTTGTCACCCTTCTCTCATTTTTTTTTTTCCCTAACTGGATCCCAGTCTTCCTTAATCCTCTAAATAGCCTTGTAAATTTAATCATTCCACTATTCACCAAGAGGTGTCCTTGTCCCTTATAGTCAGATGCCTTAACAGCCTCCTAAATATTTTACATGCCTTTTGTCTCTTCCTACTTCATTCCTGTTTAGAAGGTAGAGCTTTCTAAGAACTTGGAAATAAGGCTTCCCCTCTGAGAGTAAGCAAGTAGCATCCACATATAAAGGATAGGATTATTCTTATGTAGAAATAATAAGAATAATTTGGATTATATGAGAAGAAATATTTCCCCACAATTCAAGGATGCAGCTTGACTTGCACTTCTTTTCAGACTGAGTTTGAATAATAAATTTATTGACAAATCTAAAAGCACATTGGGTATAACCACCAATCTCCTCCTATTATTTTTTAGAATGCAGCTAGAATTGTCCGTGCTCTTTTTGAAATTGCTCTGAGGAAACGTTGGCCTACCATGACCTACAGGCTCCTGAATCTTAGTAAAGTCATTGACAAGAGGCTTTGGGGTTGGGCTAGCCCTTTGAGACAATTTTCAATCCTACCACCACACATCCTAACAAGATTAGAAGAAAAAAAGCTTACTGTGGATAAGCTGAAAGACATGAGGAAAGATGAAATAGGTAAGACGGAAGCAAATATGTTTGAATGTATTGTTTTATGCAAATAAAATATGTTGCTGGGTGTAAAAGAAGGTATTGTGAATTTCCACATTAATCAAAATAAAAATTTTACCATATTTATAAATCTTTTTCATTTATCTAAAATCAAGTGAAAATCTCTTCATATTCAAGTGAGTCTGTTTATAGTAGTTTAAACACTATCAAGTCTCAGTAATTTTAAGAACCCTATTAATAGCTAAGGAAACCTTGATACTGACTTTAAAAACTGTGAATTGCTAATTCCAGTTAACTATTACAAAATATTCAAACATGCCAGGTCAAGAATGTCAGCTATTCTACATAGCAAATCATAAAACAAGCAATAAAATCACCTTCTCTGAAATCCCATTTACAAGTCAGATTATATTGCTTTTTTCGGCCTGGACACATTTCTTCTATGTGATATTTTTCTTGCAGGTCACATTTTGCATCATGTGAATATTGGACTGAAGGTCAAACAATGTGTTCATCAGATTCCTTCTGTTATGATGGAAGCATCCATTCAGCCCATCACAAGGACTGTCCTCCGAGTGACACTCAGCATCTATCCTGATTTCACTTGGAATGATCAGGTAGAAATGGAAAATGCCTATATCTGTGTTAAACACAAATGTCTGTACTACAGGCTCAACTACATCTGTTCCTAAGGCATATAGAAAATACTCTAAAAAGAATATATATTGAGGATTTATTTTAAAAATTATAGCAATTAGCCGGGAATGGTGGCGGGCACCTGTAGTCCCAGCTACTCAGGAGCCTGAGGCAAGAGAATGGCATGAACCCGGGAGGCCTGAGCTTGCAGTGAGCCAAGACTGTGCCACTGCACTCCAGCCTGGGCGACAGAGCGAGACTCTGTCTCAAAAAAATAATAGTAACAATAGTAAAAAATTATAGCAATATTTACTCTCATCCTCAAGAAAACCGTGGTATATTAGTAATATGTCAACCAGTGAGATTCCTTCAAAACATTTAGGAAACCTAAATTTCAACAATGAACAACAGTTTAGTGGATTTAACTCCATAGGGACTTTGCTATATTAGTTCTATCTTCTTTTATTTTCTCTACGTTATCTTCATGTTTGCCATGTCTACTTTGTCCTTTTAGCCTTCCAAAAAATTCAAGATTTTTCATAGTAAATAGAGCCATTTTTCATCTTGATGTCTCTTAAATTAATATTCTTTCCTTTTTTGAAACATTAGACTTGTAGAAAAGTATTCTATATTTTCCCCCAATCATCTGTTTCTTTGCTGCTGAGACTACTTTCTCCATGATCTCCAAAGACTGATGGGTTGCCATAATAAATAGATTTTTCTCAGTTATTTTCTTTACTTCTCTGAATATTTAACACTATACAGTTTTTCAAAACGTCCATCCTTGATTCCCATCATGTTTTTGTTTCTGTTTTAATTCTTTCTTCTCCTTTGATAGTTCAGATATTATTATGTATATAAAGATACACACCAGATTCTCTTTTTATTCAATCAACATTTTTTAAAGATCTATTTTTGTACCAGTTACTATGTTAGAGATTGTAGGTACAAAGGCAAGTGAGGCTCAGTTCTTACTTTCAAGAAGCCAATCAGGGAAAACAAGGAAATCACTTATAGTATACCAGTGCCTATTTCACATGTTATTGTAAAGTTCTACTTAAGTAAGTATCTTCTGCATTACCTGATGTTTATATATCTTTAATGTGAATGAATTTTAACAGTATGCTCTAAAATTACCCAACCATGGTTTTAACCCAATCTACATTGGTCTTAAAAGTGTCTAAACCTTTAATTCCTTTAGTTTCCTCAGCTATAAACATGTATTATTATAATAATAATAATGTTTTTTACAGAATTTTTATTGGGACTAGATGATACAAAATTATATTTAATATTTCTATAGATATAAAGTTTCACATAAATATAAATTTATAGTTACCCATAAACTCATATTTGAAATTTTATTTTTAATAGACTATTTTTGAAATAAGTGGAAGTTTTGTATTTCTTACACTGTCTCCTACCAATATCTGTAATAAATCTGCAGTTTGATTTAATTCATTAGTAAGACAGAGTACTTAATGATTTTAATAGTTATCACTGTCAGGCACAATGCTGTTGGCTCCAAGAATGGAAAACTTGACTTGCCTCAAACTGAGTTAAGGACAAAAGTATATTATCTTTCATAATGAAAGGTCCACAGGTAGAATAGGCCCTAAGGATGGTTGAGTCTTCTGTTTAAAGATGTCATTCAAGGACCAGGAACTTTCCACCCATTTGCTCTGCTGACACTTTTGGATACTTCTCAAATGTTTTCATGATTTTTTGTTTGCATTAAACAGAGCATGGGAAACACATCCCCACTTCTCCAGCCCAGAGCATGGACCATAGACCTTTTCTTCAGTCTAATTGGGCCAGTATTTGTCATGTGCCTCTGCCTTGCCACAGCAGTTGGGAGGGGAATCCCATGAGCTGATTGACTTATGCCAATCAAAATTACCCCAGGGGATGTGGTCACTTTTTCTTGAGTCACATGAGGAAGAGATGCTTGCTGAACAAGACTGGGTTTTGCAAGGAAGAGCGAGAGAGAGAGAGAGAGACAGTAAGAGAGAGAGAAAGACATTGAAATGGATAAAGCAAAGTACAGTATATCTATCCAATGGGATATTATTAGACAATAAACAGGAATGAAAGCACTGATGCATGCTAAAACATAGATGAACTGTGAAACCATCATGGTAAATTTAAAAATCCAGTCACAAAAGACTGCATATTATATGATTTTATTTAATTGAAATTTACAGAATAGGCAAATCTGTAAGGAAAAGGTAGTGACTACTAATGGGTACAAGGTTTCTTTTTGAGGTGGTGAAAATGTTCTAAAATTAAATTATGGTGATGGTTGTACAACTTTGGAAATATATTAAAATCATTTAACTGTATACTTGAAATGTTTAAATGAGTAAACTTTATAATATAAATTATATATCAATAAAGCTTCTAGAGTGAGAAGATTGGATGCTATTCCTTACTTGAGTTATGATATGCATAGTAGCAGGATGCTATTTTTCTTCTAGGTACATGGGACAGTAGGAGAACCTTGGTGGATTTGGGTAGAAGATCCTACAAATGATCATATTTATCATTCAGAGTATTTTCTAGCTCTAAAAAAACAAGTAAGTGTATATATGTGAATATATCCTTATTTGCTATTGTAAAAAAATTTATACTAACAGTTTCTGCTTTTATTTCTCTGTAATTTTATAGTACAATTAAAACTTTATTTTATGGTTTAGTTTTCTATTAGTTTTAAAAGAATACAATGATTAAATGTTATAGTATTGGTATATTCAATGTGATCATGGTTTAAGAAATTCAGTTACCAGTCATGCCCCACATAGTGACATTTCAGTGAACAAGGGACCACATACACAACAACAGTACAATAGTGGTCCCATAAGATTATAATACTGTATTTTCACCTACTTTTTCTAGGTTTAAATATGTGTAGATAGGTAAGTACCATTGTGTTATAATTGCCTAAAATATTCAATACACTAACATGCTGTATGGTAACATGCTGTATAAGAGCCACATAGCCTGGATGTTTAGGAGGCTATACCATCTGGCTTGTCTACCTACACTATGATGTTCTTAAGACAAAATTGCGTAATGACACATTTTTCAGAACCATTCTTGTCATTAAGCAATGCATGACTGGATAATCTGTACCATGGTTTAAGACATGGGTTCCAGAGGTGTGTAATATGTAAAATAGGTAGGATCAATAATAATCTTAAGGGTCACATGCACAAAATACTGAATACTATTGAATTAAAAGAGCATTTGTTGTAAATTTCTTTATAAATCACAAGACAAAGACTCAATTTGATGGTATTTCTTTAACTGATGCTTCACTCATAATTTCTGTTTTTATCAAAGAGAAAGCAAGCTTCAGGTAAGAGTCTTGGGTAGGCAACAGTAGAATTTCATAGCAGTGTTTTGTATTCATTGCTTTTGTCTTCTTGGTTACCTTCTATTTGTACCAAGTGATTCTGGTATTCCACTTTAGGTACTGATAGAACTTAACAAAAAATATTAAGTAAATAATATGGTTATTCGGTAAGGTAAAAATCTTGAAGTTACATAATTGAATGAATGATGTTTGGGAAATTCAGGTAGTCAAATTGGTAACTTGTTAATACATGATTATATGCACATGTAAATAATATAAATTGGCCATAAAATTTTACCTTCTATCAAGTATCCTCAGAAGGGCACCATGCACAGGTTTCTAAAGTTTCTGAATATCTCAGCTATTTAGAAGTTCAAGATACTTTGTCTTTAGTATATCTTGTAGAGATACCGTTATCTTAACAATAGACTAATAAGGCCTTTATGCTATTAGAATATCCATATTTATTTTTTACTTTATTTCATATTAGGTCATTAGTAAAGAAGCTCAACTACTGGTATTTACAATCCCTATTTTTGAGCCTTTGCCTTCCCAATACTACATCCGAGCAGTGTCTGATAGATGGTTGGGTGCTGAGGCAGTATGTATTATCAACTTTCAACATCTAATTCTACCAGAGAGACATCCTCCTCATACAGGTAACATGGTGAATGCTGATTTGAATCGTTGATTTTTCCAAAATGGTTGTTTTAATTAATGTTGAAAAATGTCTACACCTTAATAAAATTTTACTTGTAATCATTATAACTTCTCTATAACTCCCTTTTTATTTCATTTGTCATTCATCATTTAATCTGTTCTCTCTGTAAAACTTTTATTTTCTCCCTTGTGTTTATTCCAGTTTACTTAAATTTATTTCTAGTATGTTAAATTAACTAACATACCAGTGAGTTATGGGGAATTTTCCCCCATCTTTTGTGTTTCTACACCAAAAACAAAAAAGCTAATATTAAGGAATCATATTATGGTATCACTATGGAATGGATTTCCATATACCTCAAGTGAGTTGTGTCCTGCAAATAACATCTACCCTTTATATTAGTTTTTTTTTTCATACTTTAACTTTTAGGGTACATGTGCACAACGTGCAGGTTTGTTACATATGTGTACATGTGCCATATTGGTGTGCTGCACCTATTAACTCGTCATTTAACATTAGGTATACCACCTAATGCTATCCCTCCCCCCACCCCACAACAGGCCCCAGAGTGTGATGTTCCCCTTCCTGTGTCCATGCGTTCTCATTGTTCAATTCCCATCTATGAGTGAGAACATGCGGTGTTTGGTTTTTTGTCCTTGTGATAGTTTGCTGAGAATGATGGTTTCCAGCTTCATCCATGTCCCTACAAAGGACATAAACTCATCCTTTTTTATGGCTGCATAGTATTCCATGGTGTATGTTTGCCACATTTTCTTAATCCAGTCTGTCATCATTGGACATTTGGCTTGGTTCCAAGTCTTTGCTATTGTGAATAGTGCCGCAATAAACATATGTGTGCATGGGTTTTTATAGCAGCATGATTTATAATCCTTTGGGTATATACCCAGTAATGGGATGGCTGGGTCAAATGGTATTTCTAGTTCTAGATCCCTGAGGAATCGCCATACTGACTTCCACAATGGTTGAACTAGTTTACAGTCCCACCAACAGTGTAAAACAAAAAACCCCATCAACAAGTGGGCGAAGGATATGAACAGACACTTATCAAAAGAAGACATTTATGCAGCCAACAGACACATGAAAAAATGCACATCATCACTGGCCATCAGAGAAATGCAAATCAAAACCACAGTTGAGATACCATCTCATACCAGTTAGAATGGCGATCATTAAAAAGTCAGGAAACAACAGGTGCTGGAGAGGATGTGGGGAAATAGGAACACTTTATATTAGTTTTATCCCTCTGCCCTAACATTATAAAGGGGTACGTGGTAATCTTCAACATCATATAATAGTATTTTTCACTGTCATACCTTGCAAAAATCCATTTTAAATTTTGATGACGTGAACAAATACCTTTTTATTTTGACTTAATATAGAAGCAGATTTTTCAGGAATAAATGTTTACAATGATACTTTTAAGTGCCCTATGAAATACTCTATTTCAAAAAATCCTGAACTAATCTGTTAATTAACTAGTATAATAAGTTTATTTCTTCTTTTTCAGAATTGATTTTAAGAGGGCCTTAATTTATAGAAAAATGAAAGTCCATATTTTTTCTCCTATGATTCTTCCGAAGAGAAACCCTTTGTCATTTTCAGAATAAAAATATAGTCGTCACTACTTTTAATGAACTCATTGTTTGGTAGTCCTTTGGGAATTGAAAGAGGTCTTAATGTGACTTTAAACTTTGCCATTTTTGTCAATGTGTACCCTATTCATTATCTTAGCTTATCTTAAAGAGAGATACTTTATACTTCAGCTTAATTCCACTTTGATATCTTGGCAGAACAGAACTAAAAGGCTTATCAACATAGAAAAATAATGAGATTGTAGTATCTAGTGATCTATTCATTGAAGGGAATCTTTCCAGTCTTCTTTCATCAAATGTGCTTACATGTAATATTTAGAATCTCAGAATAAAATATATAAAAAATGTTTGGTGCTTTAATTTAAAATACATGCTTCGAACATCATTAATCTTTGAGTACAGCACTTGATCTTAACTTGCGTTAGCATTCTATTTCAATGTTCATTTAATCTTTTGTCTGCCAAATGACCAAGAATGTATCACCCTATTTATATAATTAGCTGAGTTCTGACTACATTTTTAAAAACAATAAATGTACCACCATAACATCTCAGTTGATATTAGACAAATACAAAGTAACCTCAATGATTCCAGGGTCTCTTCGAATATATAGTCATATCATTGAGCCTAAATGAGCCAAGAAAAACCTTCATCTTTCACTAATGTAAAGCACTGTAATTTAACATCGTCAGTAAATATGCAATATGTACTTTTTTTTTTTTTTTTAGTCTTTTTAAGAACATAGCTTGGCTTTGATTAGCATTATAAGCATTAACTTGCAATGCCTCCCCTCCTTCCTTCTCGATTTTTTTTTTATTCATTTTATTTTATTTGTGAGACAGAGTTTCACTCTTTCACCCAGGCTGGAGTGAAGTGGGGTGATCTGGGCTCACTGCAACCACCACTCGCCGGGTTCAAGCGATTCTCCTGCCTCATCCTCCCGAGTAGCTGGGATTACAGGTGCCCACCACTACGCCCAGTTAATTTTTGTATTTTTAGTAGAGATGGGGTTTTGCCATGTTGGCCAGGCTGTTCTCGAACTCCTGACCTCAGGTGATCCATCTGCTTCGGCCTCCCAAAGTGCTAGGATTACAGGCTTAAGCCACCACTCCCAGCCTCAATTTTCAGTGCTTCAGAAAATTTAAGAAACCTACAGTCTGGTATAGAAAGTGTGTCGTTAGCCCTCAGTTACCTATGTAATTAACTGCATAGAGCAGTGGGGAAAGGATAATTTTTTTAATTAACTTTTTGACTTTTAAATACATTTTTTAAGAAGAAAATTTGCCATACTTTCATTTTGAAACTGTGCCATGAACATCTAACTCAAGGTACAGAATACTATGTTACCTTACGGATTACTTCTTGTTCAAATTTCAAATGACTGGATTTATCTTTCATGACATAATCTTGAGAGTAAAGTTGGCTTCTGGTTTTCTAACTGATACCTTTCTGGATTATGGAAAATATAAGGTCTGTTGAATTCAAGGGTGTATAACTGTTTCTCTAAATCATTTTATGTTTCTAATTCCCTAGGCCTCCCATCCACATAATAAGAAACAACTAAATCTAGTTTCTTTCTAGGTTTTCTCAGGGCAGGTTTCGTTTACTCAGTCATGCTTTGCTTTAAAACTCCCACCCAATTTTCTACCTGGAATTACCCTAAATTCATTTTACTTTCCATTGACAACAATAGTTAACTCAACTACTCTTGCTTGGTCAGTGTCTAACAGAACAAAAGTAATTTGTTGTTAGTAATCATTTCAGTGTTGAAGTCTGCAAATGGTTTTAATTTTTTTACCACTTGAGACAGATTTAAGTTTTGTTCTATAACATGCATATACTTGTTATTCAAATGACTTTCCTGATTGGAAAAAAAAGGATATAGCATTATAGTTGGCTTATAGGGCACTCCCCCAGAAAAGCATCCAGTATGTCAATATGGTAAATGTGGTTATTTGCATGACATATTTGTTGAAATGCCAGATCTGTAATGGGTATATAAGAATTTGTGTTAAGTTTTTTCTCCTTGTCTAAGGAACTAAGGATTACTATAATCTATTATTTACAATACAATATTCAGTATTATGCATGTTTTTCAATTATTGTATAGCCATCCTGTTGGGTCTTTTCAGAATTACTGGATCTTCAGCCTTTACCAATCACAGCTTTGGGATGTAAAGCATATGAAGCCCTGTACAACTTCAGCCACTTTAACCCTGTACAGACACAAATATTTCATACACTGTATCACACGGATTGTAATGTCCTACTTGGAGCACCTACTGGATCGGGAAAGACTGTTGCAGCTGAATTAGCCATTTTCAGAGTCTTCAACAAACACCCTACTTCAAAGGTCTGTTGAAAGAATCATACTTACATTTAATTAGAAAAGACAGTTCATAATCTCTAAACTAGACAGTTCTAAATATATTAGCAGGGTCTAATGAATAGATTTGTCACTCTCAGTGAATTTCCCGGGGGACCAGATCAGTACAGGTATACTGTGAAGATATGATGAGTTTGGTTATATACTACCACAATATAGTGAATGTCACAATAAAGCAAGTCACACAAATTTTTTGGATTCCTAGTGCATATAAAAATTCTGTTTATACTATACCATAGCCTATTAAGTGTGTAATAGCATTATGTCTAAAAAATATACATGGCTAAATTTGAAAATACTTTATTACTAAAAAATATTATCAATCATCTCAGCCTTTAGTGAGTCTTAATCTTTTTGCTAGTGAAGGGTTTTGCCTCAATGTTGGTGGCTGCTGACTGATCATGGTTGTGGCTACTGAAGGTTGGAGTAGCTGTGGCCATTTCTTAAAATAAGACAATGAAGTTTGCCACATTGATTGACTCTTCCTTTCGTGAAAAATTTTTCTGTAGCAAGTGATGCCACCTGATAGCATTTTACCCACGATAGAAGGTCTTTCAAAATGAGTCAACCCTCTCAAACCCTGCCACTGCTTTCTGAACTAAGTTTATGTAATATTCTAAATCCTTTTTGTCATTTCAGCAATGGTCACAGTATCTTTGTCAGTAGATTCTATCGCAAGAAACACCTTTTGTTTGCTCATCCATGAGAAGCAACTCCTCATCTGTTCATTTTATCATGAGATTGTAACAATTCAGTTATATCATCAGGCTCCACTTCTAATTCTAGTTCTCTTGCGTTTCCACCACATCTGCAGTGCCTTTCCCTATTGAGGTCTTGAACCCCTCAGTCGTCCATGAAGGGTGGAATCAACTTCTTCCTAACTCCTGTTAATGTTGATATTTTGACCTTCTCCCAAGAATCATGAATGTTCTTAATGGCATCTAGAATGGTGAATTCTTTCCAGAAGATTTTCAACTTACTCTGCCCAGGTCCATCAGAGGAATCACTATCTATGGTCTTATGAAACATATTTCTTAAGTAAAAAGATAGGAAAGCCAAAATTACCCCTATATCCCTGGAGTGCAGAATAGATCTTACGTTAGCAGGCGTGAAAACAACATTCATCTCTTTGTACATGTCCGTCAAATCTTTGGAGTGTGATTAGATGTATTGTCAATGAGCGTCACATTTTGAAAGGAATCTTTAAGCAGTAGGTCTCAACAGTGGGCTTAAAATATTCAATAAACCATGCTGTTTAGTAGATATGCTGTCATCCAGGCTTTGTTGTTCCATTTATAGAGCACAGGCAGAGGTGATTTAGCATAATTCTTAAGGACCCTAGGGTTTTCAGAATGGTAAATGAGCATTGGCTTCAACTTCAAGTCACCAGTTGCATTAGTCCTTAACAAGAAAGTTAGCTTTTCCTTTGAAGCTTTGAAGCCAGGCATTGACTTCTCCTCTCTACCTGTGAAAGTCCTTGATGACATCCTCTTCCAATATTAGGCTATTTTGTATACATTAAAACTCTGTTGTTTATTGTAGCCACCTTCACCAATTATCTTAGCTATATTTTCCAGATAACGCTGCAGCTTCTACATCAGCACTTGCTGCTTCACCTGGCACTTCATAGAGGTGAATTCTTTCTTTAAACCATGTGAAACAAGCTTCAGACTTTTCTTCTGGAGCATCCTCACCACTCTCAGCCTTCACAGAATTGAAGAGAATTTGGGGCTTTCTCTAGAGTAGGCTTTAGGTTATGGAAATATCGTGGTTGATTTGATCTTCTGTCTACACCACTCAGACTTTCTCCGTATCAGGAATAAAACTTTCACTTTCTTATCATTCATGTGTTCAATGAAGTAGCACTTTTCATTTCCTTCAAGAACTTGTCCTTTGCATTCAAAACTTTGCTAACTCCTTGGTATTAAGAGACCTAGCTTTTGGCCTATCTCAGCTTTCGACATGCCTTCCTCCCTAAGCTTAATCATTTCTAGCTTTTGATTTAAAGTGAGAGACATGCAACTCTTCCTTTCACTTGAACATTTAGAGGCTATTGTAGGGTTATTAATTGACCTAATTTCAATATTGTTGTGTCTTAGGGAAGAAGGAGGCCTGAGGAGAAGGAAAGAGATGGGGGAACAGCTGGTCAGTGGAGAAGTTAGAACACACACAATTATCAATTAAGTTTGTCATCTTATATGGTGTAGTTCATGACACTACAAAATAATTACAATGATAACATAAAAGATCACCGACCACAGATCACCATAACCGATATAATAATACAGAAATGTTAGAAATATTGGTAGAATTACCAAAATGTAACAGAAGCATGAAGTGAGCACATACTGTTGGAAAAATCAATAGAATTGCTATTGATAGAATTGCTCGATGTGGGGTTGCCACAAACCTCCAATTTGTAAAAAAACAATATCTGCAAAGTGCAGTAAAATGAGCTACGCCCATATTAGGATGATTTGCAGCAAGAAAATTTACCTTAAACTTTATAGTCCTCCAGTTGAATTTCTAATGTACGTAGTGACACACAAATCCTTTCCTCATTGTAAGATTTCTACAATTCATAGATAATTTCACTGTGAGAAACCCACTTCATAGGCAAAGTTAAACAATACAAAGTAATTCATAATCAAATCTTATCTGTATGAAGAAAATGCTAGTGCTTTAATAAATATAGTTTGATTATACATATTAAATATAGAGTAGCTTTTATATGACTTCTACAAATGGCCATGATATTATTTAATATCAAGTACATTACAAGTCAAGTAAGTATTGCTTTAAAGCTTTCTTGAAGCATAATTTTTTAACTCTTTCCTAGTATATATTATTTTTAATAAAAATTATGTATATTAAATGGATACAATGTGATGTTTCGATATACATTGTCAAGTGATTACTACAGTCAAGCTAATTAACATACCTGTCACTTCAAATAGTTATCTTTTTTGTGGTGAGAACACATAAAATCTATTCTCTTAGCAAATGTCAAGTATATAATGCAGTACTATTAACTATAATCACCATGCTGTATATTAGGTGTCTAGTACTTATTCATTCATCATAAATGAAACTTTATACCTGTTGACCAGTATCTCCTCATTCCCCCTTCCTCACTGCTGGTAACCAATATCCTACTCTTTCATTCTATGAATCCAACTTTTAAAAATTCCGTGTGTAAGTGAAATTATGCAGTATTTTTCTTTCTATGTCTGACGTATTTCACTTAACATAATGTCCCTTGGGTTCATCTATATTGTTGAAAATGGCTGATTTCATTCTTCTTTAAAGCTGAATAATATTTCATTGTGTGTGTGTGTACATACATATCACGTATATATGTACACACACACACATATATATTACAATTTCTTTATCTATCTTGAGGCATTTAGATTGTTTCCATATCTGGGCTATTCAAAGTAAAGCTGCAGTGAACATGGGAGTGCAGATATCTCTTTAAGATACTGATCTCATTTCCTTTGGACATATACCCAAAAGTGGGATTGCTGGATAGTTCTATGCTTAATTTTTAAAGAAATTCCAGATTGTCTTCCATAATGGCTATACAGTTTGCATTACCACCAATCATGTACAGTAACAGTTACCTTTTCTCCACATCCTCACTTACATGTGTGGGTTTTTTTGTTTGTTTGTTTGTTTGTTTTTTTTTTTTGAGGAGATGGGGTCTCGCTGTGTTGCCCAGACTGGCCTTGAACTTCTGGGCTCAAGCAATCCTCCTGCCTCAGCCTCCTGAGTAGCTGGGACTACAGGTTTGTGCCACATGCCCGGCTGTCTTTTGTCTTTTGATAATAGCCATTTTAACAGGTGTAAATTGATATCTTATTGTGATTTTAATTTGCATTTCCTTGATGATGTTATGTTGAGCACCTTTTCATGTATCCAATGGCCATTTGTGTGTTTTCTTTTGAAAAAAAATGTGTATTCAGATATTTTGCCCATTTTTAATTGAATAATTTGGGTTTATCTGCTATCAAGTTGTGTAAGTTTCTATTTTGGATTATAACTTTTTATTAGATATTTAGTCCCTGCTTATCCTTGGGTGATACATTCCAAAACCCCAATGGATGCCTGCAACCTGATGGTATTGAACCCATTTGGGTAAGGGGAGGGGAGAGATAAGGAGAGAATTGTTAAAGGATGCAAAATTACAGCTGAATAGAAAGAATAAATTCTAGTGTTGTATACAACTGTAGAAGGACTGTAGTTAACAATAATATATAATATGGTTTCACATAGCTAGAAGGATATTGAAGGTTCCCAACACAAAGAAATGATAAATGTTTGAGATGATGGATATGCTAATTACTCTGATCTGATCACTATACATTATATGTATCAAAACATCACTATGTATCCCATGAATATGTGCAATTATTATGTGTTAAGTAAAAAATAAAAATTAAAAAAAGAAATGATATAGTAGTACAGTACTATGTCCTTTATAAATATGTACTTAAGAAAAGTGTATTAAAATTTAAAAAACACATTTTCATTCATGTTTTCCACCCACAAATTTAATACCTTTTCCATCTTAACTAAGCACTTATTGTGTACTTTGGCCATAATTTTTGCGCCTTAAGGTTCAACATCAAAACTGGCACAAATTTCTTTTTTCTTTTTTTTTTGAGACGGAGTTTTGCTCTCATTGCCCAGGCTACTGGAGTGCAATGGCGCAAACTCGGCTCACCGCAACCTCCGCCTCCCGGATTCAAGCGATTCGCCTGCCTCAGTCTCCCGAGTAGCTGGGATTACAGGCATGCGCCACCACGCCTGGCTAATTTTTGTGTTTTTTTTAGTAGAGATGGGGTTTCTCCATGTTGATCAGGCTGGTCTGAAACTCCTGACCTTAGGTGATCCGCCCACCTTCGCCTCCCAAAGTGCTGGGATTACAAGCGTGAGCAACTGCCCCAGCCTGGCACAAATTTCTTATGATTTCACAGATAGAATGTTTGTTCTTACCATAGATCTTAGCAGTCTCGGCATATGATTTTTTTTCTTTTATTAAGTCAAGAACTTTCATCTTTTCACTTGATACACTTTGTCTTCTCTTTGGCAAATCCGAATTGCCAGCATCACTACTCTTGTGCTTTGGGGACATTACTAAGTAATGTAAGGGCTACTTGTACAAAAGCACTGTGATACTGCCACAGTCTTTCTAGTAAACAAGACAGTTACTAAGTGACTAATGGTTGGGGAGTGGCTACAGCCTGAATACTCTGGATAAAGGGATGATTCATGTTCCAGGCTGAATTGAGTGGGACAGTGTGAGATTCCATCATGCCACTTAGAAGGGTACATAATTTAAAACTTATGAATTATTTCTAGAATTTTTCATTTAACATTTTTGGACCACAATTGACTACAAGTAATTGGAAGCGTGGAAAGGGAAGGCATTAAGACAGAACTAATATATATGGTTTGCAAATATTTTCTTTTGTTTTGTCATTTCTTTCATTTCACATTGTCTCTCTGTTGATTTTATTTATTTATTTATTTTCCGTGTAGAAACTTTTTAGTTTGTTGTACACCTATTTGTTTATTTTTGCTTTTCATGCCATGTCCCAAAAATTATCGCCAAGACCAACATCGAGGAGCTTTTTCCTTATGTTTTCTTCTAAGAATTTTGTGGTTTTAGATCTTATATTTAATTATTTAATCCATTGTGAGTTAATTTTTGTATATGGTATATGGCAGTAGTTCTTTTACTTGTGATATACAGTCTTCCCAACATCATTTATAGAAGAGAATATCTTTTCCTTATTGGATGTATGCTTCAGGCCCTTGTTGAAGATTAGTTGACCTTGTATGTGTGGGTTGATTTCTGGGCTCTCTTTTCTGTTCCACTGGTCTGTGTGCCTCTTTTTATGTCAGGTCCATACTTCCACACTGTTATGATTACTGTAGCTTTGTAATATAATTTGAAACCAGGAAATGTGATGCCTCTGACTGGTTTTATTTCTTAAAATTGCTTTGGCTATTCAAGGTCTTTGTGCTTGCTTGTGAATTTTAGGATTTTTTTTTTCTATTTCTGTGAAAAATGCCATTGGAATTCTGATAAGGATTGCATTTAAACTGAAGATTGCTTTGGGTTGTATGACCATTTCAACAATGTTAATTATTCCAGTCCATGAACATGGGATATCTTCTCATTTATTTGTCTTTTCTTCAGTTTCTCTTCAATGTTTTATAATTTTCAGTGTACAGATATTTTACGTCTTTAGTTAACTTTATTCCTAAGTACTTTATTCTTTTTGGTGCTATTGTAAGTGGGACTGTCTTCTTGATTTTTTTTTTTTGATAGTTTGCTAACAGTATATATTCTACTGGTATATAAATGTTGACTTTGTGTCCTTCAAGCATATTGAATTTGTTTATTAATTCTAACAGTTTTTTTATGTAGTATTTAGAGTTTTCTTCTTCTTAATTTTGTGAGTACATCACACTAAAATAGGAACATTTACAGAGATGTTGTGATTGGAATTATGGGCTAGTTTCTTCATCATTTATGATTTCAGAAATGTCTTAACCTACTTTTGTAGCGTTTCCTAATTAGTGGCTTTTCTTCCCTACTTAACCCTAAGTTTTCCTACTTTTCAGTCTCTCTAATATGTGGTTATTGATCTCTAGAGACATGTTAATATAACAGTAGAGCTCCACTTTAAATTAGAAACATAAAGGGAATACATTTTGTATAGGTTTGGATTACTATAGACCAGCTTTTATTTATTTTTTTGAAACCTGAAGTATACTACTAGCATCTTCATAAAATCTGCATTAAAATTTAAACAATGGTTTATTTCTCTTCAAAACTTCAACATCAGTACATTTATTCATGAGTTACATACAACTCAAATAAATATTAATCATAATAATAGAAAAAAACATTTTTTCATCAGAACCCTAATTTTCTCTTATAATGTAGTATCTCATAATTTGTTTTATTTGTTTTTATTATGTAGAATATAATATCATAGTAAAATACCTGAGGAAAATACCTCTGATGCTTTTTTAAAAGTAATTTAAATTCATCTACGTTAATATTTTTTATGAATAGAATGTTTGTGATGTGTTACATTTCTGTCTTATTTTGGATAAATGTAGTTTGAGTTAATGACTTTTTCCCATTGATTTAAAAATTTGAGTATTCAGAATTAAAAGATACATTTTAAAACCACACTGTCATATTTTGACAAATTTTTTGGAGTTTACTTTTATTTGAAAATGCTATCACTATTTTCATAAGAGTATTTTTGGCTATTCTCCTCTTTTTAGGCGGTATATATTGCACCCCTAAAAGCCCTAGTACGTGAAAGAATGGATGATTGGAAAGTTAGAATAGAAGAAAAACTTGGTAAAAAGTAAGTTCTTACTTTTACTCAAAAGATACGCTTTGAATTGACTAAAAGGACCAGGAAATAAGAGTTGAATAAAACTGTTGAATGGTTTTACAGTGATTTTCATAGTCTTTTATTTAACTGCTGAATGGTTTTACAATGATTTTCATAGTCATTTATTTAAAGATATGTACCTACTATTAAAATGATATCAATATTCCCATTGTTTTAAGATTGAAAATGAAATCTCCTAAATTACTTAATGTGAGTACTTTTATTTGGCAGGATAACTTTTTCAAAATATTTTCATTCTAAAACAAAACAAAAATAAGTTTTGTCTACTTTTTCATATTATGCAGAGTAGCTTCCAGAAACTGCTTAGAAGGCATTTTGCATGTAAATTATTTGTAAAAAAGCAGAAGTTCTTTGAAAAACATGATGTGGGGTTTTTTTTCATTAATAATTTAATATACTACAAGGTTATTCATCGCAGTATTATTTTAAATAGCAAAAGATTACAGAGAAACGAATTTCCAATAGAGCATCCGTAAGTAAATTATAGTACATTCACACAATGTAAAATATTGTATTACTCTGTAAAAAAAAAACTATATGAGTTTTTTTATACGGAAAGAATGATCTCCAAAGGTAATGTAAAAAAAAAAAAAAATTTAAGTATCCTAGCTTATGTTTTTTCAAAATGATAAAGAATATGAATATGTGGTTCTTCTCAGAATGAGAAGTAGCTGTCTATAGGATAGGGATGTTATGGAGACTATTCCCTGTATTCTTTGAACCATGTGAATATATTCCATATTCAAAATAACATATAAAATGTAAATCTTTAAACAAGAATAGGTAAATACTTTGTGAACATTATGCTTAGAGGAACAAATTTTGCCCTTTTCCTTATTTTCCAAGTCTTAACACAGATTAGAAATTATATTAGGCTGGGCGTGGTGGCTCATGCCAGTAACCTTGGCACTTTGGGAGGCTGAGGCGGGTGATCACCTGAGAAAAGGAGTTGGAGACCAGCCTGGCTGACATAGTGAAACCACATCTCTACTAAAAATAAAAAAGGAGCTTGATGTGGTGGTGCATGCCTGTAATCCCAGCTACCTGGAGACAGGAGAATCGCTTGAACCCAGGAGGTAGAAGTTGCAGTGAGCTGAGATCAAGCCACTACACTCTAGCCTGGGTGACAAAATGAGACTCTGTCTCAAAAAAAAAAAAAAGAAAAGAAATTATTTTAGTAATTACTTAAAATTTGGTGTTAGCCCAGAGCTAATCCTATGTAATTAGGAATTCTCAGGTAATTCCTCTAGATCTACATAGGTTTTTCTTTTCCTTCTCTCTCACTATATGACTGTGATCTGCTTAGAATGAGTTGGTACATATTTGCTCTGGCTTATCTTGTTTTCATCCTAATACATTTCATTTTGGCTATAAAATCTATAGAAAATTCCAATCTAAAGAAAGAAATGAGCTTGCACACAATCTAAATTACACATAATTTTAATTAAATTTACACATAATCCTAAATATTCTTAATGAATGCCTTTTTTTGTCTCCATAAAGTAACACTTTCCTTCATTAAAAAAAATTTTATTCCAACATAGGGACAAGGAAGTATGAGTTCAACTTTATAAAATCACCTAGGATGGAGTTTCTATAAACATAATTAAAGCAGTTTGATATCCTTGCATATCTGTATAAAAGTTATATGTCAGTGATTGGAATTCATATGACCTTCATTTTATGGCAAGAAATTTTCTTAGCGTTCTTAAGAAATGTACATTTTGGACTCAACTTGGAAAATTTCAAAAATCAAAGGTAGATAAAGTAATTTTAAGCCTTATAAAATTTTATTTTAAAAGAGATAGGTTTTTGCATTTTCAAGGTCATTTGTTACCTGAAAAGGTTCTGGGATCATTTTTATATTTCCCTTCAGAGTTATTGAACTAACAGGGGATGTGACTCCTGATATGAAATCCATTGCCAAGGCTGACCTTATCGTCACTACGCCAGAGAAGTGGGATGGAGTCAGCAGAAGCTGGCAAAATAGGAACTATGTTCAGCAAGTCACTATTCTCATCATAGATGAGATCCATCTGCTTGGTAGGTACCACTGTATCTAAAGCCAGTTTACAAACTTTAACTTTGTAAAATATTAATTATTAGTATTATTTTTAATTTGCATGTAATATTTATATATATTTCTGGGGCACAATGTGATTTTTGATACATGTATATAATGTGGAATTATTAAATCAAGCTAATTAACATATTTATCACCTTACATATAAATTGTGGTGAAACATAAAAAATTTTCTCTTAGTGTATTAATCTGTTCTCACATTGCCATAAAGAAATACCTGAGACTGGGTAATTTATTTTTAAAAAGAGGTTTAATTGGCTCAAGATTCTACAGCTTGTACAGTAAATGTAGTGGCTCCTGCTTCTGGGGAGGCCTCAGGAAGCTTTCAATCATGACTGAAGGCAAAGCAGTAGACAGCTTCTTACATGGCAAGAGCAGGAACAAGAGAGCAAGGTGGTGGGCGAGGTGCTACACACTTTTAAACAACTAGATCTCGTGAGAATTCACTCACTGTCATGAGAATAGCACCAAGAGGATGGTGCTAAGCCATTTAGGAGAAACAGCCCCCATGATCCTATCACCTCCTACCAGGCCCCACCTTCAACATTGGAGATTACAGTTCAACATGCAATTAGCAATTTTGCAATTTAGCAATTTTGAAATATATGATATATTGTTATTAACTGTTGTCACACTGCTGTACAATTGATCTGACAAACTTATTTCTCCCGTCCAACTGAAACATTGTACCCTTTGACCACCATCTCTCTATTCCCTTCTCTTGTGACTCCAACCCATGCCCCTAGACTCTGGTAACCACGTTTCTACTCTTTACTTCCATGAGGTCAGTTTTTTTTAATTCAACATCTAAGTGACATCATGAACTGGGAGTGGGATTGCAGAATCCTTTGGTAGTTCTATCTTTAGTTTTTTTTTTTTGAGGAAGCTACGAACTTTTCCTTTTGTAGTTGCTGCAGTGACCAACACAGACTTGTTAAATGATTAACATTGATTTTTCCCTATTTTCTAGGGGAGGAAAGAGGCCCTGTTCTAGAGGTCATTGTATCTCGAACAAATTTTATCTCATCACACACAGAAAAGCCTGTTAGAATAGTTGGACTATCTACTGCTTTAGCTAATGCCAGAGACCTTGCTGATTGGCTCAATATTAAGCAGGTATGTAGAAGACTGATAAATTATGCATTTATTTAGTAGTGTTACTTTGATGATTCCTTTTAAGAGATATTATAACATTATAAAATTCAATATAAAAATTGAAAATGGTTTCTCTCTCATATTTACTCTAGATGGGCTTGTTTAACTTCCGACCATCAGTACGCCCAGTTCCACTGGAAGTTCACATTCAAGGCTTTCCCGGTCAACATTACTGTCCTCGTATGGCTAGTATGAACAAGCCTGCATTTCAGGGTAAGCTTCAGATTCTTGAAATAAAATAGTAACCATTGTTTATGGTAGCTATCAAATGTCTTCTAATTGGTGTTGGTTTCTTTGAAAGGATGATACTGGTCCAGCTTCTACATATATCTAAAACTGTTTGTCTCAACTGTTAAGAAATACAAATATATGTTAAATTACCTATTGAAAATTGGAGAGATTTCACAGATGGTAATGACTTTGTAGTAGAATAAAAGTATGTAATTAAAAAAAGTTATCAGAGTTTTCTTAATATTAATCAAAGTGTTTTTATGATAGTAGCTTGGACAGATGAGAAATGGAAGCTACAGGTCAAAAACATCTCATAATCATTTTTATGAGAAATCATAAAACTTAGAAATTTCAGTACTTTAGTACAGTGCTTCTGTTTTTAGTTTTTCCTCTTCTAACAAATTAGGCAAACAGGAAAGATTTAAGAATAGCACTCCTATTTTATTGAATCATGTTTTATTTGGGCTGCATAAAGAATATTTATTATATCAATTAAAAATAACCTCAAAAATAAATTCTCAAATGTGAGCTGCTGTTGATTGTGTGGTGACAGTTGTGAGGTGACTTTTTAGCTGCTGTAATTAGCCTTATGACAGAAGCAAAGTATTGATTGTGAACTAGAGACCAATCTTGGCAGTTCAGATTATTTACACCTCCACAGAAGCATTGTACAAAATCACTAATGAACAATAAATCTGCCGTGAGCTGTTCAGCCACACCTGTTCTTTCAGCAGCAAAAATCCATTAAATGTTGAGGTTTAAAGAACGACAGAGATCCATTTATATTTATGTGTCCAAATGATACCAATATTGTACTAATATGTGTATTTTAAATGGTGTATCTCTAATATGATTTATCAAAGCTTTATCTTTTACATTCTGTAAGATTCTGATAAACAATAAAAAGGGTGAGAAATAAATGAGTTTATTTTTCATAATATATATTGTTGAAATTGCATATATCTATATGGAATGACTGCATACCATTGATGGAAAGGAAGCATTTTGTGTTATATAAATCAATAGTAAATAATTAAAGTACTTACACTTCCATAGAAATGGTATCAGCACAGCAGCTATACTTATGTACTATTTATTATACCTGTAGTGATTACTATATTTCTTTGAGTTTAGAAATATGATTGTGTGATAGCTTTATTTCTCATAGTTAGGATGTAAATAAAGTCAAGGTCATGTCAACATTTCCATTATAAACCTTGTTTCCCAGCCCATGAAAAGAAATTCTGCAGCTCACATTTCAAACAAGAAATTTCAAAGAGGTTGAACTTTTTACATAAAATTTTTAAATATCTCTGACTGTTTTAAGAGAGTTCTGTAGACGTAAATATATATTCTACTTGTGGCATCTTATCAGCTTTTTGGAGCCTATGTAAAGCAAAAAAAAAAAAAAAACACCTCATTTCAAGATTTCAAGATAAGCCAAGTGATTTATGTGGCTCTTTAATTATTTTTAAAGATTTGATTTACAAACTTTACTTCAGTCTTGTTACTCTGGTTTGTGTTGACCAGAGTCATCTCATCTTCTTTGTGTTGACTACCATGTCCCATTACTCAGATACTCATTCAGGCATAGTATTCTCTTCAGCCCTCTTCTGCATTATCTTGTCTGCCCTTCTCACACATATGCTTTTTAAAAAAAAGCGGGAAAACTTTCTTCTGATTTATCTCTTAACCTGTTTACTGGTACAAACTCTCCTAATTTTTCTATCACTGATAACAAAAATAAAAGGAACTTTTTGTGGTCTTTCTAGACATTTTCCATCACCTGGCAGGACTTGATTTTCTCACCAGACCCCAGGACCAGTTAACTCTGTAATATCACTGCTTAGGCAAACACAAATAGCTGAGAAACACAACTTAGTACAGAAAACTCAATCTAAGATTTAGTGTCCATGTATAGCTCTTAATGGAGAGTCTCAATCTTTGTTTCTCCTTCCTTGGCAACTCAGAATAGAACTTGGACCCAGCATAATTAAATCTTTTCTCTCCTAGGCAATATACTCTCTAGGTAGGGCCATCAACCTTTCTTTTCCTATTATCTGTCTAATATGCTGCCAGATCCATGTAGTACCTGCAATAATGCCACATTTCATGCCTAAATTGTTTACATCATTAGTTTTCATGTATCCATTTGATATCCTAATGAAATTCATATTCTGGGTTTAAGTAGCTTTCCATTTTATTTCCCACAACTTTTCAACAGCAATTAGAAGCCATTCTCCAGCTAAACCTGTTTTGATATTTGTCTCATCAAGACGTCAAACTCGTCTTACTGCTTTGGAATTGATCGCCTTCCTGGCTACTGAAGAAGATCCAAAGCAGTGGTTAAACATGGATGAAAGAGAGGTAAGCAACATATTTTATCTTCTACTACTTACACGTTTCAGGTTATATTGTATTAGAATGAACATTACATATGTAATTATATTATAGGGAAAGAAGAAATTCATAATACCGCCACCTTACCACACTGTTAATATTCTGTTATAGTTTGTTCTACTATAGTCCCACTTAATATTTATTTTGTATATTCATATTTATAATTTTTCCCTTTAACATTAACACCTGTGTATATTGTAACATTCAACCATTTTCATATTCTTTAAGTATTCACTGCCCTCACTGAAGTTAAAATCAATTTTGTAAAATTTGGGTTTTAAAAAATATATAATAATCTTTTTTTAATTTTAGGAAGCACTAATATATAAAAATTTAAAACCTGTTATTATCCTTCCCTAAGTAATAACCACCAGTAAAATTTTAAATTAGAATTTTTGTGTCTGTGCAGTTATATTCCATTAGGCAACTATTTCATAGTGGTTTTCTCCTATAATTTAATAATCATGCATCCTTATTATTGTAGGTTTTTCTCTGTTTAAAATTATTTTCTCAATATAGAGTTCTAAAAATAAAATCAGTGGGTCAAATAATGTGAATATTTTTACAGCTTTTCAGGTACACTGCTAATTACTTTCCAAAAGAACTGTACTTATTTGTGTCATCACCACTGATGTATGAATTATCAGAAGTATATGAGAGTAACAGTTTTACTACATCCTCATTTGTTGCAACTTATTGATATATTATAGATAAAATATTATCTTAATGTATGCCTTGATTTTTGATTGGTTGAACATTTTTTTTCATATATTTACTAGTTGACTTCTTTTTTCTTTGTTGTCTCTTCATTTCTTTTGGTCTTTCATCTATTCCAGTACAGCATTTATTTTGTAGATTTGTGTGAGAGCTTTGCCAAATTTAGGAAAATATATACATATATAAAACTTTATATATTACTTTTCTCCATATATGTGTATTTCTATACATATATACATATTAATCTTTCACCTGCTGTATTAGGTAACTTTGCTAGTTTATTGCTTGTCTTTTTATCATGGTGTCTTTTTTTTATTATTATACTTTAAGTTTTAGGGTACATGTGCACAACGTGCAGGTTAGTTACATATGTATACATGTGCCATGTTGGTGTGCTGCACCCAGTAACTCGTCATTTAACATTAGGTATATCTCCAAATGCTATCCCTCCCCACTCCTCCCACCCCACAACAGGCCCTGGTGTGTGATGTTCCCCTTCCTGTGTCCATGTGTTCTTATTGTTCAATTCCCACCTATGAGTGAGAACAATATCATGGTGTCTTTTTACAAATAGAAGACTTTGCATTTTATGTAATCCAGTTTGTTAGTATGATCCTTTATGATTCTTTATACTACATCTAAATATAGATATTCCTCTTCCTCTCTATAGATTTAATATATAGTGATTGTTCTTTCTTATACTTTTCCAGTTTTGAAAAATATTTTCCTAAATTGAGTTACAATGAAAACAGATGAAATCAGTAGCATAATTGTTGCACTGTGATTTCTCCACCTACCCTCTTTAGTGTTCCCACTTTGAAATCTCATGCAGGCTAAAGAAGAGCAGTGCTGTTCGGCATCAGTAAAAAACAATGTTCCAAATCCACTGGTGTCCAGCATTAACAGTTTGCATATTTCTCCCCTTCTACTTCTCATGACTCATTTAGAGTTAGTAGGACTGTTCGATAGTACTGTACGTATTACATTATTGTGTAAGAGTTAACTGATATTTCAGAATGTTTTTGCTTAGTTCTATAGATGACCTTATTCACTAACAGACTCATAAATTAGCTTAATATGCAGGCTATCAAATGACTGCTTGAAGTAGAGTAATAGCGACCATTTTATCTTTTAAATTTTATCTTTATTTACTTAATGTTACTTGTATGGGTATACCAGATATTTAAGAAAATAATTTATGTTCAAAGTAATGTTGTTAAAAGATTTTTTTATCCTGTATTATTTAATTGATATCTGAATAATCATCCTGTTGTGTCTAAGGCAGAATCATAACTTAGGAGGCAAATGATGAAAAATAGATATACAAAATATTGATGACTCAGTTTATGTGCAGTATCTCTCTAGGCTTAATTTTATTTTATATGTTATCCTAAAAGTCTTCCAAATGGACACTTTTCTTTGAAGTCAAGATACAATGTACAAACCTACCAAACACACTTTGGGATGTTTGCTTAAAGTATATAGACATTGTGCATTTAGCACATATGTGACTCACATTAACTTCAAATGTGAACGTCATGTGCTCATATCAGGTATAGTACACTTCCACTGTGTTTCTTTTTTGTTGTTGTTGTTAATTTTAATGTATGAGACCTAAAGAATTGTAGATAGCTCAGACATTGTGTAGAATTCCTTCTCTGTTTCGTATTTTTTTTATCGGCAGAAAACTTTATCCACAAGGCTATGTAGAAACTATAGAATATACTCCCGTGGTTTCTGCTGTTGTAGATTTTTTCACTGCTAAAATAGGACACCTAGAAAACATTATTTTATATGTGTATAAAATGTTTATTATAAATTTATTATTGTATTTATTAACAAATATTTGTTATAATTGTATTATTTTTATATTTTTTCTTCAACTTTTATTTTAAGTTCTGGGGTATATAAACAGGATGTGCAGGTTTGTTACATAGGTGTGTTAGTCTGTTTTCATACTGCTATAAAGAACTACCCAAGACTGGGTAATTTATAAAGGAAAGAGGTTTAATTGACTCACAGTTCAGCATGGCTGGGGAGGTTTCAGGAAACTTACAATCATGGTGGAAGGGGAAGGGGAAGCAAGACCCCTACCTCACAAGGTGGCAGGTGGTGGAAGTGCTGAGCAAAAGGGGAAGAGCCCAGTATAAAACCATCAGATCTTGTGAGAACTCACTCACTATCACGAGAACAGCTTCGGGGAAATGGCCCCCATGATTCAATTACCTCCACCTGGTCTCTCCCTTGACATGTGGGGATTATGGGGATTACAGTTAAAGATGAGATTTGGGTTAGGGTCACAAAGCCTAACCATATCAATAGGTAAATATGTGCCATGGTGGTTTGCTGCACAGATCAACCCATTACCTAGGTATTAAGCCCAGCATCCATTAGCTGTTCTTCCTGATATTCTCCCTCCCACCATCTTCAACAGGCTCCAGTGTAGTTCCCCCCATATGTCCATGTGTTCTCATTGTTCAGCTCCCACTTATAAGTGAGAACATGGGGTGTTTGGTTTTCTGTTCCTGCATTAGTTTGCTGAGGATAACAGCTTCCAGCTCCATCCGTGCCCCTGCAAAGGACATGATCTCATTTCTTTTCATGGCTGCATAGTATTCCATGGTATATATATATGTACCACATTTTCTTTATCCAGTCTATCACTGATGGGCATTTGGGTTGATTCCATGTCTTTGCTGTTGTGAATAGTGCTACAGTGAACATACGTGTGCACGTATCTTTATAATAAAACGATTTCCATTCCTTTGGGTATATGCCCAGTAATGGAATTTCTGGGTCAGATGATATTTCTGCCTCTAGATTCTTGAGGAATTGTCACACTGTCTTCCACAATGGTTGAACTAATTTACATTCCCACCAACAGTGTAAAAGTGTTACTTTTTCTCCACAACCTTGCCTGCATCTATTGTTTCTGGACTTTTTAGTAATTGCCATTCTGACTGATGTGAGATGGTACCTCACTATGGTTTTGCTTTGCATTTCTCTAATGATCAGTGATGCTGAGCCTTTTTTCATATGTTTGTTGGCCACATTAATGTCTTCTTTTGAGAAGTATCTGTTCATATCCTTTGCCCACTTTTTAGTGGGGTTCTTTTTTTCTTGTAAATTTGTTTAAGTTCCTTGTAGACTCTGAAAGTTAAATCTGTTAGTTTTATTATTGTATTTATTAACATAAATATTTGTTATAAATGTACTATTTATTTAAATGTATGATAAAATAGGACAGCTAGAAATATTATGTCATTTCCAGACATTTTGTTTCACCACACCCATCTGAAGAATAAGGGAAACTATGCTTTGTTTTACTACTGACTCTAAAAGCAATCACCTTTAAAATGAAAATTTCAGAGGGTTTACAATGATTACTATGTAACTTCAGTGTGATTATACTGAAACATGCTATAAAGCAGGTGTTTTAGTTGTTGAACCCCTAAATAATTAGCCCTAAATAATTAATAGGAAAATGTTTTAACATTTTAATCTTTGTGTGGGTTACTTTCCGTAATATTCTGGGCTGGAAGCTTAGCAGTTGCTTCCATTGCTGCTCCTTGTGTAGTGTTAAATTGATGTTCTGAGGCAGGACATGGGTAATTGGTTAAGACTCTAGTGTTGACAACTTGAGCATTCAGAGGAAGCACAGCAGCAGTTATCCTGGCAACTATGAAGCAGTGTGTCTGGCATAGAACAGCATTCAAAGTATTCTGCTGTTGAGTGACTTTAAGTCAAGAACTGTCTATAGATATTTGGGCTGGGGGCATGGAGAATAAAGAAAGCTAGGGTAAATCACAAGAGGCTAGAGAGAGTATATGACTAAGAAGAGTATATGTGTTCTCATTAATTTATTGGCAAAGGCAAAAAGAGTTATTCATCTAATCTTCTTAATCCAGTATAGTTTCAAAGTATTAGGAAACAGAAAGACACCTTCAAGTGTATCATTGATGTAAAGTCATACTGCATCGGGAAACCCCAAAGGAAATACCTTTCCATATTGTCATTAGGAATCCTTACTGCAGTGGTTTCAAAAGTTTGTGGGTATATGCTACCATGTGACCTGGATTTTGCTACTTCTGCCACTAACCTCAAGCTATTATTAGGTCTTTGCATCATTCTCTCAAGCTTCAAGTTAAGATAGAAAGAGTTGAATGCCTGAGTTTCCATCTCTGGCATGCAGCAGAAAAAAGGAATCTCCCTTCTTTGTCTTCTGTCATAGGAGGTGACATTCAGATACTGGCTGCCCATAAACAACAAAGGTCCACTATGGCCCTTTCACTCCTCAAACTCATACGTACACTATTTTTCCTATACCTACATTTAATTAAAAAAAAAATTTTTCTAGCAATGCAAGTCTCCTTCATTTAACCCAAATCCACTCATCCTTCTCCAAGGAAAGACAAATAAAAATTTCATCAACTCCATTTAGCACTTAGTCCTAGATCTCTTGCTTGTATCTAGTCACCCTCTAGTTGTTTTACAAGCCCATCTCAGTATTCTCTAGTGAGTGGACTAGATTATAAAGTTACAGCTAACTAATGCCGTATTCAACAGTAAAAGAGGATAGAAAGAGGAAAGAGAAACAAAATTAGTTAAAATATATTAGTTAAAATATGTTGCTATATAAGACAGCAAGAGAAAAAGATTAGAGACCACTGTGTATTTCTGCAACTAGCCAGGGGGCCAAATAGATATTTATGATTCATTTTCTCTACCATACATCATCTGTACATTTTTTCTTCAACCAGTCACAAAGCTAATCAAGACTCTTTATCCAGTGGAGTGACCAAAAGCATACATTCCTGATAGATTGAAAATTGCAATTTTATATATGCTTAATATATAGGATTGTAAAATCTTTAATTAATTTTTCAAATGGATACAATAGTGTCAGATTTATTTATGTTCTATCCAAATTTCTCTCCCCTTATTATAAAACAATAGCCCAATTTCTTCATCAGGATCAGTTTCCCAGACTATACTGAGACCACATTTTGTTTGTTCATCCAAGAACCTGAGAGCCTGAAGTGGTCATGTAGCTGTTTCAGTTTCCAAGTAAACTGTTAATCCTTTGGATAATAAGCCTCCAAACTAGCAAAGCTAGAGTTATAGGGAAGAGAAGGCAAAAGTTTTCAAGTGGTTTTTTATCTGTGATTTCAAAAGACATCCACATACCTTGAGTACTTGGTTCCTGGAACCATATATTCTGGCAATAGAACAAATAGCATCATCAATGATTTACTAGTTCAGAGGCTACACCTCATCCTGCAGGATAGTACCACAACCTTTCCCAGGTATTGCCTCCCAGCTGCCATTCTGAATCTTTAATCTATAAAACCAGCTCTTTCTATTAATGAGAACATAATAAGACCAGTGTATTCAGTGGCATCATCCCATTGTCTTACCTTTTCCTTTATGAAGTGAGTTCCTCAGACAGAAACATTATTATATAGGGCATCATCATGATGTATAAGGCATTCAGTAATTCTACCCTTGAGGCTACTGGCAGAACCATGTTTGGTAGGAAAAGAGAATTAAAATCCAAAGTAAGTGCCTGTTCTTACAGAGATGAATACATGTCTCCTTAGTGATAGAGAAGGTCCAGTATAATCTTCTCACCACCAGATAACTGTCTGGTTTCAGGGGTAAGATACTTTATTATGGGCCCAGTGTTTCCACTGGTGGCGTATTAGGCACTGAGCAGTGGCAATAGCTGGGCCTTCATGAGGAAAAGGAAGTTTATGTTTCACCCATGCATAATTTTCATCTTTTACTTTGGCGACTGAGTACATAACCTACTGCATAAAACGCTGTGGCCTGGGAAGGAGGCTGTCCAATATCCCAAGAGGTGGTTATTTTGCGCATTTGATCATTACCAGCATATTGCACAATGCTCTTAACTTTTTGTCACAAATCTTCATGAAATACAGGTAGCCTTTTATTCTGGCACTGTTCTAAGAGTTCATCCACCTAAAACTTATGCCTTTCTTGTCCTCCAGTAATACTCTTGCCAAACTCCTTACCATTTGGCTAATCTGGTTACCTTCAGGGCAAAATGTGAATCATCAACTTGCATCATCTGTACTTTCTAGTAAAGTGACAGTGAAATACTCAGTTTATGATCAACAGCTTTCATTGCAAGGTCACCTGGTATCACATAGTCGGGCACTCAGTCTTCTTTCGCTTCCTACTTCTCCAAAATATCCATAAAAATAGCAGTCCTCTAATTCAAAGCCGTAGGCAGCCCTTCTCAGAATCTGTAAAGTCTTCATTTTTAAAAGAAGAAGTTATATTTTGGACATGTTAGTTTGTATATCTAAGACTTTCAAGTGGAGATTTCAAGGCAATTAGATACAAGTCTGTAAAACCCACAGAGACTGTGAAATGAACATATGAACATGGACGCATCAGCATGGAGGCAACCCTTAAACCAAGGTGAGCACATGAGACTCTCAGGCAGAGTGTGGAGAAACAGAGCGCAGGCCCTGAGGGATTCTCTTAGTGCAAGCTGAGATAGAAAATGAGGAACTGGCACAGGTCACTGAGAATGTGATGCCAGTATAGTAAGACAGTGTCCTAAAACACTGTAGAAGAGAGGGTTCTGTGAAGGAAGGAGTGCTTGGCTATATCAAATGTAAATGGGAGTTGAGTGGAGGAGAGCACAGGAAACACCCATGGGGTTTATCATTTGAAGGTCCTGGATGAACTTGGCAGTCAGTGACATGTGAACAGAAGCAGTTTGGAATGGACTGAGGAGCAAATGAGGGGGGCGAGGAGGTGAAAATGGAAGCAAATAGCATATGCAACTTCTAGAAGTTTTACTGTGTAATTTAATTAATATTATAATTTAACATATAGCAAGTATGAGCTCTCAGCTTCCACCCAATATTCTGCAGTCTGGTCCCATATTTCAAGGAAAATAGTGCTACGATCTGGATAGTTGCCAACCTTTTCTTCTTTTCTTCTGAGTGAGTCTGTGGATTGAAAGCTCAGAATACTGGGCCAGGCACGGTGGCTCACACCTGTAATCCCAGCACTTTGGGAGGCCGAGGCAGGCGGATCATTTGAGGTAAGGAGTTCAAGGACAGCCTGGCCAACATGGTGAAACCCCATCTCTACTAAAAAAATACAAAAATTAGCTGAGCATGGTGGCATGTGCCTGTAATCCGAGCTACTCGGGAGGCTGAGGCATGAGAATTGTTTGAACCCAGGAGGCGGAGATTGCAGTGAGCCAAGATCGCACCACTGCACTCCAGCCTGGGTGACAGAGCAAGACTCTGTCTCAACAACAGCAACAACAACAACAACAAAAAGTTCAGAATACTGCCCTTAGATAAGATTCCTTTTCTGGGGTGGGAAAGCAGGATGCTGGCTGAAGATTAGACTTCATTCTTTAGTATTGCTTACATTATTTCCCTCAACTCCTCTGTGTATCTTGCCAGTTAACAGCAGGGCTGCCCCTTTCGTCTGCCACACTGTTAAATAAGATCCAGGTAGCTAAAAGAATACAACAACGAGAACTCGCTATTCACTTTTGTCCTTACAAGTAGAAATTAATTAGGATTCTGCAAGGCCTTTTGCCATGAATGTTTTAAGTTGTGCTCTAAAGTCTACAACATCATCCAAAAGTAGGTGGGGGAAAAAATCTGAAGCAGGAAAGGTAAGAGCCTTCTGACTGGAGCAAACCATGGAAAAAATCCAGGTAGAGGTAATACGAAAATTAGAAGGGTATGGAAAATAAGAGTTCCCTAGAACAAGGAACAGCAGTATAGTTAATCCTTGTTAATTCAAATTAATTGGCTGGAAGTCTCTTCTAAATTATACAGAACATTATTTTTTGAATGTGCCAATTATAATTTTACATGGTGCTTCAAAGTGAATTTATGAAAACTGTAATGCAGGTGCATAGGAAGAATACTTTCATGAAAAGTAAGATTGATAGCGTTTTCACATGCTTAATACTAAAGTGTTTTTAGATGCTAGAGCAGTTTATCATTTTAAGCTAAACATAATCCACCTAATCTCATTACAAGTGAAATATTAGTAGACCTACAGAGATGAACTATAGTTTTGCTTTACTCAAAATTATCCTGAGTTCAGATTTGGTGGGGATTCTAATGACATTTTACTATAGTTTTCTTTGATTAATTTGCCTGTTCATTCAACATATAAATAGATATTGGCCTCTTCTTGTAGGTAAGAAGTTAGTACTAGATGTTGAAGATGGATTTTGAAATTGTTTTAAATCAGAAATTAAGTTGAATTTAATGCAGGATAACAACATCATTTCTAACTCAAAGGACCTGTTTTTTATAGAACTAAAATAAATTTAGTTCATGGTACAAAATTCCCACCCCAAGTGCTTTCTGTTTTATCAAGCCTCATACCTCTAAATGACTGACCAGTAAATAAACTATTTAAGCTGAGAATATTGAGTGTCAAGCAGACATTATCTGCAGATTTGCTGAGCATTGGATGTTTGAAACCAGTTGGGCCTTGTGAAATATTTCTGCAATTTAGAGCAGCTATTCAGTATCCTTGAGTTACAATATAGGAGGCTGTTTTATTTTATTTTGCCTTAGTTGGTAGCATGCATATCCTATTGAAGATATGTTGGTAGCATGCATATCCTATTGCTAAGCATAATAGTAGTTTACTTTTACTAAACTACGTATTAAGTGATGTATTTATATAGAGTACTTTAGAATTCATTAAAGTTTATATTATCACATTTTATCATGAATTCTCAAAGGGTAGTTTTTATTATCCCAGTTTTATAGATGCAAAAACTGAAATTAGAAGGATTAAGTGATTGTCCAGATAGCACGAGCAAGCAAGTGGCAGCTTAGGAACTCAAAACAGGGAAGCTAACCTAGAGTCTGTGTTATTTTAATCTGCCATACAGTAATTGAAATCAGTGACAACAATATCGAATAGAAAAGATGGAAAAGTCATGGTGGGGGTGGGAGTAATTTGATGGGGACAAAAGTACAATAAAAATAAAGAAAAATCAGTAGCTGGGCTGAGCACGGTGGCTCATGCCTGTAATCCCAGCACTTCGGGAGGTCGAGGTGGGTGGATCACCTAAGGTCAGGATTTCAAGACAAGCCTGGCCCGGGTGTGGTGGCACACACCTGTAGTCCCAGCTACTCGAGAGGCTGAGGCAGGAGGATCACTGAGCCTGGGAGACAGAGGTTGCTGTGAGCCAAGATCACGCCACTGCACTCCAACCTGGACGACAGAGCGAGACTCCATCTCAAAAATTTTTTTTAAGAAAAGGAAAAAAAAATAAATATTAGTAGCTGAAATATCAAACGAGCAAACAACAGGAGCTGTGCCATTCTCAATCATGAAGGTAGTTGAAAAAGGTAATATTTTAGTTTAAAAAAAATAATTTTAGATATTCTTCATTTTTAGGCATAGAAGTGGGAAATACTCAAAGAAAAAATAGATTTATAAATCATCTGCATAGAGTTACTCATTATTTCATTACTCATTATTTCAAATACATTACTCATTATCTCAAATCTTACTTGTTTTCTGCATATAGTCTAAAACAATGGGGCTCACCCTTAAGCCTGATTAATACTATTATTACTTTCAGTAGTTAACTAAATATCCCTCTTATTCATGTAGTGATTAGAGGGTGGCATTGTGCTTGAGAGGAGGACTGGAGCCAGGCTTCTTGGTCAATACTGACTGCCTGTTACAAGCTATGTGGCCTTGGTAGGATTAATCTCTGCGCACCATCTCTTCTATTATAAAAGAGAATAATAAGAAACCCATCCTCATAGGAATGTTGTGAGGATTACATGTGTTAATACGTTTAAGATACTGAAACATAGTTAAATGTTTAATAAATATTAACTGTTATTACTGTGATTGTATAGCAACATGAAAGTATACCTTATAAATAGGTTCTTTTTATTGACAGCTGTGGTAAAATCTGATCTTATATTTATACCTTTTTGCCTGCTGTGATCCTTCACAAATTTAATTCATGTTAATATCATAATTACGCATTTTACAATATACTACTTTCGAAATATAAAGTCCCTTTCATTACCTTTATCTGCATTTTTTAAGTTTTTCAATATATGGAAATGCTAAATATGAGTTAGAATCAAAATTCTTCAACAATGGAAATAAAGATAAAAGTTATAATCAGAAATAAATATGAAGTGCTTACACTGGGATTTCCTACCAACAGCGTGGCAAATTAAATCAAAAACATGAATAAGAAAAAATCTTTAATATCTTACCCTACAACCCAGTTTTGATACTGCTTTTATTAAGAATTAGGCCAAGTGCAAGGGACATAGACATTTTTCAAAAGAAGACATACAAATGGCCAAGAAGTATATGAAAAAATGCTCAACATCACTAACCATCAGAAAAATGCAAACTAAAACCACACTGGGATATTATTTTACCCCGGTCAGAATGGCTATTATCATCTATGAGGATGCAGGGGAAAGGGAATTCTTAACACACTGTTGGTGAGAATGTAAATTAGAACAACCTCTATGGAAAAATAGTCTGGAGATTTCTCAGAAAACTAAAAATAGAATTACCATTCCACCCAGCAATTTTACTACTAGGTGTCTACCCAAGGAAAAAGAAATCATTATATCAAAAAGATACCTGCACTGATACATTTATTGCAGCACTATTCACAATAGCAGATACAGAATCAACCTAAGTATCCATCAATAAATGATTGGAATCAACCTAAGTATCAATCAATAAATGATTGGATAAAGAAAATGTATATATACAAAATAGAATACTATTCAGCCATAAAAAAGAATGAAATCATGTCTTTTGCATCAACATGGGTGGAACTATAGGTCATTATCATAAGGGAAACAAGCCAGACACAGAAAGCCAAATATTGCATGTTCTCACTCATAAGTGGATGCTAAAATGTATACACGTGACTACCCACAAAAAATAAAAATAAAAAAATTTAATTTATACAAATGGATGTAGAGAGGGGAATAATATACAATGGAGACTTGGAAGGGTGACAGAGTGAGAGGGAGGTAGACTATGAGTAATTACTTAATGGGTACAATGTACCCAATTCAGGTAATGGGTACCCGAAAAGCCCTGACTTGCCCACTACGCAATCTAGACATGTAATAAGATTCTGCTTGTACCCTCCCTCAAAAAATATTTGAAGACAAATGTAAGCATGCTTTCCTGAAAAAAAAAGAAAAGGAAAGAAAGAAAGAAAAGAAAGAAAGAAAGAAAGAAAGAAAAAAGAATTAAGCCAAACTAAAAAGCAAACATTGAAAATAGTATTGTGTTTTTTTGGCAAAATAGCAAAGATTTAGCTGTTATTGTTTGTATTTCATTTGTACATTTAATTTATATTTCACTTATATATTTACTTCATATGTAATTGAATCACATATAAATATATTTATATATTGAAAGTATGATAAATCATTTTGAGGTGTGCTTGTCTTCGAGCGTCAGAAAGAGCAAGGGAGTATAAATTTTGGGAGTATTGATACAGTTTAGAAACTATTCTTTTTAATTCATTTATTTCTTGAATTCTTTTTTATGAGTGTATCAGTAGAGTGCTGTAAAATGTTTCATTGTTTTTCTTCCTTCAGTATATGGGGTTTATCATACAGACTTGTATTAAAAGAAATTAACATTTGGTGATTATAAGGAAATGTTTTAATTTCATTTAATATCTGTACCAGATATGATAGATTTAATTATTTTTATTTAAAAATAAAACTCTTCAGAACTTTCATGATTCTTCTGTGGTACCTCCTTTATTGAGCATTTCAGACAATTGATAAGCATTATTCAGTGGCATATGGTCTGAGTCTGACATGCTTTGAAAAGAGTATAGAGTTCTGATAATGAGGATTCTGTGAAAATAAGAAAACCAGCACAACAGATATGCTTTGAGAAAGTATGGGTTTTTAGCATCTTGAAACAATATATCACACTCAAAAGGACAGAATTGGGCTGCACAATCTGTTAGCTCATTCTTGTCCAATCTGGTCTCCTCCTTTCTTTTGGAGCCAACGTTGTCATCAACTCACTGAATTATATTCTGACTGGAATGTATTTCAGGCACAGAGTAATGTATCTACTTAAATGGAATCTATCTTTCTACAAAAGCTTTTTGAGTATAATAAATATAAAATGTAAAAAAATTCTATTAAGTTAAAGTAAATGGTTCAACAGTTTACCTATGTGCCTCCTCCCCCCAACCTTAAGAAAAAGATCACTACCTAGAATAACATAGATCTGTTTTTCTGTTATGTATAATATTGAATAATTTTTTTAACAATCAGATGGTCAGACATATTTCAAAGGCTGTTTATTGGAAAGATACCTATACATTACAACAAATAATTTGTTGAACAAAAATGAACTATGGAAGTAAAACTTCTTTTATCAGTGTTTCATTTATCATGGTTTTTTTTTAAATTCTATAGCAACCCTTCTTAACAAGAATTAAGGCTTAATGTCCAAGGCATCCATTTTATGTATAAAATAAACTTGTTTCCTCTCCATCTAGAAAAGTACTAGCTATCACTGGAAAAATTGAGAAGATGGTAACCCAAGTATTTTTTATGGGGGTTAATTCTCTCATGGAACCAGGGCAAAGAAAGTATACTCTTTAGTATTCAAAATCACTGGGTCTTTCCATTTGAAATATACTCAGTTGTATAAATTAATTGAGTGTTATATTAGGACTATATTACTTTATATAAAGGATTAAATGTGATAATCTTTGTAAAGTGATAAACACAATGCCTGGCATATTATAAGTGCTCAAAAAATTACATCTATTATCATGTTTTAAACTTTCATTGTCCTAAGTTCCTGAATACTTTTGCTTGTCTTAAGATGTTTTGATCAAGATGAAACTTATTTTTAAGTACAGTAACAAAGATGTATATAATTCAAAAAATTATATTTTCAAATTCGTATAGGCTGTCTTAGTAGTATTTTGTGCTTAATGATTAACAGCTATAAATTTTGCTTTTTATGATGTTCAAATAATTTGAAATTCATCCAGAGAAACCATGTAATAAATGAAGTTTTTTGTGTGTGCAATTGTCTTCATGAGGATGTTAAGTCTTTGCCAGTTCAGATAAACAAACAGTTCTCTTTACTGCATTGATTTATGTGAAAGTGGGGTCTAGGAGATTGAGAAACTGTTAGCCTTCCCTGGTGCAAAAGACAGGATATTAATGCCTCACCAGACCTTCTGCCAGAGGATTCTTTAGCTTTCCTATGGCAAATGATACATTATTGTTTGGGTATGATTGGCATTGCCATGGGGCACTATAAATTACACAAGTTATATATACTTATGTAAGTTTAAAAGTGAAAAAAAATCTCTCAAACTAATTATTAGAACAAGGACACCAGTGAATTAGTTCCTTGTAGTGTAAATTGAAGACATTGTATGCTGTGAACTATTGAACAAAAAATGGGTAATAAGTTCTCTAATGAGAATACCTAACATGTAGTTTATGAGACAAGACAAGCACCTTTCCTTATATCATGCATTTATAGTCAGCCTACATATCCTGTGCTAATTTTAAGGTAAAGTGGATTCATATCAATACATTTCCATATTCCTGCTTAACAGTTCATAAAGTAAATAATACAAGAATACTATGTGGCCAAACAGAATGAACTATTTATACATGAACTATTTAGACATTGTATTCAGTTCAGCGAAAGTTGATAAATAACATTTCTTATGTGTATGTCATTAAAATATCACCTAGTTTGTACAGTGCTTTTTTAATACCTTAGTAATTATTATAAAGCTAAACTTTATTGTCCTATTTTATGGATTATTATAAGCGTAAAACAGCTTGCTTCCACATTAAAAAAAACTTAGAAAATTTTTCTGACTAGTGAAAATAAAAGAACAAGAAAGCAGTTGGAATGTTTCATTATGTGGATATTTTGGTCATACATTTTTACTAAACTGCAGCAGCAGCAATAGTTTCTCAAGCTGAGGATTTTGTGATCTACTTACTGATTTATGCACAGACAAGATATTAAGTGTATTGCAAGCATACTTACATATATGAGGTTGCTAATAGAAGAAAAAAAGGAAATAAGATCCGAAGAAATTGTCACTTTTTTATACTTCTATCTCAGGCATATAAAAATTATGCATTTACTATTTCCAAGTTACTTCTCCCCTGTTGCTTACTGCTGGAATGTGGTGGTGAAACTTTAAGAGATGTATCCTTCTTTTCAGTGCTCATGTCTTCTCAAATCACTTGGTCTTGACATTATTCTCCTCATGGAGTTGCCCAGAAAGAACTTCCTTATGCTGTGCCTTATGTTATCCTCTGCTTCAAGGACAGAGAACTATCTGAAACAAAGAAACTGGACTTTCTTTTTTTCTTCTTCTTTTTTTGTGAGACAGAATCTAGCTCTGTTGCCCAGGCTGGAATGCACTGGCATGATCTAAACTTACTGCAACCTCTACATGCCGGGTTCAAGCGATTCTCCTGTCTCACCTCCTGAGTAGCTGGGGTTACAGGCATGCACCACCATGCCCAGCTAATTTTTGTATTTTTAGTAGAGATGAAGTTTTTCCATGTTGGCCAGGCTAGTCTCAATCTCCTTACCTCAAACCTTACATGATCCACCCACCTCGGCCTCCCAAAGTGCTGGGATTACAGGTTTGAGCCACCACACCCAGCCACAACTATTTAGTTCTTTGCAACAAATTTTGTAAGAAAATAAGATTTGCTCTTTCTTCCCATAAAATTTGTGTTACTTTTAAGTATTTTCCATGTAGAATGGAAAGTGATAGAATATTCAGAGAGCATTTCTACAACATGAGTTTCAAAAACTATTTAGATATATGACAGTTTAGTGAACTAAACTGAGGCTGGAAATGTTTAAAAATGTAAAAATTATAATATATAAAAACTGTGAATATACTAAATGTAGCATTTAAAGTAAGATAAGGAATTATTTAACCTATATTGCTAGAATAATTGGTTAATTATTTAGGAAAACTAAACTTAGATTTCTACCATAGTTTCTATACAAAAATAAATTACAAGATAATTATTTAAATTTAAAAAATAAAACTATAACAAAAGTTGAAGAAATGGGGAAATATGTATGTATATATTTTGGAAAAGTTTTCTAAGCAACAAAACATAAGGGACCAATTTACAATTTTAGGTCCATAAAGTTAAAGCATAAAATGAAGTGCAAATAAAAAACTGGGGGCAAAAATATTTATAGCAGGCCGGGCCCGGTGGCTCACGCCTGTAATCCCAGCACTTTGGGAGGCCCAGACGGGGGGATCACGAGGTCAAGAGATAGAGACCATCCTGGCTAACACGGTGAAACCCCGTCTCTACTAAAAATACAAAAAATTAGACGGGTGTGTTGGCGGGCGCCTGAAGTCCCAGCTACTCGGGAAGCTGAGGCAGGGGAATGGTGTGAACCCGGGAGGCGGAGCTTGCAGTGAGCCGAGATCGCGCCACTGCACTCCAACCTGGGCGACGTAGCTAGACTCCGCCTCAAAAAAAAAAAAAAAGATTATGTATATATATATTTATAGCATATGATGGACAAGGGGTTAATATCGTTAATATATTAAAAAATCACAAGCCAATTAGAAAAAAAAAAGACTATCACATCGACTTAAAAAATTAAAAGGTAAATTATAAAACAGCTAATAAATATAAAAAGTGTTTAGCTGTACTATTGATCGAAGATAAGAAGTAAACAAAAATACACCAGTATGATTTTTTAAATAATATTCAGAGTTTTGAGAACATAGTAACATTGAGATGCTAATATGTTTATAGCTGTGTGCCTCTCTGGAAAACAGTTTTTGAATAGGTATATATATCCTTTTATCATTACTAAATTTACATATAGGATGAATAATAGTATTTACTATTACAGGGCTTTAGGGAAGATTAAATGCGTATGTAAGATTACTGTTATTATTTCAAATTTACAGTTAAAGAAACAGGCTCAATGAGGTTATGTGACTTGTTCAGGGCCAATAAGTTCTGTAAGAAAGCATAAATTGGAACAATTTCTTTCTGTCTGCAAGGATTATGGCTGATTTTTTTTTCCACTATTTTTTGGTCTGTATTTTTAAAATTTTTGGCACTGAGCTTCAAAAACAGTGTTTTTTATAACAAGAGATGAACAGAGACACTGAAATATTGCATCCTTTATAATGGTTGTTACTCGTTAAAGGACATACCATTTATCTACAGATTTTTTCTCGATGCATAAAAATAAGATGGATAACATTTAAACTTTAGTGTGTTTAGAGTATATATTCTCACCAAGTAGATATTCTTTTCAGTTAATTGAACTTTAATCATAACTGTATATGGGACATATATTTTATGTCCATATAATAACATAAAAACAAAATTAATGTTTTTCGAAACATGAAAATTTTAAAGTTATACATCTACATCTTGTAATCGTGTTTTTACTTGCAGATGGAGAATATCATTGCAACAGTAAGAGATTCCAACCTCAAACTGACCCTTGCTTTCGGAATAGGAATGCATCATGCTGGACTACATGAGAGGGACCGAAAAACAGTAGAGGAACTATTTGTAAACTGCAAAGTTCAGGTACTTTTTTTTCTTCTCCAGTGAAAACATATTTAAATGTAACTTAAAAGTTATATTTTACTTAGATGTAAGATTTTATTTTGCTTTTTAGGTTCTTATTGCTACAAGCACATTAGCCTGGGGTGTAAACTTTCCAGCTCATTTAGTAATTATTAAGGGAACAGAATACTATGATGGAAAAACAAGACGTTATGTGGATTTTCCCATTACAGGTAATTTTCTTAAATTCACAGAAATACATGAAGCTCTATTTTACCCTTAGTAAATTTGAATTTGAATAATTAATTTGAATTTCCACAAATTAAACTTTTGAGAATTGGTCACATTTAAACAGATGATAAGCAATTATAGACTTTTTGTTTCCAGTTAAAATATTATACAAAATATTGCTGCTGTATTTACTTTTACTTACACAAAAGTAAGAAAATAATAAGTGCCTTAAAGTACTTATTATTAAGCCAACCAAAGTTGGTTTCAAATTTATAAATAGATAAAAGTACTTCTTAGGAGCTATTAGTGAAATTCCTTAGTAAATTATGACTAAGTATTGCTTTGCTTAATTTTAAATATGTTTCATTAGAAATGATACCTCCATGGGATTTCCAGAACCAAAGTGTTTATTGCTACAACTTAAGCATGAAGACTCTGTTAAGATATTTTAAAACATGATAAAAGCATTTTCAGTGAGTTCAAAAAGGGAAATACACTCAATGTATATTTCCAGTAAATGAATACATGTAAAAGCTATATCATTTCTAAATCATTAGTTATCTCAGAGATTTATGTAGGCTAAAAGAAAGAAATTTTATACCAGGGTGCAGGGAGGACAAGGCCTAAATTGGTTCATTATTTATGGGGAAAATAATCAAATGACTCTGCTGAAAAGATTTTTGTATATATATTTTATTTTTTACTTTTTCTTATTTAATTAAAATAATATCTATTAAACAACATTTTAAAGCATTCCACTAAAGGGAATTTTCATCTTTCTTACATCTATAAATGTTAAGAAAGACCCTTTCAAAGACTCAGTTTTTCGTCATAGTTACTTGCTTATTTAATTATCAATTTTCTGAGTTAATTATATTAATTTAGGGAACTCAATGTAGTAGTAGCCATCAACATAGCAAACATGTTATCACAATATTCTGTTTCTTTTGTTATTTGGTTGATTATAGAAGCATGCCATAATCAGTAAATATACCTTGTGCTATATGCCACATTGTAGAATATCTCTTTGTTCTCTCTTTTAAAGATGTCCTCCAGATGATGGGGCGTGCTGGGAGGCCGCAGTTTGATGACCAAGGCAAAGCTGTAATTCTAGTTCATGACATAAAGAAAGACTTTTATAAAAAATTTCTTTATGAACCTTTCCCAGTGGAATCAAGGTAAATCTTATTTAAATTAGTTTAAATGGATTTATTTCATCACAAGTTGGTGTTTTTCTGGTTATATTTTATTATATAAAAATCAGTAAAACAGGTAGCTTAAAAGAATTTAATATAATGTGAAACAGTATAATTATCACTTTATGACAATATTCAATTATAATTTAAATGTTAAAAATAACTTTTTAAAATAAGCAGTATAGTACAGTGTTCAGTCGTGTTGGCTATGAAGCCAGATGACCTGGGTGAAAATCTGAGCTCTACCATTTACTTGCTTGATCTTGAGCAAGTTACTTAACACCTCATTGCCTTATTGTACCTATTGTAAAATGGAGATGGTAGCAAGACCAGCTATCTCATAGAGTATTAATAATGATCAAATGCATAGTGCTTAGAACAGTGTCTATCACATAATAAACATTTAATAAAGTATTAGTTTGGTGAGGGTTTTCATAGTACAGTTGTACCGTTAATCAATAAATATCCAAAATAAGGGAGCATGTAATTAATGATTTAGGCTGCTGGCTCATTTGAGAATCATCCTATACCTCTTTTGGGACCCTGTAACCACTACCCCTTTCTCAAAGTCTTTTTCTCAGCTGAAAATAACCTTTCTTCCTTTAGATTTAGGTATTTTTCACTTATAAACACTTATCACTTTCTACCTTTTATCATAGTCCTTTTCTATATATTGGATCTCCTTTACCATATTCTAACTGCATTGAAGACAAAACATCTGATTTATCCTGTATATAATTATTGGTTCTTTTTATTTTTTATAAGTGCTAATAATGTTGATTTTAAAAACTTAAAAGTCAGCCAGGCACAGTGGCTCTCACCTGTAGTCCTAGCACTTTGGAAGGCTGAGGCAGAATTGCTTGAGGCCAGGAGTTTGAGACCAGCCTGGGTAACATAGATAGATCCTGTCTCTATAAAAAAAAAGTAAAAATAAAAAAGTTAACCAGGCATGGCGGTTCATGCATGTGGTCCTGAGGCGGCAGGAGGATTGCTTGAGCCCAGGAGCTTGAGGTACAGCATGCCGTAACACCACTGCACTCTAATTTGAGCAACAGGGTGAAACTCTATCTGCAGAAAAATAAAGGAAAAAGAAAAAAAAAATTAGTAGTCTAAGTACTGATCTCAAGAATTTAGAAAAAAAGCAAATTGAACTCAAAGAAAGAAAAAGATAAAGAGTAAGAATTAATAAACTGAAAATAAACATAACTAGAGAAAAATCAACAACACCAAAAGTTGGTTCTTTTAAAAGGGTGAATAAAATTGGTAAATTTTTTAGTCTAAATATCAGGAATGGAAAAATACCACAGACTGGAATAATAATAGGATATTAACAACCTAATGCAAATAATATTTAAATTTTGTATCAAATAGTAAAATTTCTTTTAAAAATTACTAAAACTGACACAAAAAGATAGAAGATCTAAATAGTCTCTCATCTATCAAAGCAATTGAATCTGAAATTTAAAATCTTTTAGAATGAAATCTTCTGTCCCAGAAGCTTCAATGGTGAATTCTTCATAACATTTAAGGGTGAAATAGCATCAGTCGTACACAATCTCTTCCTAGTAGTGGAAAAGGGAAGAATACTTACCAGCTTGTTTTATGATACCAGAACAACTTGGATACCAAAACCTGACAAAAAATTTACGAGAAGGGAATGTAACAAACGTCTCTCATTAATATAGATGTAGAAATCCTAAACAAACAATAGTTAATCAAATCAAGCAATGTATAAAAAGATAATATATTACTACCACATGCAGCTTATTCTATAAATGCAAAGATGTTTATTTGAGAAATGAATGGATATAATTCACCACATGAACAAAAATGAGAAAAATTATATAATCATTTCATAGATGTAAAAAAAATTGATGAAATTCCATACCTATTTATAATAAAACTGTTAGCAAGCAGGAGTATGAGGGAATGTTCTTAATCTGATAAAGAATATCTACAAAAAATCTATATCAAGCATCATAATTTATAAGAAGATATTGAAAGCTTTCTCTTTGAGATAGGGAATGATATAGGGATTTTGCTCTCAATTCTTCCAGTAAGCATTGAGCTACAGGCCCAAACCACTGCAGTAAGGTAACAAAGAGAAATGGAAGTTCAAATATTCTTTTGAGAAGAAAGTGACTAGAAAAGCACAACAGGAGGGCTTCTGGGACACTTTCAATGCTTGATGTTGATGTTGATTACACAACTATGTTCACATTGTAATAATTAATTGTGTTGTACCTATATAATTTATGTAATTTTATCTGTGTATACTTCAATAAAAAGTTAACTAATTTTTTTTTGTTTTGTACCTTGATATGACCGTTATTATTTTATGTATTACATAGTATTTCATAGTTTATTTATTCATTTCTCTATTAATGTGCACCTAGAGAATTTCCAGTTTTCTCCTCTTATGTATAACGTTGCAGTGAAAGATTTTCTTTCCTATTCTCACATGTAAATGTTTCTCTAGCAGATCATAATGAAAAAGTGAAATTGCTGGTTCATAGTGATTGTTCAGATAGATATTACGAATTTGATCTCAAAATTGACTGGACCAATTTGTAGTCTGCAGCTGGTGACCTGAAAGTAACATAGCAACTTTTTTTTAATTCAACTTATTATAACTATTTTCTCATGTCCTTTGCAAAAACTATTTTTAATACCTGCATATTTTTCCATGAATTATAGTCTTACTTAGCTTTTTCTTTTGTTGAACATTGCTTCCTTTTTTATATTTAACATAAGAAACTAAACTGAACATTTTGTTATACCAGTCTTTCAACACATCTGATTATCTTTGTGTACTCCACAACACCTAATACATAATGTCTTATATGACTAGGGACTTTAATATTTACAAATTAACGAAGAGAATATATTTGCTCACTTTTCTGTTCTAAATAGCATCTCTTTCATGTCAACTCTCCTTTAATCTGCCTCAGTACTTATTCTATACTTACTCCATGTCCTGTACCTGTGCTCTTCCTTCTTCTGCAAGATATCTCTTCTGTTGCCTGCTCTTACTCTACTTCTCGTGGCTGTCCTCATCTCCTGAAAGTCAGTAGCTTTCTTTTTGTCAGCTTGTATTTATTTTACACCTAGCAATTTATTTTCCAAAAATGATTGGTAGTGATAAGTGCCGTTTATTGAGTACATACCATGTGACAGGCACTAGTGATTGCTTTCAACAAATTATTACTACTGTTAACTTAATCTGGAAAAATATTATTATAATAGTACTTTTGTGATATTCTAACTAGCCCACTTTTTATTCACATTTAAATGAAAATTATGACATACTTCTTTAAAAGAAAATGAGAACACATATATGTACTGGTGAATAATACGGGTTCACCTGAGTTCATGGTACTAAGTGATTTATAGACTCATGGTTAAAGTACGTTGGAACCAAATTCCCAGTAAATAATTTGGAATGAATTATTTACACAGTATACAAAATTATATACTAAATATTTAAGTTATATAAAACAAATTTGTTTTTATCTTAGAACATAAAATCTGAATCTTGACTATGTGAGATAAATTTCAGTGTTTTTAGTTTAATGCTCTTGTATGTTTCCCATATCTTGTTCACTATATAGTTTATTAGGAGTGCTCTCTGACCACTTAAATGCAGAGATTGCTGGTGGTACAATTACATCTAAGCAAGATGCATTGGATTATATCACCTGGACTTACTTTTTCCGACGTCTTATCATGAATCCCAGGTAAGTGCAAGGGCAGTTATATACCTTTCTGTTTTGCCCCAAAATAAGACATATTTGAAAGTAATAAACTCCAAATTAAGGTACATACAAAAAAGGCAGAACTTTGGAAATTCTAGGTATATGAATTTGTCTAAAGAATCAGATGGTATTTCTGATATCACAGTATATAAAATATCAATAATTATATGCATTTGTTACTTAACCTATTTTAATTACCTTAAGCCATCCTGAGGAGTTTGCTCTGTAATTGAGACATGAGATACCTGAAGTCATTAAGAAATGTGCTAAACTACATGATAGTGACTGACTTAGATGCAGTTGGAATTCAGAAAAGAGTGAGGCTTGTGAAGTTGTAGGTGGAAAAAAATTTGTGGGACATTTATAAGTGTTAATAAGAATATTGCAAGAGAAAATAAAATTGAGGCGTGGTAGACTGTCACTCCAGACAATATGTTAGATCTTCATTCAGCACTTACTGTTTTTCAGATGGTAAACTAAACACTGAGATGTAAAAATGAGTACCTGACTCCCTGTTTTTTAAGGGCTGATCTTTAGTGTGGGAAAAACACATATAAGTCATTACAATGAAAATTATAAATCCTCTAATAGAACGATATTCAAGCCTATGAGAGTGACAGCTTCACAGAAAAGGTGACACTTCATCCAAATCTTGAATCAGGAACAGGAGTAGAAAAGGCGGAAGACACTTCAGGCAGAATTAAATTATGTGGGCAAAAATCCTCGGGGCTTGAAAGAGTCATAAGTGTTTAGAGAATATGAAAAAGTTTAATGTAGCCAGAACGTAAGGAGAAGGGAGACAAGATTGTCTTGACTAGAAAGTAGGCCAAGAACCAGAGGCTACAAGGCCTTTATGCTGTGTTAAGGAGTTTGCATCTGATCCTAGAGGCTCTGGTGAGTGTCTTTAAATATGGATTAACATTACCAAATTAGGTTTTGTTTTGTTAAGTATTTATTGTACTATGGTAGGAAGTGAACTGGGATGGAAAGACCATTACAGCAGGAAGGCCAGTTAGGAAGCTACTGAATAATAGGGAAAAGATGATGAGGACCTTAGATACAGAGTGAATGGAGGGAGGGTCAATTTTAAGGCACTTTCCAGATGTAAGTAAAAGAAAATATTAAACCATTGTAAAGTCTTAGAGAAGTCATGATGAAAATGTTCTTACTAAATCTTGCCTACTAACACCTTAAGAAGTTTCTTTTCAGCCAACATTTTCACTTACTTAGATAGGAGTTTGAGAATATGGTGACATTTCGCCCAGTTCCCTCCACCGTTAGGGTGTCTGGGTTAGGTACTAAATATTATTTGAGAACATAGCTGCAAAATTAGTGAGATAGCCATCCAGAACTGCACATTTACCACAGTAAACACACACATTACAGGATTAGAATCATGGAATAGACTTTACATTTATTCTAGCCCAATCTTCTTGTTTGGTATTGAAGATATGGAAGCTGGAAGCTTTAAGTCACTTGTTCTAGGTCCCATTAGTATTTGTTGATAAAGCCAGATCTTACGAAGTCGGGTTTTCTGACTCATAATCTACAACTGTGTTTGTGTGTGTGCGTGTGTGTGCGGGAGTTGGCATGTAACTGTAGATATATTTATCATTTCTATTACATAAGAATCAAGGCATTTAGTGTGACAGAAAGAGCTTTGGGCTTGGAATCAACACACTGATTCTTATTTCCTCACTATCCTTTACTAATGGTGTGAGTCTGAGTCACCTTACCTCTCTGAGCTAGACGTTCTTCATCTGGAAAGTAACGAATAGCCTCCCTCCCTCACTGGGTCATATTGAGAATTAAATAAATGAATAAAGCCATTCTAATTCTGTATTAATTATAAAGAATATAATGTTGATTTTGAGCTGTTGTTCTGGACTCTCTGTCAGTTGCTTTACTGATCTGTACCATCCTGAAGAGTCTAGGTTAGAGATAAGAACCTAGTCATTTTAGTCAGTTTGTCTAGTTAGCACACAGAGACATAATTCTCTGAGGCCAATTTAGTACTTTCGCAAATTGTAGTTCCTTACTGAATCCACAGATACATTGCCCTTTGTATGTGTATCTTCTTTTTAAATTTTTTTAAATTGTTGATCTATTTTAAATTGCAAAAAAAATAAATAGTACAAAGCAGCACTGTATACCCTTCACCCAGCTTCCCCATGTTAACATCTTACATGACCATGTATAATTATCAAAATCAGGAAATTAACATTTATACAATACTATAAGCTATTCAGATTTCACCAGTTGTTCCACTAACGTCCCTTTTCTATCCAAGATCCAGTTTAGTACCCTGAGTTGCATTTAGTTGCCCTGTCTAGTTCACTCTAGTCTGTGATATTTCTTCAGTCTTCCTTTGTCTGTCATAACCTTGACATTTTTTAAGAAAACTGGCCAATTGTTCTGTAGAATGTCCTTCAATTTGGCTTTTGCTGGTTTCCTCATCACTAAATTCAAATTATGTCTATTCAGCAAGAATATTACAGAAATGATACTGTGTTCTTCTCAGGACATAATATTAAAAGATTCTTCTCTGCTGGTCCTATCTATATTTAAAATACCACCTTGTATGTGAAAGACCCTAAAATATGTGGCTATAATCTGCTATCAAGTTACAATTTTATTTCTCCAGCCTTCTGAATGTTGCCACATGGACTTCCCACCATCATTTCACTTTAACATGTCCAAAACTGCATTAATCATATAACTCTAAAAATCTTTCTCTACTCTAACTTTCTTACTTTTCTTAATATTATCACTGTGTCAGTTTACCTTGACTTAAAACCCCAAATTTACTTTTTGATCTTCCCTCTCCTTTGCTTCCATAGTTCTCTAACTGCTTAACCTGCTTTTAGTCTTTCAATTTTGCCTACTTTGTGAACTGTCGGATAGTATTGATCAGAAATTAAATGTATTATATAGGGGGTGGGAATTAGATAACGTTTAGTTAGCAGACATAGAATACAGTAAATCTTTAAATTAAGATAATGAGTAGGAAACTGTCCAGTGTTTACATTTTTTTCAACCATGAGAGTGAGATGAGCCAGGAGCACAGTTGGAGACACGGGTCAGAACAGGAGTCCCACACACAGGGAGCTGGGTAGGTATGACTCCCTGTTGCTCTGGTTACAAACTGCCTTCTATTTTATAATATTATGGTGAGAAAATCCACATGAAACTGTAATAAACAGTAGTAATGAAAGGCAGAACAGGAAGTTTGGGGAGACTTATCACAGTAGACAAAAGATGAAATCTTAAGAGGTTTACAAATTAGAGAAATTATAGTGAGCCTCTGATCCAGAGTATTCTTGGGTATTAGCAATTTAGGATGTCTCCTGCTCACACATGGTGGTAGTCAGTGTAGTCCATGTAAATAAATGAGTCTTCTTTAGTTCACACCTCTTTAGCTGTAGGAAATTTGGGGACTGAAAGTCAGAAGGGTAAATTGTCTTCATGCATTGACTAAGAGCTCTTAGTAATTGTGGCAGCTGCTTTCCCTCACATCTTGCTACCCCAAAAAGAGGGTTGAGTATCTCCCACCTACCACCAAAGGGGCTAGTGTAGATATTAACCCACACCATCTACATAAGAGGTTCCTCTCACTTTTGTGCTTCTGCTGTCACTCTTCTTCTTGCCTGCAGTACCCTCCTTAGCCCTTATAGCTAGCCAAGTCTTAACAGTCTTAAAAGTCCAGTCAATATTGATAAATGTGGCTTCAACTGATTTTCAGAAGTAACAGTTTATCCACTTTTTTTTTTTGAGATGGAATCTTGCTCTCTCGCCCAGGCTGGAGTGCAGTGGCGCTATCTCGGCTCACTGCAAGCTCCACCTCCCAGGTTCACGCCATTCTCCTGCCTCAGCCTCCCAAGTAGCTGGGACTACAGGTGCCCGCCACCACGCCCAGCTAATTTTTTTTTTTTTTTTTTTGTATTTTCAGTAGAGACGGGGTTTCACTACGTTAGCCAGGATGGTCTTGGTCTCCTGACCTCGTGATCTGCCCATCTCGGCCTCCCAAAGTGCTGGGACTACAGGCATAAGCCGCCACACCTGGCCCAGTTTATCCACTCTTGACCATTCATATTTCATATGCTGGTTCCTTCAGTAGCCACCAATACATATGTTGAGATACCTGGCTGGGCTGTCATTATTATTCTGAAGTAGAACCCTATGCCCAAGCTGTTCCCATGTAAGTTCATAAATCTAGAATAGATACAGCAATAATTTGTTTTTCAGAAAAAGCTATGATTGGCAACTCTTACTTTCTGTTGGAAGGTAGTAGCAACATAAATAATGACTTCTAGCCTCAAAAATCATAAAATTTACTTAAAATTATAAAGTATAAGCATTTAAAAATTAATTTTTTTATTTCTTAATTCTGTAAACATTTATTGAGTGCCTACTATGTTTCAGGCACCACTCTAGCCACTTTGAAGATGTATTAGTCAACTAAACAAAAACTTTTGCTATCCTGGCACTCATGTTCTTTTAGCAGAAACAGTAGATTTTAATATTGTTAAAAGGTAGTAGATGTTTAGAAGGAAAACAGGATAAGGAAGATTGGGAGAGCCAGAAGGTGGCCTGGGGGGAGATGGGAGATGACAATACTGTATTAAAAAGAAAGTCAGGGTGGGCCTTATTAAGGGTGCTGATATTTCAGCCAAAACTTGACAAAGGTAAGAAAGTTGACCGCTTTCTAGGAAATGACATTTCAGGCCAAGGGAACAAGAGAGATTCTAAGGCTGACGTGCCTGGTGTATTCAAGGAACAACAAGAAAAAGATGTGGCTGAAGTAGAATAAGTGAAAGCAGGAAAATAGCAGGAGATGAGGTTGGGGATGTGGAGGGCCCATGGTGATATAGGGCATGGGTGGTCTTAGAAACTATGGTGAGGATTTTGACTTTCATTCTGGATGAAACAGGAACCATTGCAGAGTTTTGAGCAGGGGACAGACGGGATCTATTTATGCCGTAAGTCAGGTCAACTATAATAATAAATATTGTAAATGATTTAAACTTCCCTGTTGTAAAAGAGAAATTCTCAGATTCATTCAAATGTGATTGATATAGAAAAGCTGAAATTTAACGACTGAAAGAAGGTGTAAAGGAGAATGATGACAAAGAGAAAACGGCAGCTGCAGAATTAAAATCATACAAAACCAAATTCGAGGCAAAAAAATACAAAGGACAAAGAAGAATGTATCATATTGGTAACAAACACAATCACTAGAAAGTTGTGGTAGTTTACATATTTTTAGAGAACTAAAAATAACATCAGATATATAAAGCAAAAACTGAAATTCAATTAAAATTATAGCCCAACTAAATTAGTCATGTTAGGAGACTTTAACATATCAAAAAGATAAGTATTTCATAAAAAAGAGGATTTAAATAATAATATCCTTGAATTTGTATCTATTGTATCTTTGTACATATGTCCCTAACAAAATATCATTACTTACAAACACTAATGGAAGATTTGTTTTGAAAAATTTACCATGAAGTAGACCCCAAAGAACACCTCAACATAGAGATCATAAGGCTACATTCTCATTGTGTAATATAATAAAACCAGAAATAATAAAAGGGATGGCAAAAAAATTTAACTGCTTGGGATTATAAAACTTTTATTCTAGTAAAAGATGAAATCAAAACAAAAGGTGTAGACCACAGCTATACAAAAATACAAATGTAATATAATAAAACAATGAATTTAAACTAAAGCACAATTCTAAGGAATATTTATATCTTTACAGACCTAATAGAATATGTGAATGCTTAAAAATAAAATAAGCATTTATCTTAAAAAACTAGATGCAGAACAATAGCAAAATGTAAATATAGGAAAGAAATTTATAAAAATAAAAATTGGAATTAATAAAGTTGTAAACAAAAATCTGCATTGATAATATTTATTGGGTATCTACTATATTTGAAATGCTGTTTGAGGAGCTTAACTCATTTAGTACTGTTATGATTCCCATTTTATAAATAAAGGAAGCACAGGGAGAATAAGCAACTTGCTCCCAGTAGCACAGCTTCCAAGTGACAGAGGCAACACTGGGATTCCATCCCATTCTCCATCACTGTGCTCATTGTCAGGTCCACATTCCCTGTCCACTTCTCTTTTCAGTGCTATGCTGAACAATGAGTTCTTTACGGAAACTCTGCCATACTCATTCAAATGACCCTTTTTTTTGATGCCCCCCCAAAAAACAGTCAGTTATAATATATAAATCTTCACATCTAGATAAAAATGGAAAAATGTGCCTAAGTAAATTTTGACAATTTATATATTTTACTTAGCTGTAGTCAAGCTTTGCCACCTTCTTTTTTGATTGACTCTTTTTTTTAAATAATACTGCTATAAATATTTGTGAGATTTTGTGTGAACATAAATTTTCTTTTAAAAAATTTTAACTGATAATTATATTATGGTGTACAATGTACTGTTTCAAAACATGTATACATTATGAAATGAACAAATCAGACTAATTAACATATCGATCACCTCACATGCTTATCATTTCTTTGTAGCAAGAACATTTTAAATCTACTCTTTTTAGTAATTTTGAAATGCACAATACATTATTATTAGCGATAGTTACCATGCTGTGCAATGCATCCCCAGAACTTATTCCTCCTGTCTAACCGAAACTTTATGCCCTTTGACCAATTCCCCCTTTGCTTGCATGGCTTTCCCAACCCGCATGGCCTCTGATAACTGACATGCTACCCTCTACTTCTATGAGTTTGACTTTTTTTAGGTTCCACATATAAGTGAGATCATACAGTATTTGTCTTTCCGTACTACCTACCTTATTTCAATGGCATAATGCCCTCTAGATTCCTCCCCCTCTAGATTCATCCATGTTGTTGCTAATATAGAATTTCCTTCTTTTTTAAGTATTCCTTTGTGTATATATACACCATATTTTTTAAATCCATTTGAATATCCATTGATGAGCACTTATATTGTTTCCATATCTAGGGTATTGTGAATAATGCTGCAGTGAACATAGGAGTGCAGACATCTCTTCAACATACTGATTTCAATTCCTTTGGGTATATACCCAGAACTGGGATTGCTGGATCATACGCTAGATCTATTTTCAGATTTTTAGGAACTTCCATACTGTTTTCCAAAGAGGCTGTGCTAATAATGTACATTCTCAGCAACCATGTACAAGGATTCCCTTTTCTCCACATTCTTGTGATTGGCCCTCGCTTGTATCTTTTTATTATTGTCTGTGTTAATACACAGACAAATACAATTTTGTGCTTCCAAAAGTTGGAAGCAAACCAAGCCACAGGAAACTGGTAAATTTTTCCCACTTATTTTTAGATCTGATGAAATTTTTTGAAATGCTAAAGTAATTGTCTCTAATGAAACACTTACGTATAGTTTTAATTTTTCCTGAATAATCCTTATCATCTAGTACCATGAACTGAGATTTGACTTTTCTTGGGAAGGAAGAATATGTATGCATGCTTGTTCATCTGCATGTGTGTATAACAAAGAGACTGAGGTTTACTTAACAATAGAAAAGAAAGACCATTTTTATAATATAGTCATATACAGGTAAAGAAATACAACCTCATATTCCAGCTCCCTTCAGCTAATCATACTACTATAAAGTCCTCACCACAGCACACCAAAAGTAAAACTTGTGTTGACAAAGATTTCAACCACTGTTCCTGAGTTGGTCACTATATGTCTATTTATATTCTTGTGTGTGTATATTATGTATATATGCAAATATATACACATATAAAGATAATTATGTTTATATATGTAAACACATATATATATATATAACATACACACACACACATTAACTTGTTCAAATGAATATAAACACATGTACTGGTGCTTTCATAAAATATAATATATTCCAAATTGAGTTCTGGATTCAATTTGTAAGTTCAGTTTTACTCTGTTTTCCCCTGAGAAAGCTTTTAAATATATCTGAGGCAAAAATGTTGTGGTAGTTTCAGCTGTTCCTGCAACCACTTTCGCTATTTGTGTCATTATTATTGCTGCATAATCTGAACATAAAAAAACATGGTGCTGTAACAAATGACTTCCCACTACTGACAGTTATAGCAGCAGCATTTCAATACTGATGAAAAATTTCCCAGCAAGATATCTGGCCAGGTTTACATAAACCAAACAGGAAATGGCTGCCACTATTCACATTAAATCCAAACCATTTGGTGTAACTTTATCTATGTTTCACATTAATATAAAACCTCTTTCATTCTCAACTGGTGAAATTTCATCAGTATTAAGATTTGAAAAAGTAACTTGAGATTTCACGTGTAGTATTCTTGTTTGTCCTTTGATAAGATCTTTTAAAGATAATTTTTGAAAAGTTTTTTAGCTTTTTATTCTTTAAATTTTATGAACTTTGTAAATTTTTATGATAGGGAAAGGTTTGTTATGATTTTTTCCCAATGGACTGCTAATAGAAGTTAGCTTGTGTAGCCCATGTGCTAGATGCTGTCAGTATCAAACTGCCTTTGACTTTCACACCTCTCAGGGGACTAGTAATTGTTGTGTTCAAACAGCCTGTAATTGTGATCCCGCTGGCTTTCTCAGTACGCTTCTGGCTATTAGAATCATTAAACAACTCAGCACCTGTTAACAGCATTGTAAATATTCAACCCTGCTTGTGCGCAGGTTGAGTCCAATATAGAGAAGTCTTACAGAGCTCAGTCTCATAAATTAGAGCTTCTGACAAGTCAATTACTGTGAAACTGGGTTTCTCTGTGAAATAAATGAAATAGCATGCTGACAAAAAGGTAGGCTGTCTGTTTATGGCAAAGAGAAGATAATGACTTGATGATTCAATGCAGTGAACATGAAACTACATTTTATCCTTTACCCATAATTAAACAGTTGTGAAATGTTTGTGTTTAAATAACCAGTAAATTACAAATTTTGTACTGTGGAGAGTGCAACATGAAAACAGACCTTTTTACTTAGCTGTTGCATGCTTTTTCAAGTTAGTAAAGTGATTATTAAAATTAATGATATGTAATGTTTTAAGCTAAATGCTTATAATTGTTCAGGCTAGAAGTTGCACAATAAAAAAAAATTCACCTCATAGAAGTAAAGGCTATATTATGCTACTAATAGAGAGCATATAAATCTGTACTCTATTCCTTATTCACAGAAAAATTCAAAATATATTAACTCCCAAAATTTTATGTAACATAAAAAACTTCATTTACATTTAAATTATTTTATAGTGTCTCACAAATTGTATATCTAATTAAGATGTAAGAATATCTTACTTTTATAAGGATTTGAAAATATTTTAAATGACTTTAGAATCTCAGTCCAAATATTGACAAATAATAGTATTTGGTAAAGATCAGTGAAGTTCAATTTACTTGAATTGAATTTTGTATTTCTTCTGTTATGCAAGTCAGTAAGAATGTTGGTGACCACATTTAGAAAAAAAAACTGTGTTAAGAATAAATAACAATGAAACATTTATGTTTTCTGCATGAAGAAATGTGAACTTTTAGCAAGTTAGATTATGAATAATATTTTAGCGGTGTCATCATATAATTTATTGTAATCTCAGAAACATCATTTAGGTTGATTTTTTTTTTTTGGCGACTTACTTTAAATGTTTAAGAAATATTTACCCTGACTATATTTTATCTGGGTGAAAACCACAAATTTGTCTTTAAAAAGTCCCAATAGGCTTAAATAAACAGACTTTAGAAGGGACATTAATCCATTGAAATATACCTTGTAAATACAGTAAACAAAATAAAGCAAATACAGTAAATAAAATAAGATAAATATTTAAAAGAACCTGTAATTTTTTCAAGGAAAGTTTTTTTCACTGATAGTTTTAAATATTATTTGTAAGTGTACCAAATTTATTCATTAAAGCATAAAAATGGTAAAGTTGACATCCCAGTTATATATAGGACAACGGCTGATGGTAATCCGTTAACAGGATCCATTAGTTTTCAAATGACCTAGTAAATGTATAGATAAAAATAGAATTTTAATTTTTTTGTATTTCACAGTAATATTTTCAAAATATCTTCTTCCTGTAATGTCAGTTGCATAAAGAATTGTTTGTTCCAAGATCAAGGCAGACAGATTTGGTTTAAAAAAAGAATAGTTTGATTGTTACTCTACAAATCGTACTACTTAGTATCCTGGGCACATTTTGACTAGTGTTTTGAATTTAGAAATAACTTTATCAGCTATGTATTAGTCCTGACAGCTAAAAATAGGATTGGAAAATTTATAGGCTTAGCTAGCCAAAAGAATGTGAAATACAAAGTAAGCACTTATATTGTAGAAAGTTTGACTGATGAATTTCATTTCTTGGAAAACAATGAAAGAGAAAAAATATTTTAAAAATTTGGAATGACTTTGGATATTTGTATCTTTTATATGGCTTGAATGTCCAGAATTTTTATTTTCACCTCTAAAGCAGAAGACATTATTCTAACTACTCCTCCTTAGTCATTTTCCAAAAGAAAAGAAATATTTTCTAATGGTTAATAATTTTGGTTTTTCACTTCCATATATGCTTAGTTAGACATAAATTTGAACATTTTGTTTAAATTAATGACAGCACTAGTTCAGTACTTATTTATCTTTTAATTGATTAATATTGCTTTATTTAGGTCCATGCCAAGAGCTTTTCTAGAAAAAGCAATAACTTTTCGATAGATCAAAATTAAAGTAACTATTCCTTTTTAATGGAAGTAATTTTCCCAAATAAATTGCAATAGTCTCTTACTATAATAATTTTTATGTAATGGGGCCTCTCATATTCGGGTGTACCTAGCCATTTGCACTAACTTTTCTTTCTAATGAAAATATGTCCTGACATTTAGTCCTGCTTTGTGTATTTTTAAATAATTTTTTTATAATTTACTGACCCCAAGTCTCTTCCTTTGAAGAATGAAAAATATCACAAAAATTGTCATCTAGATAGTGCTCTCTATTGCTCTCAAGTTGTGGTTTTCTTTAGTCCTCTCCCATTTGAAATTGTTAGCACCCTTTTCCCAGACTATGAATATTCCCTTCCTAGTCCTGTACAGATGTAAAACCATCATGATGGGGTCTTAGGGATCAGAACCTGTTCTCTAAGACCGCTTTCCACTGCCATTCTTTGATGTGGTTGGGGAAAAGGGAGGTAGGGCATATAAATTACCCATGCTGACTAGGATATAGGGTTCACCTAGTAGGAATTAGGGAACTGCCAAGATTATGGGTGTAGTCCCTTGCTCTTCGGGTCTGTTTCCAGGCACAGATCCCTAGTGGCCATGGGGTTTTGCCAAGAACTTCTCAGTGTTGCAGGGATGCACATTCAGGTGAAATGTGTGTCTTTAGGCTTTTTGCTTAGAAGATATACAGAGCTGGACTTATGTATTTTTCCTGTATTGAGACTTGGTTAGAATGCTTTATTTTTACCCTGATGATGTCCCTTCTAGTCATTAGGATGACACTTATTCCCTAAGCACTAGGGGAACAATAATTGACTAAATTGCCTAAAAGAACTCATCTACCACCCAAGATTAATATTTCTGTGAGTTTTGTGATGTTACTGAGGATAGGTTTTATAATAAAAGGGGATTATATTTATATATATTCTGTGAAACTGAGGTGATAGTTTTAGTAGAAAGTGTCTTGAAACAAATAATAATAACCTTGCTTGTTTTCTAGCTACTACAATTTGGGTGATGTGAGTCATGATTCTGTGAACAAGTTTCTGTCCCATCTGATTGAGAAGTCCCTGATTGAATTGGAACTTTCCTACTGTATTGAAATTGGAGAGGTACGACTTAGTCATATGCGTTCTAATTGAAAAGATTGCCCAGCTTTTTGACAGGTGTTTTGCTTCTAATACTATCAAAATTTTTAACAAAATTGTTTCAAAAGCACCCGTCTGTATTATTAATTTTATAAAGATATGTACTTTCATCATACTCTTCATTTGTTATTCTTTTGAAATAGGATAATCGCAGCATTGAACCTCTAACTTATGGCCGAATTGCCTCCTATTACTATTTGAAGCATCAAACAGTTAAAATGTTCAAGGACCGCTTGAAGCCTGAATGCAGTACTGAAGAATTGCTTTCAATTCTAAGTGTGAGTTTTTCATATATTTCATATCTTCTCTTTTAATTTAGGGCTTAAAGTTTTGCCACCTAGTTTGTCTTGAAATTTAACAGAAATCATTTGTAAAGCCCTTTCCTCTGTCAAACAAGGTCACTACAAAGCAACACATCTAGACTAAGATGCCCATAGATAAGGTGACCACGTAATTTATGATCCAAACTTGGATCCTTCTGAGTGTGGAATGAGATCCTATTAATATTTAAGCCAGGATAGTAGATGTAAACTGGACTGTCCTGAGCAAGGCAAGTCATCACCCTATCCTTAAATATAATAGCCTCTTTGAATTATGATTGAAAGCTTTTCTTATTACTTTTTTGGATAGTTCCTGTTGAATACTTACCTGTGATGCTACTGAAGTTTCTTTCATAAGCATCCACATAATTAAGTTCTTAGAATTAATGTCAGGACAGCTGTTTATCCCCCATCCCCACAAACACCCTTACCAAAAAAATGACCACAGATATATCACTTGGTAAAAAACTATACTGTGTTCATTTTTCCTTTTTTTTTTTGCCAAATAGCTAAGAAATTAATATTAGCAGCATCTTGTTCACCTTTCCTTCTACATAACGTACCCTTCTGGCTTTTTTTCCCTTTGTTGATTTTAAGTGTAATAATTTACCACAAAACTTTGTTAACACATTAGTTAGGATATTCATATATTCTTACTGTTATGTTATCCTTCAGATGTGTTGGTGCTTTTTTAAAAAGTTAAGAACAATTGGACCATTCTGTCTTTAAAGTCCTTCTCTTATAAATTCATTGACTCTATGGTAGTTCACTTAGTAACTTTTTTCCTTCCTCTCCTATTGCTTTATCATTCTCAATAAGCTTCAATATCCCATTCACAGTTTTTCAATTTCTCAGTTTTTTCCCCTCCAAGAAACTAGTTTGTAAATTTGGGCCCAGCATAGTGCCATGTACATTTTAGTGAGTTTGAAAATATTTATTAATGAATTGATTAACAGATGGAAGGATAGGTAGATCCTGTAATAATCAGTTTTCTATTGTTTGCTCTGTAGAAAAGAATAGAGGACTAAAGTATATAAGGCAGCTACCGAAAAATATTTTTTAAGAAATTAAAAATTTATTTCTGATGGAAGAGTACAAAATATAAAGAATTTTTTAGATCCTTAAGAATGAGATTTATATCAGTTCCTAGCCAAAGATTCATAGAAGTAGGATTTCTCTGGGGAAGAGACTGTTGGCACAGGCAGCAAAATAATGGTTAATAAATTTGGGCATACCTCTTAAATTAGTATCTGTTAGATTTAAGAATATAACTTCTTTCATATTTATCTAATCTCACATTTAAGCATACTTTTCTGCCTTGGAAACATGTATGATAACAGCTAACACCTTTGAGCAGTTTTTATGAGCTAGACATTTAGAACTTTAAATTAATAAACTAATTTAATCCTCACAACAACCACTCATTTGATATTAATAACATCCCATCATTATTCCCATTTTAAAGATTAACCACCTTGTCCAAAGTGAGTGGTTTGCAGTCTAGCACCAGCGTATGGGCCCTGAAACCATCCTACTGTACTGCCTCTCAAGTCATACACATATACACACATGCACACAATTAGGTGGAAGGCACTGAGGTGGGAGGTACAAAGTAATTTAAAACTAGATACACGCTGTAAAGGAAGTTTGTGAAAATCATATGCCTACTACATTCTGTACCCCTCTTTATTCCACTAAAAAAGCCAAAAAAAACCTTACAATCCCAGGGGAATTAAACGTTTGTTTTAGTCTTCTCTTTGAAAAGGTATTGATCACAAAAGGTCTGTTCCCATCCTGTCAGCAGCATGTTTCTTTCTGGCATTACACTATATAAAACCAGTTATGCTGGTATATTTTTGTTAAAATAAAGTCAGTTCTCTTGTTAATAACTAAATAAATGGAACCATCTGAAAATATGTATAAGGAAAGCTATATAATGGAATATTTATATAGATATGGTTTGGTCTACCCCATAAAAATTTCCACAGCAAGAATATCTTCTTCTCCCATGGTGTTTAGTCCAAGGAACTCTCAGCTTGCGCTAGATATTGTCTCAGTCTGTATTATCTCAATGAGGGTTCATTCTGAATGAAGAACCATAGGACTCACATTGACAAGGAGATGTGTAGGTATCACACTGTTTTCTTAATTTCTTGCCTAGGAATTATTCTTTGTTCACTAACGAACACTATGTGTAGCTACCAGCGAAATGCTAAATAATACAGCAAGATTGTATAATTATGGTGTAATTTCCAGAAATCCTTCTTCTTCTTAAGTTTCTTTAAATGACTTTTTTTTTTTTTTTACCATGAAAAGACTACCAAATGACTCACAGAACTCAGTATCCTCACTACTCTCACCTCCAAAAATGCATATGAATCTCATTGTGGTTTTAAAATAAGGAGACAGTAGTAGTCAGACAGAAGCTGTAGGGAGCAGGATGATAATAGCATAAGAAGATGAGAAAGCTGTGGGGATAGCATTAGTGTTTCAAAGATCTGTTTCCATTATCATTGCTTTTGTTATTATAATACTTAAGAAAGTTATATTATGTTTTTGTACAGTTAACTCATATAACATTAATTGTTAATGCTTCCTTTTACTAAGATACATTCATTGATGTTTCTAAAGTCATTTTTAAACTTTAGTTTTTAAATTTTTAGTATTTCTGATAACATTACAACTGAAAAACTTCTTTTCTTTTGAGTATTACTTTGAACTTACCATAATAATTTCTTAAATTTTATTAGTGAACAAAGTTTTCTTATTTCTTAAGCTACCCATTACATTTGTCTTTTGGTTTTCAGGATTTGGGGGTATTAATAACGTATAGAAATTAGATTCATTAAGATTTTTATTTTGGGTCCTCTGAATATGTTGCATTGTGATGACTGTGGGCACAAAAACAATAAGCTAGAAGGTAATCATAAATTGGAAAAAAAAGAATATTAAAACATCTATTCACTCTTACCAAACATTTCTAAATATGTAAACCCATTATTTCTCTTCAATTATCATCAAAACACAGTTCCAAGTGATGATCTCTTGATTGTATCTAGTCCTAACTGATGGTACCTTCTTTTGGACCTTTTCTTCCTTTAGAGAATATAAGTATTTATAATCTTGAACTGAGCCATATGGTTTTCTCTTTTTTAAAAAAATGAGTTAGAATTCTTACCCTTTATGTAGTCATTTTGAATATTACTATTAACTTTTCTGAAATAAGAATTAGAATTTCCAGAATACAAAATCAATGTACACAAATCAGTAGAATTTCTATACTCCAACAACATTCAAGCTGAGAGCCAAGTCAAGAATGCAATCCCATTCACAATAGCAACAAAAAGAATAAAATGCCTAGAAATACAACTGACCAAAGAGATGAAAAATCTCTATAACGAAAATTACAAAACACTGCTCAAAAAAATCAGAGTTGACACAAACAAATGGAAAAACCTTTCATATTCATGGATAGGAAGAATCAATATTGTTAAAATGGCCATACTGCCCAAAGCAATTTATACATTCAGTGCTATCTCTAACAAACTACCAATGACATTCTTCACAGAATTAGGAAAGACTCTTCAAACTTTATATGGATCCAAAAAAGAGCTTGAATAGCCAAGGCAATCCTAAACAAAAGGAACCAAGCTGGAGATATCATGTTACCTGACTTCAAACTATACTACAAGGCTACAGTAACCAAAACAGCATGGTGCTAGCACAAAAACAGACATAGACCAATGGAACATAATGGAGAGCCCAGAAGTGAAGCCACACACCTACAACCATCTAATTATTAACAAAAAAAAAAAAAGGGAAAAAGACTCCCTATTCAGTAAATGGTGCTGGGATAATTGCCTAGCCATATGCAGAAGATTGAAATAGGACCCCTTCCTTACCCGTATACAAAAGTCAACTCAAGATGGATTGAAGACTTGAATGTGAAACCTAAAACTACAAAAACTCTGGAAGATAACCTAGGAAATACCGTTCTGGACATAGGCCCTGGCAAATATTTCATGAAAAAGATGCCAAAAGCAGTTGCAACAAAAACAAAAGTTGATAAATGAGACCACATTAAACTGAAGAGCTTCTTCATAATAAAACAAACTATCAGTAGAGTAAACAGACAGCCTACAGAATGGGAGAAAATATTTGCAAACTATTCCTCTGACAAAGGTCTAATATTCAGAATCTATAAGGAACTTAAATTAACAAGCAAAAAAAAAAAACCCCATTAAAAAGTGGGTAAAGGACATGAACAGATACTTTTCAAAAGAAGATACACATGTGGCCAACAAGCATATGAAAAAAAATGCTCAATGTCACTAATCATTAGTAAAATGCAAACCAAAACCACAGTGAGATACCATCTCACACCAGTCAGAATGACTATTATTTTAAAAGTCAAAAAATAACAGATGCTGGTGAGGATGCAGAGAAAAGGCATCATTTATACACTGCTAGTAGAAATGTAAATCAGCCATTGTGGAAAGCAGTGTGGCAATTTCTCAAAATACGTTTCTGGTAGAAATGTAAATTAGTTCAGCCATTGTGGAAAGCAGTGTGTCGATTTCTCAAAGAACTTAAAACAGAACTACCATTTGACCCAGCAATCCATTACTGGGTATATACCCAAAGGAATAAAAATTGTTCTGCCATAAACACACATGCACGTATATGTTTATTGCAGTGCTATTCACAATATCAAAGTTATGGAATCAACCTAAATGCCCATCAACAGTAGACTGGATAAAGAAAATGTGGTACATACGCACCATGGAAAATTATGCAGCCATAAAAAAAAAGAATGAAATCATATTCTTTGCAGAAACATAGATGGAGTTGGAGGCCATAATTCTATGTGAAACACAGAGATAGAAAACCAAATACCACATATTCTCACTTATAAATGGGAGCTAAACATTGAGAACACATGGACATGAAGAAGGGAACAACAGACACAAGGGCCTACTTGAATGTGGAGGCTGGGAGGAGGGAGAGGATCAAAAAACTACCTATTGAGTACTATGCTTATTACCTGGGTGACAAAATAATCTGTACCCCAAACCACCACAACACACAATTTACCTGTGTAACAAACTTGATCATATACCCCTGAACCTAAAATTAAAGTTTAATTAATTAATTACTTAATTAGCAGAAGATTGTCAGGATTGGTAAAAATTCTATATGTTATGTCTGTTTATACCTTATCCTCTGAATTCTCACCTTTTATGTTCTTTTTCTTTATATGTAGAATGGTTGGGGTCAGCCTGGTAGTTTTCAGAATGATATTATATTGACAATATCACCCTTTGACCAAAGAATGGAGACAACAGACAGTTTCTGAGTTTGCAGATGAAACTGAATTCTTCCAAATAGTACCGAGCTAAGCTAAAGGAAATTGTCTGAAGAAATATTTTAAGAATATATTGCAGTGTGCCTATCTTGGATAGTTTATCTTTAAATATTACTCTCCATTTTTTCATACTCAATTTCGTTGTTCACTATTCTACCCACAGACTATATATTGATTCATCAAAAATATATTTATTGTGTGTCTACAATGTGTAAGGCACTTTCTAAGGGCAAGATACAGAAGAATGAACCTTAGTGACAAACTTCCTATGTGTATGTGTGAGAGTGTGCGTGTGTGTATGTGTGTGAGTGGGTGTGTGTGTGTTCAGACACAGATAAATTATGGGCAATGGTAGTAAACCATGAAAGACACTCGCACTTTGGTGTTGCTACTGATGGAAGTCATCAGCTCAGTGTGATGCTCTAAGGATGACAGCAGATGTTGCCCATTATCAAAAAGAATATCTAAAAACAAAACAGGAAATAGTATTCTGTCCTTTATGTTAATCATCCATATGGAGAAGACTTGCTATATACATTTCCGGTGGCCTCAGATCAAAAGGAGATCAGAGAGAAAGTCTGAATGTGTCCAAAGTGAGCTACTCGAATGTTAGAAGACATGTGATTAGAGTACTTTGGTCTAGAGAGGCAAAGGCTTTGAATCAATGGGACCAAAATTGAAATCATGAATAGAGGCCCTCTTTGGATCTTGAAAACAGTAACTTTTTCACAGTTAGTAGGAGGTTCCATCTGATTTATTACTTCAATTGACAGATATAATATAGGCCAAAAATTTATAGGTTCAAAAAGAGATGGGATAAATTTATTAAAAGTTACTAAAGAACTAAAATAGAAAATGGAATTGTGCTTGTCATATTTGGTGTGATAGGTGATTTTTTTTTACAACGTAGGGATCAGGATTGGACCTGCCTGCCTGGCATTTGCATGAATTTTTTTCTGTTGGAGCTCCAGATACTTTAGGAATATTTTTATTCTTCAGAGTATTGTGGGCTTTTTTTTTTAATGTGGCAGTCTGTTAATACTTGCAGATACTAATTCCTGTTGATTATTATTCCATTATATGAAACTACTCCAGTCAACAGTGAGAAGGAAAATACACTTCCACTCATTTTTTTTTCTCCTGTAACATCTCTTTTGAGACTTCTATTTTTATTTATTCCTCTTTCCTAGAAGCTGAGCTGTTTCTGGCTTATGTTTTTAGATATCGTCATCTTTAAATGATAGTAAAATACTCTAGTCTGGGTGGAAAGCAAAGATTCTATCGAAACTATTTCTCTTCACTAATCTCCTTCTACAATAGAAACCCATTTATTTTAATCCCGTCTTTTCCATATAGCGATTAAAAAATAATAATTACTTTTTATTGAGAACCCACTACATGCTAGGCAGTTTATATACATTATTTATAAGCATCAAATAACCCTTCAAGTTAAGTGTTAATATATAAATAATGAAATTGAATTTTAATCTCATTAAGTTGTTACAGGTTCTATAGAAGGTAGCTCCTTAGAACTTTTTTCTTATACCCTATTTCCTCTTAGACATATTCTATCTTTATCCTATTATTTCATTCCAGCTGTAAAAAAAATTTAAAGCATTGACATGTAAGATACATACTTTTAAAAAATAAAGAACCAGAGTTACTTTTAAAATTATGTATGAGCTTGTAACTAGAATTATAAGTATTAAATACAGATCTTAATTACTAACGAAATAATTATTTCAGCTTTTTTTTATTGAAAACATTATTTTAAGTTTTAAACAATCTGATGCTATTTTGGAAAACGTTAGGTGTTTTATAAGAACCCTTGCCAAGTTTTTTCTAACACCATGAATTAGTAAGCTTCATAATTAAGGCAGCTGCTTCACACCTCTACTGTTAACCAGTGACATTACATCTGTCTTGCTCCATTGATGCCCTCCTCCTAGTTATTGAAGCATTTAGCAGTTTTGGCAACAGGGATTACATGGCATGGAGTAAGTCATCTAATTAGATATAAGTAAAAATCCTGAGGGAAAAGGACATTTTGAAAGTAATTTGAAGAATCTCTTAATGATGTTGGCACTGAAATCTGAAGTGCAGAGTAAAAGTGCCTGTCATCGTGGCAAACCAGGATCATGATCTGATATGTTCAGTGGACTTTTAGAAGGTAGTCTATTTTAAAACCGGAATGGAAATGAAAAGCTTCAAAGTTAGGGAAAATTTTTTTTGAACAGATTTTTCAGAATATGCTGCTATAATATTGACAATTTTGAAAGAAAGCAAAATATGCCCCAAATGTCTTATGTCTCAATAATTTTCAGTTAATTTGTATAACATACACTCAGTTGTTATGGTTCTTATGACAACATGAAATGAGATTTTATTTATATATCAAATATTTAATTAAAAGTAATGAAATTCTTATTTTCACACAAGCTTGGATATTGACTAAAAGAATGAGTTTCATGTCTAAATGTAAATAGAACTATTCCAAATTTAGAAAAGTACCAGAACAATAGAATTTTTATGTGTCAATAAATATCTAGGTTTAGCAGTTCTAAGTACTGTTCTCTTTAAAAGCATGCTGATTCTTTGCTCTGCCCATATATAGAACATTTTCAGTAATATAACATTTTTAATACTTGAATTTTATCATGTTTGAGGCACAACTACAAATTGTTTTGTAGGAAAAATTGCAAAAATATCTTTTTCAAACATATAAGGTTGAAAAAATAAGCAAGAATGTTTTTATAAGGGAGAATTTAAAACTAAATAAAAAGGACAAGCCAGTTATGAATAGCATTGGTGGGGGACCCAGCATGTAAAAAAAAAAATTAAAGAGTTGTTAAAGGAAAAATGAAAGAAAGGAAGGTTAACTGAATAACAGTGAACACCACCAACCTCATGGCCTTCCATTTCCAAATAACCTCCTGACAATCACAGGATCCCATCTGCTACTCTTTATCTTCTTAGTGGGGAAACCTAATGGGATATCTTCCAGGGTTTGCGAGAAGAGCTTCCTTAACTAACCCTCAGGCTGGGGAGCTGCCTGGCATCTTTTGGAGAGGCACAGATGGCAACTGTCTTGAAAAAAGGTATCTTTCTACTTCTCTTGGTTTCTTTCCCTTGAGACCTTCCATGTTGTCCATTATTTCTTAACTTCTAACTTTCTGCACTTATAAGCTTTCTTTAACATAGAGAAATGAAATATTTTCCCGATAGAAGTCCTCAATCTCAAATATATCTATTGTGATTTAGTTAGATTATAGGTTTTTAAGCTGTTATGTTCCAACAAGCATAAAATTTATTTGTAATACTATCTGGAATTTGTCCTGTTTTAAATTTCTATTCTTTTTTTTTTTCTTAATTACTTTTCATTTCCTAAACTGTCCCACAGATTAAGGACTGTCAATTACCAGGATTCCAAAGGTTGGTGATTAAATAGGAAATGAGTTTAGATTTAGGAATGAGTTTTAGTTATTTAAGAAATGTGTTTAGATAACAAAATATATTTATTTTATTATATACTAGTTTAACTGTCTCATTAAAATAGAAAATGGCCCAACCTTGCCCAAGATGACACAACTACTACGGAAAAATAATATAAAAACTCAGCTCCCAACAGGGAAAGGACAGTGTTAGAATTTATATCTCCCGGCAACCTTTTGAATGTCCTCTTTTCCCATTTCTGTTGTGTACTTTTCTTTTTTCCTTCTTTTTACATCTTATTTTGCTCTTTTATCTAAATTTACAAAGTAAGGTACATAAAAAGGTTGCACTCATAAACTTCTCTGCCAAAGCTATCTGTAAAAGATACTTTTAGCTTGTCATTTATTAAAATTTGCTATGTATTCTATCCAATAGTCAGTACACTTGGGGAATACCAAAGAAACAGAAGATAGATCCGTATTTTTTAAGAAGATTTATACTAGAGCCCTAAAAGCTTAATGAAAACAAAGGGATAAGCTTGTATCTAGCTCTGTGTGCCATTGCTGCTCAATATAGCGTTATCTAAGCATGGCAAGTGTTTAGTTCTACCTTCAGCATTCAAGGCAAAAAGAGGTGCTGACATTGTCCTTCCCCAAAGAGTTACCAGCCTATCCTTTGGGCAAGATTGGAACACCAAGCTCCCAGGGACATATAAGAACATTTACAAAGGGTACTCCAACTAAACATTTTTAAATCACAAACACAATCTTGATTGGGTTCATATAAGTTAAGTCATATTTATAAAACTTCCATGGTATTTTACTTTCCAGAGAATCTTACTAGGAATTATTTGGCAAAATAAATTATTATTAATCTGGTTTTGAACATTTTTTAATTATTGGTAGTAAGTCTCTGCTTAGTGATATAATAACTACTTAGAAATGTCATTACACAAGCAATCATGTTGGAGAAATAAAAATAACACTGAAGCATATTATCTTACTGGAAATAAAGTGTCTTCCCCAAATTTTAACCACCTCTCACTCTACTTTGAGTAAGTAGAGCATTGTTTAGATTTTTTAAATAAGTGGAAAATATGGAAACTTTAATATTGAATTAAGAATATTAAAATCTAATTTTCATATGCTAGAAATTGGCTTCTGCTTAAATGTTTCTAATTTCATCCCAATAAAGTTTAAGTACTCTAAAATTGTTAGAGTCTCTTGGTCCAGCAGGTGGGGCAATTCAGAAATCACTATGACCTCCTTCCTCCATGAATAATGGTGATTAGAACTGTTTCCAAAAGATTCATGATTCATGTCCCAGATGTCTTCTCAGTACAAATAATACCAAAATTCTGTTTAAACTAAAAATCATATTATCCTACTTTTTATCCTCAGAAAGCAGCCCAGTAGGTAAATAGGAGTGATCATTTCCAATATTTAAGGCCATCTGAATATGTTTCAGCATCATTTTTATGTAATAGAGAAGAAGAAAAATTAAGCAGGCCAACATTCAATCCAACCCACTATAAGCAGAGCCCTACAATATTATGTTATTTTGGAAACATAGAATTTTAAAATGAAAAAAAAATCATAGAAAATACCCCTTCATGCTGAGGGACAGACAGCCTTTTAGGTTAGCTAAAATGCCAGACCTTTTATTTATGTAACAATGTTTCATTCCAGCTGTAAAAAAATTTTAAAGCATTGACATGTAAGATATATACTTTTAAAAAATAAAGAACCAGAGTTACTTTTAAAATTATGTATGACCTTGTAACTAGAATTATAAGTATTAAATACAGAGCTTAATTACTAACAAAATAATTATTTCAGCATTTTTTTGTTCATTCACTATGTACTTTGAAAAACAACAACAGCAACAACTATGTTAACACAGATTAGGACAAAAATTTTTGTAAATTATGTATTATGAAGTATATCCTAATGTGTTTAAAAACAAGTCATTATGTTTATCTCCTTGCTTTATTGAATCTTGTTTTATATATAATACTACTTTTATAAGTTTTTAAAATTGAAAACAGGACAGTTACCCTTTCTTAGTTTGTTTGTTATTTCTGGCAGTATTTCCCTATGCCCTATTCCCTTTTCATTGGTTGTTATCAGACCACCAGCAGTCCTCATACCTTAGCTATTATTTAGCCTGTCTTGGTGCATTCAGGCTGCTACAAACAAAAATACCATAGAATGGGTAGCTTTAATAACAGATATTTATTTCTCACAGTTCTAGAGGCTATGAAGTCCCAAATCAAGGAATCAGCAGATTCAGTGTTTGGTGAGGGCCTTTCTCCTGGTGCATACATGGCCATCTTCTAGTTGTGCCCTCACATGGCAGAAGTGGTGAGAGATTTCTCTGGAGTCTCCTTTATAAGGGCACTAACCCCATTCATGAGAGTTCTGCTTTCATGACCTAATCACCCCCTCCCCAAAGCCCCCACTTCCAAACACCATCACACTGGGAGTTCAGGTTTAACATATTAATGGGGAGGGATACAAATATTCAATCTATAGCATCATCTATATAGAGATTTATATCTCCTGATCATTTTCTCACAAGTCTTACTGTAAGAGTCAATAGTCCATGTGCAGAAAGATTCCAGAGCTATATCTTTTGTGATATCACCACTATTTGTGTATATTGCCACATCACATTAGCTTTTCACATTATAATCGTACATTATAAAAGAGTTTCTGCCTGTGGGTGATAACTCTAGCTTTCACTGACTGCTGTATTCCACGAAGTTACAAAACAAACCTGCTGTGAAGAAAATTTTGCGTATTAGCTCATCTATCATCTACTCAATTCACTGAGGTTATAATTCTGATCATGTAAGCTTAGTTATAATGAGCCTGGGTTCTGAAATCAAACCTGAACAGTTTCAAATACTATCTCTGCCACTTTCTAGACCTTGGACAATGGTACTTACCCTCTGAGCCTCAGTTTCCTCATGAGGTTATTGGAATGATTGCATTAGTTTATATAGGTGAAATGCATAGAACAATTTTTTGCTTATTTGCAATAATCAGTAAATGTTAGCTATTATTTAATAATAATATCTATTGAGCACTTATTATATTCCAGCCACGGGGGATACAGCAGAAAACCAGGCTAATGTTTCCAGCACTCATGGACCTTATAGTTATACTGGAGTTGGCCAAGAATAAACACGCATGTAATTTCAGGTGAATATAAGTGAGATATGGGGAAAACATGGTAATAATGAGAAGATAATTAGAGGACGCTGTTATTAATAGGATAGTTTATGATGGTAAAGGAAAGCCATTCTGAGAAGATGATATTTGAACAAAGAACTGAATAACATGCAGGAACAAGTCATGAGAAAGCCTTGGGGAAGAAATCCCAGGCAGAGGGAAAAGTAAATGCAAAGGAAGCAGGAGCTGCTTGGAAATTTCAAAGAAGAGCAGAAAAGCCAGTATGCTTAAAGTGGAGTGTACACTGAGAGGGCCTAGGAGGCAGAGGTGACATCATCTAGGGCCATAGTAAGGATTGTTGATTTTATCCTAAGTGTTCAGAGGAGCCATTTGGTGGGATTTTGATCCGATGAGTGATGTGATGTTATTGATAGTGAAAAAGACCATTCTAGCTTTTTTATAGAGAACTGGCTGTTGCAGAAAGTCCACATGAGAGAAGATGGTGGCTTGGTTAGAGTGGTTAGAGGTTGAAATGGTGAGTAGTAGTCAGACTCAGGGTGTTTTAAAGGTTGAGCCAATAGGAATTAATGATTGATTGATTATAAGTAAAGAATGGAAGATGCTGCCTAGGTTTTGGCCTGAACAATTTGGTGAGAGAGAATACCATTAATTGAGGTGAAAAGCAATGAATAAAGAGCAGGGTGTGTGTTTGTCTTCGGGAATGGGGGGACTGTGACAGGCATATGGATTCTTTTCCAAGTTTCAAAGTCATGGAATTGGTTGAGATCATCGAGGCAGTCAGGATTGAGCAGAGTCTAAAGGTTGAGCTCTGAGAATGCTAGCATGTAGACGTTGGGGAGAGAAGGAGGGGAAGGTGTGACAACAAAGAAAACTAGGAATGAGGAACAATAAGCAAAAAGGAAAACATCCAGGAGAGTACATTGTCCTGGAAGCCAGGTTGAAAAAAGTATCTCAAGAAGGGGATGGTCTCAAGAAGCTAGGTATCAAAGGAACATAGCTCCAAATAATATGACAAACCCACAGCCAACATCATGCTGAACAGAAACTGGAATCATTCCCCTTGAGAACTGGAATGAGGCAAGGATGCCCATTCTCACCATTCCTGTTTAACACAGTACTGGAAGTGGTAGCCAGAGCAATCAGGCAAGAGAAAGAAATAAAAGGCATCCAAATAGGAAAAGAAGTCATCAAACTATCTCTCTTTGGTGGTAATATGATTATATACTTAGAAAACCCTAAAGACTTCACCAAAAGAATATTAAAACCAACAAACAATTTTAGCAAGGTTCTAGGATACAAACTCAGTGTACAAAAATCAGTAACATTTCTCTACACCAATAATGTTCAATCTGAGAGCCAAATAAAGAATGAAATCCTATTTACAATAGCCACAACAAAATTAAATACCTGGGAATACATCTAACCAAGGAGGTGAAAGATCTCTATGAGGAGAACTTCAAAATACTGTTAAAAGATAACATAGATAACACAAACAAATGGAAAAACATTCCCTACTCATAGATTGCAAGAATCAATATCATTAAAATAGCCATATGACCCAAAGCAATCTACAGGTTTAACGCTATTCCTGTCCAACTACCAATGTCATTTTTCACAGAACTGGGAAAACCTATTTTAAAATTCATGTAGAACCAAAAAAGAGGGCAAATAGCCATGCAATTTTAAGCAAAAAGAACAAAGCCAGAGGCATCACATTACCTGACTTCAAACTATATTAAAAGGTTACAGTAACCGACTGTTCCACGCCTGTAATCCCAGCACTTTGGGAGGCCAAGGAGGGCAGATCACGAGGTCAGGAGATCGAGACCATCCTGGCTAACACGGTGAAACCCCGTCTCTACTAAAAAAATACAAAAAATTAGCCTGGCGTGTTGGTGGGGGCCTGTAGTCCCAGCTACTCGGGAGGCTGAGGCAGGAGAATGGTGTGAACCTGGGAGGTGGAGCTTGCAGTGAGCTGAGATCACACCACTGCACTCCAGCCTGGGTGACAGAGCAAGACTCCATCTCAAAAAAATAATAATAATAAATAAAAAAAGGTTACAGTAACCAAAACAGCATGGTACTCGTACAAAAACAGACACATAAACCTGTGGAACAGAATAGAGAGCTCAGAAATAAAGCCACACACCTACAGTCACCCAATCTTCAAGAAAGTCAACAAAAATAAGCAATGCAGAAAGGACTCTGTTCAATAAACTCACTAGCCCATATGCAGAAGAATGACACTGGACTCCTACCTTTCACCATATACAAAAATTAGCTCAAGGTGGATTAAAGATTTAAATTTAAGACCTCAAACTATAAGAATCCTAGAACAAAACCTAGGGAACACCGTTCTGGACATCAGCCTTAAGAAATAATTTATGACTAGGCCAAGGCAGTCAGATCACGAGATCAGGAGATCAAGACCATCCTGGCTAATGCAGTGAAACCCTCTCTCTACTAAAAATACAAAAAAAATTAGCTGGGCATGGTGGCGGGTGCCTGTAGTCCCAGTTACTTGGGAGGCTGAGGCAGGAGAATGGCATGAACCCGGGAAGAGGAGCTTGCAGTGAGCTGAGATTGCACCACTGCACTTCAGCCTGGGCGACAGAGTGAGACTCTGTCTCAAAAAAAAAAAAAAAAGAGAATTTATGACTAAGTCCTCGAAAGCAATTGCAGCAAAAACAAATTGACAAGCGAGACTTAATTAAACTAAAGAGCTTCTGCGCAGCAAAAGAAACTATTAAAAGACCAAACACAACCTACAGAAAATATTCACGAACTGTGTGTCCAGCAAAGGTCTAGTATCCAGAATCTATAAGGATCTTAAGCAATTGAAGAAGCAAAAAAAACCAAATAACTCTATTTAAAAATGGGTAAAAGACATGAACAGACACTTCTCAAAAGAAGACATACAAGCAACCAGCAAACATGAAAAAATGTTCCACATCACTAATCATCAGAGAAATGCAAATCAAAACCACAATGAGATACTATCTCATACCAGTTAGAATGGCTTTTTTTTTTTTTTTTTTTTTTTTTTGAGACAGAGTCTCACTTTATCGCCCAGGCTGGAGTACAGTGGCGTGATCTCTGCTCACTGCAATCTCTGCCTCCAGGTTCCAAGTGATTCTCCTGCCTCGGCCTCCCTAGTAGCTGGGATTATAGACGCCCACCACCATGCCTGGCTAATTTTTGTAGTTTTAGTTGAGATAGGGTTTCACCATGTTGGCTAGGCTGGTCTCGAACTCCTTACCTCAGGTGATCCTCCCACCTCAGCCTCCCAAAGTGCTAGGTTTACAGATGTGAGCCACCACACCCAGCCCAGAATGGCTATTATTAAAAGTCAAAAAACAACAAATGTTGGCAAGGATGTGGGGAAAAGGGAATGGTTATAAACTGTTGGTGGGAATATAAATTAGTTCAGCCAGTGTGGAAAGCAGTTTGGAGATTTCTTAAAGAACTAGAAACAACTACTATACAACCCAGCAATCCCATTACTGGGGATCCAAAAGAAAACAAATCCTTCTACCAAAAAGACACGTGCACTCACATGTTTATCTCAGCATTACTCACAGTAGCAAAGACATTGAATCAACCTAAGTGCCCATGAACAGTGGACTGGATAAAAAAATGTGGTACATATACACCATGGAATACTAAACAGCCACAAAAAAAAATCATGTCCTTTGCAACAACATGGATGCAGTATTATCCTAAGCAAATTAACACAAGAACAGAAAACCAAATTCTGCAGGTTCTCACCTATAAGTGGGAGCTAAACAGTGGGTACTCATGGACACAAAGATGACTGTAGACACTGGAGACTGCTAGAGGGGATGAGGGACGAGGGATGAAAAACTAATTGTTAGGTACTATGTTCAGTACTTGGGTGATAGAATCATTCATACCCAAACCTCAGCATCACACAGTATACCAGGTAACAAACCTGTGTATGTACCCACTGAATCTAAAAGTTGAAAATAATTAATTAAAATTAAGGTACATCTATGCAATGAAATACTGTGCAACCATTAATCCAATGATGTACACCTATGCCTCTAGTCATGGAATGCCATCCACAACATACTGTTTAGTGAAAGGAAAAAAAATTAAGGTACAAACAGTGTATGTAGCTTGAGCCATATGTATTACTATGCATAGATATGCATAGTAAAAGATTTAGATGAATGTACACCAATATATTAACACAGATCATCTCTGAGTGGTGGAATTTTAAAGAATTTTTTTCTTGATTATGTGTTTATTGTCTGATGTTTTCAATAAGTAAATGATATATTTAAAATAATTTAAAGGCTATTTTAATTTTTAAATAAAAATTTTCCTATTGTCTAATCACTAAAAAAACAAGAAGGGGATGGTGATTAACTGAGTTAAAGACTGTTGAGATACAGAGTAAGATGGGAGCTCCATCTTAATAAGATGGAGATCCTAGGCATCTTTAATGAGTAATTTCAGTGGAGGGTTGAAGACAAAAAGACTTATTTGAGAGGATTCAAGAGAGAATGAATTTTAAGAAAGTAGAGACAGCGAATACAGCTAGGAGTATCCTTCCTTACATGGAGCTAGGGAGGCAGGGATGGTATGGAATCAATTTTCTTTCTTTTTCTAAAGCTGTTGCAGCATGTTTATATGCTCATGGAAATGATCCCAGGGATGGGGTGGGGAGATAATACAGGAAGAAGCAATGTCCTTAAAAAAAACAAAAGACAAATGGCAATCAATGCATAAATGGAAGAATTGGCCTTAGGTACAAGTAGAGACAATTCATCCATTGTAATAGGAGATACAGTGTTGGAGTACAGATATAAGGAGGTTGCTGTTGGATAGTGGGATAATGAAGTAATACCCTTCTGTTGGCTTTAATTTTTTCATAAACTAAGAAGCAAGATCATCAGCTGAAACTGAGGAGGTGGGGAATGACCTGTAAATGTAGGTAAACGCCGTTAATACATTGAGGTGGCCATAGTATGGTGGATTTAATACAGGTATTTGCATTTCAGAAACATGGGTTCGAATCTCAGCATGACCATTTTAACCTCTTTGTGTAACTGGCAAGCTATTTAATCCCTCTAAGCTTCAATTTCTTTATTCATTAAAAAATGTGTGATTATGCCTACCCTATTCATCTTCACAGGGTTACTGTGTGTATCCAATAAGGTAATTAGATAATTAGTATGTATATGTTTGTAAAGCATTATACATATTTAAGGGACACATGTTGGAACATATCTGACCTTACTCTAGACAGGTTTTTGTTTTGTGTTGTGCTGTGTTTTGGTTTAAGTTTATTATTTACGTTTGGCTATTCTTTTGCATTCAGAGCTGCTTTACTCTGGACACCTTTACATTTTCAGGGATTCAGAACACTTAGTCTCTCCCTATCAGAAGAGCAGCCCTATTGGACTCACTAAGAAACATTTTATTTCATTATTAATGGCTTGGAGGAATAAAAAAAAGTACACAGTCTTGTGACTATTATGCTGCCAAGTAATCCTTGCTCTTAAGAGGCATTTAAAAAAAATAAATGTCAATGTGTATATTTAAGGTCTGCAACATGATGTTATGAGATATAAAGTGGTTGCTATAGTGAAAGAAATTAGCATAGCCATCCTCTCTCACAGTTACCCCTTCAGTGGCATTTTCTGAGTTCTCTTTTTGGTTGCTCTGCCCTACTCCCTTGTTCCCTTCGTCCTCTCTCCCCAGGTTAATATTTTACTAAAAGCCATGGCCCTGGGGTTTAGACTACCACAGGGGAGTGACGGTCTGTAAAAAAATGAACCTTCACTGCCACATCATCCTACCTCCAAATAAAAAAGCAGTAAGGCTCTTTAAAGTGACATTACCCTGGCTTTCAGACCAGTGTCTGTGCTCCTAAGAGTACTTATTTATTTATTTATTTATTTATTTATTTATTTATTTATTTTTTAAAAGCCACTTAGTAATTAGAAGAAATCATAAAGTAATTATGATTAGTAATACTGATTATGGCTGGGTCATTACTCCTTCACTAAGATGCTTTGCAAATGGATTAGCACTTCTTTGAATTAGGAACTTGGGCTTGAACGCTATGAGGAAGCTGTGTTCGTAAGAAAAATATTCTTTCTTTTGGGACTAAGCAGTAATCTGCAAAACAGTCGGGAACCCATTGGAAACCTGGCTGAGAGAAAAATCAGGCAAATCAAATTGGCCATTTTATTAAGCATATATTCATCTGGAAAAATGCAGTTGATTCAATTGCAGTTAAAGCTCTGGTCAATTTAATCTAGTTCTTTGGTAATGCCAACTCTAATTTGGTTGGACTGTGATGTTTAGTATTTATCTTCCTGAATAATTAGGCAAATATTACATTATTTAATATGATACTGGGCAGCAAGGAACCATATTTAAAGTCTAAGTATTTATAAAATATAGGTTTTCAAGAATAAGCCTTTTTGTTACACAAAGCATTACTTCATTTTAGTTTTAATGAGGGACTAAATGTCCATTTATTTTATACAGGTACTGCACTTTTGTAATCTCTTCCTTCCTCTACTACAACTTATTCTTGACCACCTTTCCTAGTTAGTTCCTCTTGTTTCTCCTTCATTTTCTCCTATTTGGAAGATTATTTGTTCTACACCTATTGCTATTCTACATATAATTCTTAAACATAGACCTTCAACAGTCCAACAAGTATATTTATATAGCACCTACTATGCTAGGTACAAGAGGAACCATGATAATTAAGATATGATTCCTGCTTTCAAGAAGGGAACCGGCCTATGTCTAAGAAGTGATTATAGCTTGATAGTAACAGTCTTGAAAGTGTAACTAGCATATCTGGAATATGCTGCAATTTTGATTATTAAGAACATGGGCTTTTATAATGGAACTGGAGGGCATTATGTTAAGTGAAATAAGCTGAGCATAGAAAGACACATATTACATGCTTGCAGTCATGTGTGAGAGCTAAAATAAAACTGATCTCATGAAGGTAGGGAGTAGAATAGTAGTTACCAGAGGCTGGGAGTATGGGGGATGAAGAAAGGTGGGTTAATGCGTACAAACACGGTTAGATAGAAGGAGTAAGTTCTAGGGTTCAGTAGCTCAGTAGAGTGACTATTATTAACAAGAATTTATCGTATATTTCAAATAGTTAGAAGAGAAGACCTAGAATGTTTAGATATCCCAGTTACCCTGACTTGATCATTCTACATTGTATGCGCGTATTAAAAAAAAAACACACGTACCCCATGAATATGTACAACTATTATACATAAGTAAAAACTGAAAAAATAAAAACATATTATAGTGAAACACCTTAAAAAACAAGGATTTTTTTAATATTAAAAAAAGAACATGGGCTTTGGCGTCAAACAGGCATAACTACACCATTTTCTAACTGTATGACCTTGGACTAGTCACTTAACCTAAGATCCATGCTCCTCTATAAAACAAAGGGGAAGATTAAATAAAATAATATGTATAAAGCCTTAGTACATTACCTACCATATGATATCTGCTGTTGCTAGCTTTCATTAGTAATAATATTTTAATATTGATAGCAATTTTAATATTTTAATATTGATAGCAAATTTAGATTATCAATATATTATAACTTATATAAATCATTTCTACATAGAACAAGTATCATTATTCTGTTCTAATAAAAAAACCTTAGATGAATTTACATTCCTTAGCCTGACATGGGATTGTTCTGAGTCTGGCTTCAGCATTGGGCAGAGTGAGAATAGCCCCCATCTTCAACTGCTCTTCCCCTTTTACTCCCTCATGAAGCTCATGGTAATCCACATGCCAGGAATGCCTCCTTCCCCACTACAGCCAGGACAGTTTGTACACTTTGGTCAAGACCCACCTCACTTATCATCCATGTGAAACACTAACCAAATAAAAAGGAAACATCATAAATCATTGGTTAAGGGATGGTTTAATTCAACAAATAGGAGTTGAATCGTATAACTTTTTGGAAGAATATTCAAGTTAGATTCTAATTCTATAGTATATGCCAAAATAAACTTCAGCTAGATTAAGAATTAAAGCCAAGCATAATGTTAAAATTGTATATTCTTCCCCCTTTTAAAATTCTAAAAGGGGAAGATGGGAAGAAGCACAAAAAAGAGTTGAAGAAATCGCAAAAGGAAATGGGTAAATTTGCATACATAAAAATATAGAATATATGCATGTCTTTAAATGTAATTTAAAACATTAGTATATGTCATAATTCTGAAAGATAAAAAGGTAATATTAAAAAATTTTAATCATAATATTTAAAAAAATAGCCACTAACACTCCAGTGGTAAAATGAAAAGAAGGCATTTGGTAACAACTTACAAAAGAAGAGATTCGTCTTTAACAAATATAAAGAAAATACTCAGCCTTCTCACTGATAAAGGAAATAGAAATTGAAAAAAAAAATGGCAACCGTTTTAGCCTGTGAAATTGTCAGGGATTCAAAAAGGATAATACATACTGATGATGAGAGCACTGTAGGTTGGGCATTCCCTAACACAGCTAAACAGTCTTCATTGACCTGGAAATTTGATATCTATCAAGATGTTTATTTTACATCTCTAAAAGATTTGAAACTTGATGTTTCAATTGCATTTTTAGGAATTGATCCTAAGGAATTAAGTGTGCTGTCAAAATGTATGTACACAAATGTACACAAATGGTCATCACAGCATTATTTATAATAGAAAAAAAACTAGAAAACTTTTCTATAAAGACCAGTATCTCTCTTTCAGAATAAATAATTTGTAACCACCAAAACATAAACTTAAGTTCTTGAAAGGGAATCAGTGGGAAACAGTGTTTGTTTTTATACAGACCTATATGCATCCTCTAATAGATATTTATGCTTGTCAAACAATAGATCACTTACTAAGTAACTGAATCGTTTTGAAAAGCTCTTTCAAGAAAAATATCTACCTGCTGATTAATAATTCTTAGCAGACTCTAGTCTTCCCACCATGAGAAGGCTAAAATGAATATTTTTATGCTGGTTTGTAATATTTATGATAGAAGCCTAGAGGAATTTCCAGTGATATCTTTTGATTTCTAAACCCAAAGAAATGGGTATGCTTCATTCTCATAGTATGTTTTCTGAAAACTTTTGTTGTTACTACCAAATAAAATACATGGAAATGGTCTTTATTATAGTAGTATTATTCACAAATCTGTATTTTATTTTAACATTATATTCTCCTGAAAAAGGATTCCACTTATTTCACAATGTTTTCCAACGACAGTCCAATGGAATATAAGCGTATCTCAGAAATTTGATTATTTCAGAAAGTTAGAGCTCATTGTGCTTTAAAAAGATTGAGGTGTAAGAAGGACTTTCCAAATATCATCCTCCTTGGATACACGAAATGTTATGCTTTCTTATATTCTATTCATTGTTTTGTGTGTAACTCAGAAGAATAATGCAATTTGCCAGAAGCACTGTAATCTCAGTTTTCAAGTATTTCTGTTGGTAAGAGAGAATTATTATTCTATGTACACTTGCTTCAACTTTTAGATTTAGGTCTTTTATATCATCTTTTTAAATATTTTCTGTTATTTATTAAACAGTGTCATAAATTTGTAAGATAAATGCCAAACAGATGTCATCTTTTTCTGACAGATCAACAAATGAACAGCTCAGGATCAGTGACTGAGCTGACAGTATTGCTTTGCTGAGCTAAAAGCATAGAAAGGGTTGTGACCTGGAACTACTTGTACTTTTTTAACCAGTGAAGAAGGAAGGAATGAGAGAGAGAGGAAAGAATCAATTAAGACCTCAAAATAACCAGTGAATGCAACTAAAATCAGGGAAAAACCAAAGATGAATAAATAGTCATTTGAGACCTGCACCAAAATGACGTGGGTGATACCAGACTGAAACTTAAAAGCAGGGTTTTGTTTTTTTTTTATAAATCATGGACTGGGAATATGATGTGATAGTTATTTAAAATATTTTTGTTAATGAAGTTTCTACGTATATATGGATTTCAGAATTCAAGGAATTTTAACACAATGCGTTTAGAACAGTGTTAAAATATATATGTATGTGCATTTATGTATTTCTTTGATGAATCAGAAGACCCCTAAGGCTCTTTCAAAGTCCTGAGGCTATCATTATAAACATCAGGACGTTATGGATATATTAAAGTGCTAGAGAGCTTATTAATATGGAGCTGATAGAGTCCTGTTAAATGCACTTTTGCTATTTGTAGACCAAGCAATGGTTTTTTTTTTTCTTTTTGGAAAAGACAAAAATCTACAGATATCCACCACATCAATGTATCAGTAAAGTTAAGCCACTGAGTCTTATTTTATAAAACAAGTAGTTGGTTGCTATATTTGAGAATTTGGAAATGCATATATACCTGATGTATCCTCATATCACACCCTAGAAGTTTAATATCCAGTGAATCAGCCCCATATATGCATACCAAACTTAAGAGCTGTACTTTATAACCCCTCAACATATATGTACTTTGTTTTCCAATGTTAAAAGCACCAAGGAAATGCAAACTAAATTGAGAAACTGGGTTAATTTAGCCTACAGTATATGCTTGCCTATTATGTGTGTGCGTGCGTGTGTGTGTGTGTGTGTTCCTCTAAGATGTTTGGGGTTTGACTATGACTTTAGCCATAAGAATGCATGTTTGCTTTCTCTTGATTCACACAGAGCAGATGGATGCTTGACTGCCTGCTAATCCACAGCTGGAATGGTTTCAGCAGTTTCCACGTTGCCGGGTTAGAGTGGCTTTTCTAGTGGACTGAGAGGGCAGCAAAAGAGGGATATCATTATTCATCAGTATCCCAGTGGGAGTGCTGCCAGCAGAGATTAATTTTTTCTGTTATGCTTGTAAAACAAGCTCAGGTGGAGTCTCTAATCCTCAGGGCACGGGTGGCAGATCAAGGAAGATGCTACAAAGCTAGTTAATTTTCTGATTCTGGGGGAAACAGAAGCTCTGTTAGATATATAAATACATGATTGCAAATTTAAGTAGCTCAGATCCAAATGGGATCTTCCCTGACATCTGGTACTGAAAATCTCTATTTTTCTTTGTTGTCTTTAAATATAACTTCTCAAAAGTTTACCCTGGAGCCAAAATATTAATATCTCTAAATATTAGGAAGTGACTAATTTTATGAGTTAATAACTTCAAACATCTAAATTTTGCAAACATTAACTAAAACTAAAACTTTCTGCCTAAACAGACACTAAGTTAGATGTCCAAAGTATATCCGCTTACATATATTACCAGAAAGACATAGCATTCGCTATTTGATTGACAGGTATCATTTTGTTTTCTAATGTATACCCATTCTATTTTTAATGGTTTTATTTTCATTCTCCCAATTTAAGATTTCCATGTGACACCTGTTTCCCATATCTTATTATATGATCTATCAATATGTTTATCTTTTTGAGTAATGAATATGGGTTTCAAAATAGAATTAAGTGATGTTTTTAACAAATGTAACAGAATTTTATTTTATTTATTATTTTTTTTTTTGAGATGGAGTCTAGCTCTGTGACCCAGGTTGGTTGGAGTGCAGTGGCACCATCTCAGCTCCTCCCAGATTTAAGCAATTCTCCTACCTCAGCCTCCCATGTACTTGGGATTACAGGCACCACCACGTCCGGATAGTGTTTGTATTTTTAGTAGAGATGGGGTTTCACCATGTTAACCAGGTTGGTCTTAAACTCCTGACCTCAGGTGATCCTCCCGCCTCGGCCTCCCAAAGTGCTAGGATTACAGGCGTGAGCCACCATGCCCAGCCCTGTAACAGAATTTATACATCCAATGACTATTGTCACCTTAGGATTATTTATCTGAAAAGCTGTTTTTATTAGGCTTTGCCATTACAAAAAAATATTAACTCCTTCCAGGCCCTATTGTACATTCTTTTGGTTATTTGGGGAGCAAAATGTGGTCTGCTAATGGTTATTTTTCTTTTGTGGGTTTTTTGTTTTGTTTTGTTCATTACCTTTACTTTCGTCTTGAGAAAACAACAGGAAGTTATTTGAAGCCAAGTCAAGTGAGTAAGTTTGTTAAGTCAGGCAATGTAATTTGGAGTTGTAAAAAATCTTGTTTGACTACAAGATAATGTGTAGTTCCTAAAGTCATTCTGTTTACAATGCCAAAAAAGAAGTTTCACAGTATGTTGAGTAGTGAATGCCCTATTGAAATGCATTTATAACCTCCCAAGGTATTTGGTTAACATGACATACATATGTTCTGGTATGTTTATTTAAAATCAGTTTCTCCTGTGGTTCTATTCACACCTTACATAATGATATAAACCTTTATTTAAGTTTCAGATTTTTGTTAGTACTGAGTCCAAATCTTGTTTTACCAAGAGTATTCTCGATACTCAATTCTCAATGTATATCTCAAGAAGAGATAAACATTTTTAAAAGCCCTAAGTAGAATTCAAAGATTTACACTTCATAGAAAAAGCTCCTACAAAAATGCAAGATTCATAAGTGTCAGGAAGACTTTCTCATCATGATAAAATAGCCAGAGGACATAATATGGAATGAAAGCAAGCAAGTCTAAGAGGGGCTGGATAAATAACTGAGGAGTTAAGAAGCCTAGATCAGTATTAAGTTGAGGTAGTAATGATTGCTAATACATTGAAATAATTGTTTCCCAATCTATACTAAATAAGCCATCTCTTGTTGTCAGCTATCTGTCCCACTCAGAAGAAAACTATATCTTCAAATGCTGTACCTAGCCTAAATAAGGAATAAAAACACCCCACAAATCTCTAGTTTCTTTATTTTACATGTTCCATCATGACTTCTTCAAAGTTGTCTTTTTGAGATATGGATTGCAAACCATGTGATTAATTCTGTAGCAGCATTTGACCCTCTATCATCATAAAGAACATTGTTTCAAAAGAACAAATCACTTATTGAATCAATCCTTAATTTTAAGCAATGTATTTACAAATCAAAATAGAGAATTAGAATATTCATAAGAATTATTCAGAAATTTTAGGTTCACCCATTTCTTCCTAATCAAAGCAGGGTACAGTGCGTTTCACTTTGGGTTTAACTTTTAGCACACAATCATATAGAAAAATTTTTTTCCAGAAATATATATATCAGGACATCATCAATTTTCTCATTATCCTCCCTTAATATTTTGATATTCAAGTCTTTTGCTTTTGAGCACTTATAGTATCATTAATCTTCTGTAGTTTTCTTCTTATATTACTATAATAAACCAAAATATGAACATGTCTTCCTGTCCTTTTTTTTTTTTTTCAAAGGAGAGAGGGATTATCAAGTATTTTATCCTTTTTTGTTTATAGAGACAATAAAGTATACTTGAAAATGCCCCAATTTTGGAATCAGACAGAACTCAGTTGAATTCTAATTCTGCCACTTACTATTGTAAACTCTTTCAGTGTTAATCTGCCTGACTCGACCTGATTCTTATTTCCCTGATTCTGGATTTGCATGTTATTCAAACACTCTCCAGCAACACTTTCATTGATTTAATGAAATAATGTGTCTCTTTCAAAATTTTTAGTTACCCTTTCTAATCATTTTTCATTGCTTTGCATTATATTGTTCAATTGATTTTATACAATTAGAGATTGACAAAGTGGTTGACTGATGGCTAGGGATAGATTACAATATTAAATTGGGAGGAATGCTTGGTAACTAATATTTAATTGGCTGACACGTTTAGGAGTAGTTATGTCTGACTCTTGCTTCCTTACACAACTTTGTAGTTGTAGAAACTTAGGTAATGAATACCCAGATGACAAAGACACCCTTCATAACAGAAGGTGACTGATTTAGTACAACTACAAACCATCATCGTAATAACTATCTTATTATCTCTGAGCTTGTTTCTTTATCAGTAAAATAAAAATGATACCTATCTTGCTTCATAGAGTTGCTCTTTTAATATATAATAACATTGATTAAAGCACTTGACAAACTGTTAAGCACTATTTAAATATTATTATGCCACACTGAAGGCAAGCAAACTGCAATTAAAGTGATTAAGGAAAAAATCAATATAAATATATAGATAAAATGAAATGGCATTTTTTGCTTAACACTAACTCCATTATTCTTCAATTCATTTTTACCTGGGAAAAGAAAAATAAGCTTTTTTGTTATCTATTCAGCAGATTTTTGTGAGTCATCTTAATATATAGAGTGATGCTAGGCACTGAAAAGAAGGCACTTTTTATTATCAAATTATCTGCTCCAACTCCCCAGAAATAGTCTTAACTCCAGGTAGCAGTGAGCACCCTTTTTTGTTCAAAACAAAAAATGCCTACAATCTGTCAGTTCCTGTGCCCTCTCTATATTATGTTTTTTCTTTTCTTTTTCTTCTTTTCTTCTTTCTTTTTTCTTTCCTTCTTCCTTTCTTTTAGCAGGGTCTCACTGTTGCCCAGACCGGAATGCAGTGGTGCAGTCATAGCTCACTGCAGCCTCAAACTCTATGCTCAAGCAATATCCTTGCTTCAGGGTCTCAGGCAGCTAGGACTACAGGACTTTTTGTTTGTTTGTTTTGTGTTTTTGAGACAGGATTCTCTCTTTATGTTGCTGAGGCTGGTCTCAAACTCCTAGCCTCAGGCGATCATCTCACAATGGCATTCCAAAATGCTGGGATTACAGACATGAGCCTATTATCATATTTTCTTCTCAGAACATAATAGCACTCTCAGGTACTTATTCTGTTTTATGGATGAGACATCTGAGGCTCTGAAAGTTTAAGAAAGTCTACGTTATAAGTGGCAGAATCCTCAGTTCTGTCTGATTTCAAAATCAGGGCACTTTCAAGTATACCTTAGTTTCGCCATAAGCAAAATTGGAGAAAATACTGAATAATCCTTCTCTCCAATTTTTTTTAAAGAAAAGTGAGGGGGGGAGGGAGGGATCTTAGGTAAGTATGGTCTATATTTTTTTGGTTTATCGTAGTAATCTAAAAATATACTGAGGGAACTGCATGGCAGTGTGAGGAGCACAGCAGACCCTCTCCACAGGGAAATCCATTCAACTGCTCAGAAGTTATTTTTTAAATACTTAAAGTCTTTGAAAGTTGTCCTAAGGACTTGCAGCAAATGAAGAAACACCTATTCAAGATAATGTACTAAATCTCTATAAGAAGAGTGAATGTCTATGGATTTGAGCCACAATTCACTCACACCCCTACCTCCTAGCTCAAGGTGATAAAAGCTGTGTTTTAGGCATTTGTGGTCAAGAATATAGAGCTACCTCTCCAAGCAAAGACTATGTTTTCATCCCGGGATGGTTAGGCAACCAGCATCTCTCAACTGCCTTCTCAACTCCCTCCAACTCCTCCTAATACAAACTCCTTGTATTATAAGAGCTCTAATACAAGCAGTATTGGCTGAGAGTACCAGTCTCCCTTCTCCTGCCTAGCCCCCACTTATAGAGTAGAAGCTTTATTCCACCTGTGGTAGACTAAGAATACTATGGCTGATCACCTCTACCCTCACTCACTTAAAGGATGGAGGTTTTGTGCTGGGAGAGGCAAGCTGAGAAGACCAGAAGCTACTGTCTCTGCCCAGAAACCTCAACTCTTAGAGTAGGGTTGTCAGTCTGGAAGAAGTGGGCCACTGACCCCACCTCCAGCTTCTTCTGTGCAGTAGCACAGAAGTTCTACTTAGAGGAAGAGATAGGCAATAAGAAGAAAGAACTCCACAGCTCTGGCTAAAGCGACTGACTTTATTTGGAAAAGGATGTGGAAGTTCATGCCTAAGAACATTAACATACAAATTTATATAAATTTATACCTGTTCTTTTTCCTTCTCTCAACTTCTGTAAAATACTTAAAATTATTTAAATTAATAATTACATGTACTTTTTAGTTTATAACATGTATAATACATGTAATAATAGCAATAAAAAGGCGGGGGAGCCAGACAAAGTCGCTCACGCCTGTAATCCCAGCACTTTGGGAGGCCAAGGTGGGCAGATCATGAGGTCAGGAGATTGAGACCATCCTGGCCAACAAGGTGAAACCCCATCTCTACTAAAAATACAAAAATTAGCTGGGCGTGGTGATGCGTGCCTGTAATCCTAGCTACTCAGGAGGCTGAGGCAGGAGAATTGCTTGAACCTGGGAGGCAGAGGTTGCGGTGAGCCCAGATCACGCCACTGAACTCCAGCCTGGAAACAGCTAGACTCCATCTTAAAAAAACAAACAAACAAAAAAAGCAGGTGGGGGAAGGCAATAGAGCTGTATATGAATAATGCTTTCATATCTCACTGAAATTAGGTTAGTATAAACCTGGAATGAATTTTAATAAGTTAAGATGCATATTTTAGCCCTGAAACAACCATTAAGGAAACAAAACATAAAAAGGGAGCAAAATCAGCTGGGTGTGGGGACTCAGGCCTGTAATCCCAGCACTTTGGGAGGCCGAGGCAGGTGGATCACGTGAGGTTAGGAGTTTGAGACCAGCCTGGCCAACATGGTGAAACCCCGTCTCTACTAAAAATACAAAAAATTATCCAGGTGCCTATAATCCCAGCTACTAGGGAGGCTGAGGCAGGAGGATCACTTGAACCTGGGAGGCAGAGGTTGCAGTGAGCCAAGATCGTGCCAGTGCACTCCAGCTTGGGCAACAAGAACAAGACTCCGAAAAAAAAAAAAAAAGGCAGCAAAATCATGAAAGACATTAAAAGGCTACACTAGAAAATATTCAGTTTGTGTAAAAGACAGCAGTAAAGGCAGAAAAGAGGCACAAAAAGACATGAGACATAAAACTAAAATAAAGATGACAGATGTGATCCAGTCATGTCAATAATAACATTAAATGTGAATGAATTAAACAGTATAATCAAAAGGCAGAGATTGTTAAACTGGAGAAAATAACAAGACCTAACGATACCTATACACTATCAGCAAGAGACACAGTTTTGTTTTGTTTTTTGGGGGGGGAGGGGTGATCCCCTCAAGCATTTATTTTATGTGTTACAAATAATCCAATTATATTCTTTTACTTATTTTTAAATATACAATCAAGTTATTGACTATAGTCACCTTGTTGTGTTGTCAAATAGTAGGTCTTATTCTTTCTATTTTTTTGTGCCCATTAACCATCCTCACCTCCCCCTCATCCGCCACCCACCCTACCCCTCCCATCCTCTGGCAATCTTCCTCTCTATGAAGAGACACATTTTATATTTGAAGATAAAATTAGGTTAAAAGTGAAGGGTTGGGAAAAGATATACCAGGTAAACAGCAACTGTAAAAGCTGAATTATACCATACTAATGTCAGTGGCTATACTAATATCAGTCAAAATAGACTTTAAACAAAAAAAATCATTTTAATAGAGACAAGGCAAACATTTTATTATAATGAGTCCATTTATTAGGAAGATATACAAATTATAAACATAGCCATACTAAAATCAATGTCCCAAATCCATGCAGCAAAAATAGACAGAAATTGAGGAGAGAAATCACAACAGAAATTAGAAAATACTTTCAAATAAAAGCACAACATAATAGTACTTATGAGATCCAGCTAAAGCATACTTAAAGGGAAATTCGTAACTGTATATGCCTGCATTAAAGAACTATCTCAAATCAGTGACCTAACCCTCCACCTTAAAAAGCTGGAAAAAGAAGAGCAATCACAAGGGAGCATGTAATAAAAATAAATGTTGAGATAAATGAAATAGAGAATATAAAGAGTAGAATAAGTCAACAAAACTTAGTCTGCTTCTGCTTGCTCAGTAGACATTCCCATGTCACTGTTCCTCTGTGAACATACTCAACATGTCTAAAATCTTGTCTTCATCATGCCCAGAAGACTGAGGAGTCCTACCGTTGTTTTATGTGAGCTGCATTCACAGTCTTTAATACTTCCAAGATGAATTTTTTGGAGTAATCTTTGGCTCCTCCCTCTCTGCTCCCCAATTTCACATATTAAACCAGCTGCCTTTTATTCAGTCCTTTCTTTATTATTTTTTTTCTCAAATTTATCCCTTAAAAAAAAATGTTCACTCTTTAGCTCCTATTTGGGTTCTCATCACCCTATTCCTAAACAATTGTGCTGACAGTCTCCTGTGTGATCTTCCAACTTTAGTTTCTCTGACATACTTAATGCACCCAACACAGTCTTGCCAATTAATCTGTTTTAAACCACCATTTGCATCATTTCTCCCCTCCACAGTCTACAATTATATACATAATAAAGAATTATTTCCTTAGCCTGGCATCAAGTTCCTCCACAGTCTTAGTTTTCTACCTACACCTTCCATTAGACTGTTATAAATTGCTTCTTCCCCTTTCTCCTGATTAACATTCTTACTCCCACCTTTAATCATGTTGTGTACATATTTCACTTCATAAATTTGCTTATGATTCCCACCTGGACAATGTGTCTGACATTCATCCATCCACATGGTATGGCATCCTCTTAACATTTCCTTAATTTAGCCTCAGTGATTATTACCTTTTCTAAATTGGTAGCACCAGCGTTCATTTCATTTATTTAGCAATTGTGCCTGTATTGTGGTATTTCTTGTATATTGGCCTGTTTTGATATTTCATTTTTAGATTTATTTAACTTTTTGTATATGTATTTCTTAACTCCTAGAACAAGAATATTAAGCAAATATTAAACACATTAGAAGGGTTTTAATGCTATGCCTTAATCCTTTCCATTTGGGGTTTAATTCTCCTGGGGTTCTTTTTGTTTAAGTTTGATGTATTCTCATACCCAGTAGAAATGCAAATTACAAAGAAAGTCACTTCTAATAAATATATATGGTTTTAAAGGTAGAAGCAAGGTAATTAGAAAGATTATTTGGCTTTTTCATTTATTTGCTTTTGAGACGTGGTTTCACTCTGTCGCCCAGGCTGGAGTGCAGTGGCTCTGTCTCGGCTCACTGTAGCCTCCATCTCCTGGGCTCAAGCAATCCTCCCACCTCAGCCTTTGGAGTAGCTGGGACCACAGGCTTGTGCCACCACACCCAGCTATTGGCTATTTGGCTTTTTAAGATAGATTACAGAGTGTGACACTGAATCTTACACAATTATATGTTGCTGTTAATCTCAGTATCCCTTTTTAGGATTCAAACCTGATAGCCTTGAGATTTTTATTTCTTAAAAGGAAAATATCTAAACATTGTTAAGCTATAAGGCATTTTTGTTATATCCTTTAAAACAGGAATTTTTTCAAGTTTCATCAAAGAGCAATTTTTTAAGGACTTAGCTATAAATCCTGGGAAATAAATGTTCCTGATGGAATTCTTACCACTTGAATTATTTTAAGTACAGCAGACCTGCTGGTACCCACTATTTAAGATCCCTTAAATTCCAGCTGTCAACCAGGTGGTCCTTCTTATAATGGAAAAAATGAAGTATCATTTCTTCTTCATATTTATTTTTGACAAATGCTTATGTGCTTGTCCTAATTGGTTGAGGGCCAAACATATGTCCATAAGTACTTATAAGACAATGATATAAGTCAGACACATATATTCACATGAGCCCTGAAAGGAAATATACATAGATTTTTATGAAAAATTACAATTATAGACATTAGTACTTATATTTTTACCATTTACATGATAAAGTTATTTTGATACTTTATTATAGTGGGGTAAACTATGTGCATATTAGAAAATTTTTAATTAGCTAGATTTTAGTTTTATCATTTCCAATAAATGCTTTCTAACATAGGGCTATTTTTTTTTACTTTTTTCAACCTGTAATGTTAATTCCTTAGTATACCTTACAGTGAATTTTCTGGTCAATATAAATACCATGTAAATCCAGTTTATAGTAGTCTTTTATTTTAGAGGTTTATTTTGTTTGATATGATATATGATTTATTAAGTTTGAATAGATAATTTTAACAAAAGTCCAAATCATAAGTGTTGAAAATAATACTAACTATATATATTTGATAATATATAGAAAAAAGTTATATCACACTAAGTTTTTAATAGATTAATGATCCAATAATATCTGAAGAAATAAAGATAAAAATATAAGGCATATTTTTTTATCCCTTGATAAATCTGGACCTAGTGTGGTAAACGCCAGATTGTTTTTCAAATATTATTATAAAATACAGAATACCCAATTAATTTAATACTTCAGAAATTAAACAGGATTCCTATCAGGGAAATTTACTGAAATGTTTTTTCTAAAGCTTCAGTGGCCAAAAGACAGCGGTGGAATGTGAGAAACTAATTTTGGTTTGTTTTAACGCCTCAGAATGTTACAAATTAATCAAGTGCTACTTAAAGTCTAGAACTCATTAACTTTATAAGTTTTACTTTTCCCATGACAGAGATTAAGTTATAGCATAAAGCTTCTTTAGTCTCACATCGAGCAGGCTGCCATCCCCACTGTACAAGTGCCCTCTTATCTGTGATTTAGTGAGTTCAGTGTAGGCAGTGATGTGTGCAATGACATAAAAGTACTAGTTTACTGTTGCGTGATGTTTACGTGCAACCAGGTACAAATCCATTCTGGTCGTGTCTTTCCTCTATTCCCAGTAATCTGCTTAGGTAAAGCAGACACTAATAGTTACTGCACCTGGAAGAAAAAATATATATGTATGTTTAAAAATACACACACACTCAACCAACATTCATTTGTTCACATGCTTTCAGTAAAGAAAATGTCGAAGTAGATTAAAAGTATTTAATCATTTGTTTCTTATTTTAACAAATCTAAAAGGTAAAGTTACAGTCAATGTTGTTAAGGGTCACAAGTACATGTAAGATTTACATATCAAATAAAACTACCAGAGCTTTAACTAAACCCAAGTGCCAGGTAATTGCTGAAAGGCATATCTCATATTTAGCTGTACGGATTTTGCCATATTGTTCTTAGGAGAACAAGCAAGTGAGTTATGTGACATAATGGTGTGAGTAAACCATTATGTAATAGTGTATATCCCCAATAAACTAAAAATCAGTGTAAATATGCAAGCAAAATTTAGTAGGCTAAATATTTTTTTTCTTTTTTAACTTTATGTGGAGTGGCTGAGTTTATGGCATTTGCAGAACAGATTGAGATTTGTAATGAAAAGGGAAACAAAATGAAAAGTGTTGAGAGAACAGCAGGGACCATTTGATGTGATTATGAAAGATGTTTCCTTATTCTGTTTTTTTCTTTTGCAATCTAAAAACAGTAGCAGGGGGTTACAAGCAGAGTTCATCATAGGTTGTCAATCACTGTCATTTAACATTTGCAGGGGAAGATGTCTTTATTCAAGGACAGCTGGACAAATCAGAGACACAGATTTGCAGTTAGTAGTCTGTCCAGCCTACACTAAATAAACAAGGATAGGGCAGACAAACCAGCCTCTCACATAAAAATATAATGGACTCCACTGACCTTGCTGCCCTCCATTCAGCTTCAATCCCAGTTGCATAAAAGCTTCACTACCCACTTTCAATTTCCTCTAATTACCTACATGATGTAGATAAGAAAATGAACCTTACCGATAGTCAGTGATCACACAGGAAATTCGCTAGACAAGTTGTTTAAAATTAGAGGAGTAATTTGGAGGTAAATAGAGTGTCCTACTAAGGAAGCAGTGGCTAGAAAGGATTTTTGTTTGCTTGTTTTTAACCGGGGATTGTGATTATTTTACTAGCTCACTCTCTGCTGATCTTGAGATTGCTGCTTTTCTAATTAATCTTAACTAAGTAAAAAACCTCCTCCGTAAGTATTCTGAAACACCCAGCATAAAATACTTGAGGGACCTAAGAGCTAAGTAAAGTGGTGAAGCAAGCATGTCATATTCTAAAGAGCTTAGAGAAACTGAACTGGAATTTCAGGAGTTCATGACCATGGTATTCACAGGAGAGCCTGGCAGAGCAATTGAGGATTACATAGCAGTTGTCTTCAGTCTGTCTTCATTTTAAATCTCTTTTCAAGTCCATAAACAAAATATCATCTCCAAAAAGAAAAGAAAAAAACAACTTATAATATTTTCTATTCATTCTAAATAATCTAAAATAAACAATATTTTCTATCTTTTTCTTGTGGTTCATAGCACTTGAGTTTTAATTAAAAAACACTATAGGGTTTCAGAGTAATATACTCCATAATGCTTTTTTTTTTCAGAAATGTTGCATTCCAGCTGTATTAATGCTTCTTTTACTCTATCTTTCCACACTATTTTGAGTTAGTTCCACTGAGGTGCACTGGAAAGAGCATATTTCTTTATCACACATTGATGTACTTTTGTGAGCATTTAATTAATATGGATTTAAAAGAAACCTAATTGGAGATTGGAGACTAAAGCTCACAGTATCAAATCTGCAGTTCAAGAGGATACAATTTCTGAATATTTTATCTTGAATTTGACTGTCTCTTATATTACAAGCACATATTGGTCTTTCAAAGAACCAATATTTTCAATGATACAATCACATATAAATTGTATGGTTACTTGAATAAAATGAATGTGAAACTACTAGTAAAGCATAAGTTTTAAAAATCTTGTTTCTTTGAATAATATTTTAAGAATCATGATATTTTTAAAAGTAGGTTAATTAAATTTTATTTTACATAGTGAAGGACACTTACATAATTATAAACAAAGATTTACATCTGAAAACTGTAGAACAAAATTCAATTAACTCTTAAAATTCAGTTAACATCCTTTAGAGTATCAGATGTGATTATTATCATTATTATTACTATTATTTTTATTATTATTATATCTAACATTTACAGCACATCTTACCGTGTTTAAGTGGTTTATAAACACTATCATATTGAATTCTTACACCAAACCCAAATTTAAGATAAGAAATTTGGGACCTGGGGAGTTACAGTTACTCTCAGAAGGTCATATAGCTTGGAAGTGGCAGAGCTGAAGATCACCTGTTGTATCAATTCCCAGATCTCACATTCTCTCCACCACCTCATCCCACACCATGCCCACCTTAGAGATCTATAATATCTCTAAAGGGATGAATTACTTACTACCACATTCTTTGGATTCCTTTTATTTCAAACACTGGAAGCAGAAAAAGAAGAAACCTCAAAGGAAGTAATAGCTGTTGATTAGACCTGTTAATTATAATTTTTAAATATAGAAACTAATATTGATTTGATAATTGATAAACATTTATAAACCAAATTTCAGCTCCTTTGAAGATCTCAAAAGTGTTGTCTGTCAAATTTGGTAATGAAAAATGTCCTATTTACCAAAAGCATATGTTTAATTGTAAAATCAGTGTAGACACTTTTGGATTATGTCTCACTATCAAGTATAGTGTAGATATAACTTATATTTGAAAAATAATATTAAGCCTTTTTAAGAGTATGTTACTATAATAAGTGCCAGTCCCCCCTTTTCAATTCAAATTTGATCCTTAACCTGTCTTCCCTCCTTCCTTTTTCTTTTAAAAAAATCACTTTGATTGTCTTTCAATTCAATCATAACTTCTTCACAGATACCTACATGCCCATTATTATTATGTGTACCTCTTCCTCATTGTATTTGTCCAGTTGCCATTTTACATTTATTTGTGATTATCTTTGATTAAGGTCTGGCTCCCCCACTAGACTGCAGAGCTTCATAAAAGCAGAGAGTCATATCTCTTTTTGTTTACCATTGTGTATACCTGTCAATAATATATGCTGAATAAATACGTGGTAAACAAGCTACCCAGCACAGTAAGACCTTGTGGTTATTGAAGTACTTTTAATTTTTATCGAAATGCTTATAGTTTTTTGCAAAGAAATTAAAGAACCCTTAGTTAAGAAAGATTACTTCATGCACTAAGAAAAGGCATCACTGGGTTAACATTTTAGGAGGGTGACTGTCTGGATAACTACATAAAAGGTTTGATGACCCCCTTATTAAACTTAGAAAAATGTCTGTACTGCAGAGCATTCTTTCCAACCCAAAATATACTCAACTGTTAGCAGACTCATCTGATACTGATACTACTGGCAGTGGTCAAATACACAGTCCTAGTAAAGAAGGGGATTAATGCAATAAATCACATAAATCTAGCAGAATTAGCATGATTTAGAAGAGAACAGGAGAGTCACATCTTACGTGGAGTTGAAGTTCTAACACAGGGAAATACAACTAAAAGTACTTATGATCAAAGTTACCTGCAAATAACCCCACAAGTACAAGCATGGTCGAGTATAGTCAGCCCTGTTCAGATATGCTGATTCTCTGTGAGTTCAGCACTCCTAAGTTTTCCTCTAGCATTGGAGCAGATCATTGTTTCTTTAGCACCAAATGAAGTAGTTTGCTTACATTTAGAAGGCAACCCTTATGAAAAATGTATACTTTTGAATACTAGAAACATATTTAGAAAGATGTTCACACTTTCAGAGGTTTCTCTTTCTTGGGGGAAAATGGGAGTGTATAGTGTATGTAATTAAGTTGACCTACATAGTACTGAAGAAAGTAGATTATCTAATTAATAGATAATACTATTAATTAGTGTTTTCATTCAAAATCTGTAGACCCAATGCAGCTTGCAGTACTAAAATAGCTATTGAATTTTCTTCTGATAAAGGATCAGAAGGAATTGGATTTTGCAAACAGTAGAAAGAAACATAAAATGTGAATAAAGTTTTAGACTATGAAACAGAATTAAAGCTAATTTCTTCTCCTTCCACCACCTCCACCGGACTATCTGGATTCTTGCTGTTTCTTTGCGTATTTTGCATACTTGACAGAAAGCTCCTGCTCATGGATGTTCCCAACTTCTCTGCTACTAATAGCATCATCATTCTTCTCACCCCTGAAGCTTAAACCTTAGATGCTTCTTATCAGTTTTCATGGATCTACTCACACTATTTTCTTTGCCTGGAATGCAGGGAATCTCTCCTCTCTCCTCTTCTACAAATTGTTCTAAGCCTAGAACAAATGGCATGTCTTCTGGGAAACTTTCCAATACATCCAGTTTTCTTCAGTGCTCTTCTCTGTAGAATGTCTTGTTCCTCACTTAACATAATTATTCATTTATATAATTTGTTTCCCTAAATATTATTTTAATGTCCTTGAAGGGAAATTTTTTTTTAGATTTCTGAGTCATTCTCTTCCTTATTTGCTATTATGTTTTTCTTAAACCAGTTGGCAAGGCTGGGAAAATAAGTGAACTTTCTGATGGGGACTTTGATGGAGCTTAAACAGGTTGAAATGAGTCAGTCAGCAGGTAACAGTAGTTCAGTCCTGATTCACCTGAAATCCAAGAATAATAGCACTGTCTTATGTAGCTGATCCCTCATTTTTGGCAAATGACTTCAAAGAAAAAAGGAAAAAACTAACATGACATACAAGAAGAAAACTAAGGTGACACACAGGGTTAAATAAACATTGTCAACTGCTAATGTGTCAGCATATACTTCTTCCATAAAATAGTCCAAAATAGTGAAGACAGTATTCAAAACAGTGTAGAATAGCCATAACATTTTTTTATTATTACCAAGAAAAACAAGAGACATAATTAACAAATACTTATCAATTCAGTTAAACAGAATGTTCCAAATAATATTCAAGATACTTTTTCAGCCTGCTGTATTAAATCTGTTGAAACTATTTTTGCACAACATTTTTCAGTCTCTTGGACTCACCATTTTTCCTCTCATTAGAGGGCCTTTGTATACAGCAGTCCCCCCTTATTTGCAGTTTTTCTTTCCAGGTTTCAGTTACCCATGGTCAACCACAATCCAAAAACAGGTGCCTACATTACACTAAGTATTTTGAGAGAGAAAGAGGACATTCACAAAATTCCTATTACAATATATTATTATAATTGTTTTATGTTATTATTAGTTATTGTTGTTCATCTCTTACTCTACCTAATTTATAAATTAAACTTTATCATAGATATGTATGTATATATAGGAAAAACATAGTATATATGAGGCTTGTTACTATCCGGAGTTTCATGTATCCACTGGGGTTCTTGGAATGTATCCCCTGTGGATAAGGGAGAACTACTGTATACTTCCTAGAACACTCCTCACTTCTCTTTTCACCTAGTTAATATCTGCTCATCCTGTGTATCTTAGTTTGAATGCCTTTTCCTTCAGAAAGCCTTCCTAACCTTCCTAACTTGGTCAAATTTCTTTACTAAACTCTCTCATGTTTCCATGTATCTCTTCCTCATAGCACTTGTCACCATATCAAATTTGCATTTATGTAAGTAGTTGGTTGAATAATGTCTGTCTGTCACACTCGGGAGCTTGACTGTGCCAAGAGCCTACAATGGCATATGGCAGATACTCAAAAATATTTATTAAATTATTTCATACAAAGTTTTGATATTGGAAGTTTCCTATTAATATAGTCTAAATTTTTTCATAAGGATTTAATACTATCATCATTGCCCCATTCTTTAGTACTTTTGTAGTATATACTTGGCGTGTAATATGGGCATGGGGTTCTGAAATTGTCAATCAAGCACAAAAAGATGCAGACATTATGCATAGATAGTAGAATATTCCAGTTGTTTCATATTACTGCATTCCAAATAATGAAATCTCTAAGGGATTCCATCGTTAAGTCTTATTTCATAGACAAGAATCCATGAGTGCAAATCAAAAGTTATCTTCTTTTTCTCTGTGAACACACCTCCCACCGTGACCACTCCCCTAGGTAGCTATAGTAATCTGTCTGCTGTTCCTATAGATTCACTTGCATTTTCTAGAGTATGATATAAATGAAATCCTAGTGTATGTATTCCTTTTTTTTTTTTGGTCTGACTTCTTTGACTCAATATAATTATTTTGATACTCATTCATGTTCTGGCAAACATCAATCATTAATTCCTTTTATTGCTAAAATACCATTGTGTGGTTGTGACACAGTTGTTTACCTTCTCACCTGTTGATGGACATTTAAGTTTTTTTCTGATTTTTTTTTTCACTTTACAAATAATGCTGCTGCCAACTACTGTGTACAAGTCTTTGTTGTATGGACATATGCTTTCTTTTGTCTTGGGTAAATCCCTAGGAATGGAATAGCTAGATCACATGGTGGGTGTATGTTTAATTTTTTAAGAAAACGTGAGACTCTTTCCCAAAGAAATTGGAACATCTTACATTCCCACCAGCTATGCATGAAATTTCCATTTCTTTCCCATTCTCTCCAACACTTGCTATGTCACAGTTATTTTAATTTTGGCCGTTCTAATTTACATTTTTCTTAAAACTAGTGATATGAGACATCTTTACATAAAGTATCTGTTAAAATCTTTTGCCCATCTTTTACTGGGCTGTTTGTTTTCTCATTGTTGGAGCTTTGAGAGAAACTTATATATTCTGGATACAAGTCCTAGATCAGATATCTGCTTTGCAGATACTTTCACTCTGTGGCTTTTATTTTTAGTATTTTAACAATATCTTTTAAATCTTGATGATGTTCAGTTGATCATTTTTTTTCTTGTATGGGTCATGTTTTAACTGTCCCATCAAATAAATTTTTTCCTAATTCTAGGTAACAAAGATGTTCTATGTTTTCTTCTGGAAGCTCTAAAGTTTTAGATTTTATATTTAGGTCTATGATACATTTTGAGTGAATTTTCTTATGGTATAAAATAAGGATTGAAGTTGATTCTTTTTTGCCATATGGATACCCAGTTATTCTGCTACCACTTCTTGAAAAGACTATTCTCCCCTGCTTTGCCTTTGAGCCTTGGTCAAAAATTATTTGCCCTTGTATATGTGGGTTATTTTTGGACTCCTTGTTCAATTCCAATATATACTTTTTTGCTTAGTGTAGCTTTATAAGTCATGTAGTGCTCATGGAGAACATGCTTAAGAATCCATCATGATGGGAAATATTTCATTCTCAAAAAAAAAATTATCTTCTTCCTGTTGTGGTAGTTCTGAACACTAGATTTTTTTTTCCATGGGGTCAAAAGGTACCTAAGTATATGATTGCGAATGAAAAAATAGGGGACGGAAATCAGGTATTGGCAGTTTTTCCATTTTTATTTGTGTGTGAATTTTTAATATAAATATGGAAACATAAAGCATTAATGCAAATCAAAATGTTTCAGTGAACAAGTTTCAGCAATTCAGCTTTATGATAACTATAAATAAACTTGTTAAATTTTTCTGGACAACGCCAGGATTTGGATTTTTTTTAAACAAGTAAATTTCTTATTGACAGCAACTAAATGATGTTGGTTGCATTTTTATCATACAGTAGATTCCATCCGTTCACTGTATTTTTTCTGAGTTGTCCTACATGCAAGCACGTTTTTAATGTTGTCTGTCTTCTGTGCTGTTCCTGTAAGTTTGCTATTAAAATACATTAAACTATAAAAAAAAAATCATGTAGTGCTAGCTCTTCAACGTTGGTCTTTTTATCCTGAGTGCTTTTGGCTATTCTAGGTCCTTTACATTTCCATATGAATTTTAGAATCAACTTGTCAATTTCTGACACACACAAAATAGGGCCTGCTACAGCTTCAACTGAAATTGTATTAAATGTGTAGATCAATTTGGGAGAATTAAGGTATAACTCTTCATTTAGTTGGATCCTCTTTGTTTTTTCCTAGCAGTGTTTTCTTTGTTTCGTTTTCAGTATCCAGGTTTTCATATTTTTATCAGATTCATCTCTAAGTGTACTTCATATATATGATGTTATCATGAATTCCTTTTTTATTTCTGATTGTTGGTTGCAAATATACAGAAAAATACAATCAATTTTTGTATATTAATTTTGTATCCTACACCCTTGCCAAACTTATTTTGTAAATATCATCGGACTTTCTACGTTGATGGCCATGTCAACTGCAAATAAAGATAATTGTACCTCTTCCTTTCCAATCTAGATGCCTTTATTTCTTATTCTTGCCTGATTGTACTGGCTAGAACCTGTGTGGTACAATGTTGAATAGAAATAGTAAGAGCAGACCAGGCATGGTGGTTCACGTATGTAATCCCAGCACTTTGGGATGCTAAGGCAGAAAGTTGCTTGAGGCAAGGAGTTTGAGATCAGCCTCCGCAACATGCTAAGATCCCAAGTCTACAAAAAATATTTTTTTTAATTAGCCAAGCGTGGTGGTGCATGCCTACTCTGAAGCCTAAGGTGAGAGGATAACGAGCCCAGGAGTTTGAGGCTGCAGTGAGCTATGATTGTGCCACTACATTTCAGCCTGGGCGACAAGAATGAGGCCCTATCTCTGTTTTTTAAAAAGAGAATAATTAGTAGTAGTGGTGAAAGCAGAAATCCCTGTTTTGTTCCAGATCTTAGGGGAGAAACATTCAGTCTGTCACTATTAAATGTTAGCCATGGATTTCTCAGAAGTGCCATTTATGGCCAGCGCTGTGGCTCACGCCTGTAATCCCAGCACTTTGGGAGGCCGAGGCGTGCAGATCACAAGGTCAAGAGATCGAGACCATCCTAGCTAACACGGTGAAACCCTGTCTCTACTAAAAATTAAAAAATTAGCCAGGTGTGCTGGCATGCGCCTGTAGTCCCAGCTACTTGGGACGCTGGGACAAGAGAAGCGCTTGAACCTGGGAGGTGGAGGTTGCGGTGAGCCGAGATGGTGCCACTGCACTCCAGCCTGGGCGACAGAGCAAGACTCCGTCTCAAAAAAAAACAACAAAAAAAGAAGTGCCATTTATGAGGTTGAAAAAGTAACCCTTCTTTTCTTAGTTTGCCGAGAGTTTTTGTTAGGCATGGATGTTGAACTTTGTCAGATTTTTTTTTTCTGTATAACTGAGATGATAATGTGGTTTTTCTTTTAAAGTTTATTTATAAGGTGAATTATATTTATTGATGTTTGAGTGTTTAACCAATCCTGCATCCCTAGAATAAACTTCATTTGGTCATGATGTATTATTCTATTTATATATTGTTAAATTTGCTAAAATTTTGTTTAGAATTTTTACGTTTATGAGAGATATTTTGTGGTTTTCTTGTCCTTTAATGTTATTGTCTGGTTTTAGCATACGGACAGAAGTGGTGCCATCAAATTAGTTGGGAAATATTTCTTTCTCTTTGATGTTCCAGGAAAGTTCTTATAGAATTGGTTTTAATTCTTTGTTAAATGTTTGATAGAATTCACCAGGGAAGCTATCAGGGCATGGAGTTTTCTCAGTCAGAAGATTTTTTACTACAAATTGAATTTCTTTAATACATGTAAAGATTTTCAGGTTATTTCTTCTTGAGTTTTCTATTTCTTCTCTTTTTTTTTTTTTTTGTCTTTCAAGGAGTTTATTTCATCTTAGTTTTTATAGGTAAAGGCATAAAGCTGTTCATATTATTTTTAATTATTATTTTAGTATCTGTAAAATCTGTAGTTATGTCACCCCTCTTATACCTGATATTGGTGTGTGTCTTCTCTCCTTTTTCCCTGATCTGTTTGCTAGAGGAGTATCAGTGTTGTTGATCTTCTTAAAAAACCAGCTTTTGGTCTCATTTGTTTTCTCTATTGTATTTGTTTCCTAATTCAGTGATTTTCACTTTAATTTTCATTCTTTCCTTTCTTTTGCTTGTTTGGACTTAATTTCCTGTTCTTTTTCTAGTTTTTTAAGGTAGAAACAAAAGTCACTGATTTGAGACCTTTCTTCAATTCTAATATAGATGTTTAGTTTTATAAATCCCTCCTAAGTACTGTTCCAATGATGTCCCACAAAATCTGAGACATTATATTTTTATTTTCATTCAGTGCAAAATACTTTCTCATTTCCTGTTTTATTTTTTTCTTTCAATCATGAGTTAGAGGTGTATTACTTAGTTTCTAAATATTTGGGATTTTCCAGAGATCTGTCTGTCATTGGTTTCTCATTTCATTTTCTTGCAGTCAAAGTATCACTTGAAATTTGTTTTTATGGCCCTCTAATATGATCTCAGTAAATAGTCTCTGTGTTCTTGAGAATAAACATATTCAACTGTTATTGGGTTGTGTGTTTTGTAAATGTCAATCAAGTCAGCTTAGTTAACAGTGTTGTTCAATTCTATATTCTTGCTGATTTTTTCGACTTGTTTTAGTGATTATTAAAAGATAGGTATTGAAATCTTCAGCAATACTTGTGATTTTTTTTCTATTTCTCCGTGTACTTCTACAAGTTTTTTTCATGGATTTTGAAGCTGTTATTCAGAACATAAATGTTTCAGATTGTTATGTCCTTCTGATTGATTGACTCCTTTATAGTTATGAAGCTACCGTCTTTATCCATGATGATAATCTTTGCTCTGAAATCTACTTTGTCTGAAATTAATATAGCCACTCTGCCTTTCTTTGAACTACTGTTAGCATAGTATATCTTTTTCTATTCCTTTACTTTTAACATATTTGTCTCTGTATACATTAATATATACATATCTACACATACATACGTGTATTTATATATGTATATTAGTGCATGTTTGGTAGTAGGCAAACATATATAGTTGGTCCTCTGTGTCTATGGGTTCTGCATTCATAGATTCAATCAATTGCAGATCAAAAATATTCATAAAAAAATGGCTGCATTTGTATTGAACATGTATAGACTTTTCTTTGTTGTCATTATTCCCCAAACAACACAGTATAACAACTATGTACATAACATTTATGTTGTAGTAAGTATTATAAGTAATCTAGAGATTATTTAAAGTATACAGGAGGGGATATGTGTAAGTTATATGCAAATACTACACATTTTATATAAGAGACTTGAGTATCTGGATTTAAGTATCTGCAGGGGGTCCTGGAACCAATCCTCCATGGATACCAAAGGACAACTGTAGTTGGGTCATGCTTTATTATGTAGATAATGTCTGACTTCTACTGGAGTTGTTTAGACCATTTACATTTAATGTGACTGTTGATATGCTTAGGTTTAAGTATGTAATCTTATTTGTTTTCTAGAGATTGTTATTGATTCCTAATTTAATTTCATTATGGTATGAAAACATGCTTCATATGCTCCATGTGAAGTATGTTCTTTATATTTTTGTTCTTTATTTTTATCTTCATTTGGATTAATTATTTATTTTTAAAAAATTTTTAAAGATTCAGGGTGGTACCTGTGCAGGTGTGTTACATGGATATATTGTGTGGTAGAGTTTGGGTTTCTACTATACCCATCACCAAATAGTGAGCATTGTACCCAATATGTAATTTTTCAACTCTTATCCCCCTCCCACCCTTCTTCCTTTTGGAGTCCCCATTGTCTATTAATTCTGTGTGTATGTATGTCCATGTGTACCCATTGTCTAGCTCCCACTTATACGTGAGAACATGTGGAATTACATGTTCTCCAGCTCCATTCATATTGCTGCAGAAGACATAATTTCATTCTTCTTATGGCTGCCTAGTATTCCATGGTGTATACCACCTTTTCTCTATTCAGTTATCCATTGATTGACACTTGGCTTTATTCCATAACATTGCTATTGTGTATAGTACTACAATAAACATACAAGTACAGATACCTTTTTGATATAATGATTTCTTTTCCTTTGGAGCTGCTTGGTCAAGGGGCAGTTCTATTTTTAGTTCTTAGAGAGTAGATTAGTTATTTCTTATCCTCTATGGTGACTTACTACCTGTAACTCTTGCATTTTGCTATCTTAGTGATTGCTTTAGGATTGATGGTGTACATTTTTAACATCACAGTCTATCTTCAAATGATATTAAAAGACTTCATGTATCATAAGAGAACCTCACAATATTATACTTCCATTTCTCCCCTTCTAGAAGTTATGCTATTGTGTCATATATCTTACTTTTGCATGTATTGTAAACTCCATAATGCATTATTTATTATTTTTGTTTAAACAATCATTTTGTATTGAGTGATATTAAAATAGTAATAACAAATTATTACATATTTATCCATGAAATTACCACTTTTAGTGCTCTTCATTTCTTTTGTGTAGATCCATATTTTCATCTGGTATAATTTGTCTTCTGCCTGAACAATGACTTTAACATTAAGCATGTCAGCTGAATTATTTCAGCTTTTGTATGTTTGAAAATTCTTCACTTTGAAAGATTTATTTTCACTGAATTTAGCATTGTAGATTGACAGTTGTTTTTCTTTTTCTTTTTTTATTTTATTTATTTATTATTATTATTTTTTTTTTTTTTTGACGGAGTCTTGCTCTGTCTCCAGGCTGGAGTGCAGTGGCGCCATCTCAGCTCACTGCAACCTCCGCCTCCCGAGTTCAAGCGATTCTCCTGCTTCAGTCTCCCGAGTAGCTGGGACCACAGGTGCGTGCCACCATACCCAGCTAATTTTTGTATTTTTAGTAGAGATGGGGTTTCACCATGTTGGCCAGGATGGTCTCAATCTCTTGACCTCGTGATCCGCTGGCCTCAGCCTCCCAAAGTGCTGGGATTACAGGTGTGAGCCACCGCGCCCAGCCCAACAGTTGTTTTTCTTACAGTAAATTAAACATGTTGCTTCACTGTTGCCTTATGGCATTATTTCTGATGAGAAACCTGCTTTCTTATCTTCCTTCCACTGTACATAACATAGTGTTTCCTCTGGCTGCTTTTCATATTTTCTATTTATTAGTGATTTTAAGCAATTCAGTAGCGGTGAATTATGGTTGTATAGTTTTCTTCATTTTTCTTTAGTTGAGGTTTGTTGAATTTCTTGAATCGATAGATTTATACTTTATATCAAATTAGACCTTTTCCAGTGACTATTTCTTCAAACTTTTTTCTGCCCTTCCTTCCACACTGTGCATTAGGCCACTTGAAGTTGTCTCACAACTCATTGATGTTGTGTTGATTTTTTTAATTCTTTTTTCTCTTTGTGTTTCATTTTTAATAGTGTCTATTGATGTCTTTAAGTTTACAAGTTTGTTCTTCAATGTGTATTCTTCCATTAATAAAATTCAGTGTATTTTTCATCTCAGACATTGTAATTTTCATCTCTAGAAATTTGAATTGAGTAGTTGTCAGTAACTTTTTAAATATGTAAAATACAGTTGTAACAACTGTATTGTCTGCTAATTCTAAGATCTATGTCAGTCCTAAGTTTTCATTGATTAATTATTCTCCTTGTTATAGATCCTCTTTTCCTGCTTTTTTGCATAGTTGATAATCATTAATTGGATGACATACATTGTGAATTTCACCTTCTTGAGTACTATATTTTTTGTATTCCTATAAATCTTCTTGAGCTCTGTTCTGGAATGCAGTTAATTTACTTGGAAGCTGTTTGATCCTTTTAGGTGTTGCTTTTTGATTTGCTGGGTAGGTCTAGAGTAATATTTGTCGTAGAGCTAATTATTCTCCACTACTGAGGCAAGGTTGTCTTCATCTCCTCAATACAGGGAGTCCTCCAGGTGTACCTGGATTCTCTCACTACACCACAGTATGGTAACGCTCCATGCAGTAAGCTGAGGCAATGCTAAGGGTCACCTAGTTTGTTTTCTATATATCAGAGATCATTCTCTTTCATAGTTTTATGTTCAGCATCTGGAAGACCACTGTTTCATAGGTTTTTGTCTTTTTTTTTTGGAGGAAGAGGCAGTTGCAGGAGGAGGATAAATCCAGCCCCTGTTTGAATATTAACATATCCAATTAATGCTATGTCTGATGTAGGATTCATATCAACATCCGTGGACAATCTCAAATAAGTACATATTTGGAAAAATATGATTTTTGTTTCACAACAAACACTAATAAATAGATCAGTCTATTTTTTAACAGAACAGTTCTAGTTTCGCTTGTAGGTTCAATTGGCACTTATTGACTGATATCATGGAGACTACTTTTCATTACTGTACCCTAAAAAATCTAAGATAAAAAATCAAAACATTCCAGAACAATCTGACTCTGTGTATGATCTAATTGGTTACAATAAATAGTAAGTAATAATTCGGCTCTTTACCCTTTTCTCATCTTGCCAATCTTATCCTTGCCCCTTTCTCCAGCCCTGTCTTATTTCTTCCATTCATTCACAAGATCTTAAGTTAAACATCACTTTTTCAGAAAGCTTTCCCTCACCCTCTAAAATAAGAAGGTCCCCCAAACTGAATTTCCATTCAACGCTCTGTACTTTTACCATATCATAACATTTATTACACTTTATATAATTTTTTTATCTACCTTCCCTGATGGACTCTCAGTTTCTGGTTCACTGCTGTGGCCCCAGTGTCATGCATAGTGTGTGATGCCTAGTAAATACTCTGTTATTTTTGTTGACTGTAAATACAAAGGAACATTCATGAATTTCACAGATTGTACATTATTCACTGTCATTAATACACAGCTTGTGTATTAATGGTAATATTGAACAAGCAAAATTCTAAGGGATATGGTTATTGTATGATTTTTCTGAGCCGTGTTTTAAATGTCAGTAAAGCTAAGAAGTACATTAATTATTATACTTTGATCCAACAATGTGGGGCTTTTTTTTTTTCAGGATGCAGAAGAATATACAGATTTGCCAGTGAGACACAATGAAGATCATATGAATAGTGAACTGGCAAAATGTCTTCCCGTTGAATCAAATCCTCATTCATTTGACAGCCCTCACACCAAAGCACATCTCCTGCTACAGGCGCATCTCAGCCGAGCCATGCTACCCTGCCCAGATTATGACACTGATACCAAAACAGTCTTGGACCAAGCTCTCAGAGTATGTCAGGTATGGAAGTCATTTCTAATACCTGTGTGTGTTTTCTCCCATCATTCCTGCCCTCTTTTTTCTAGTTTTAGGATAAATTGTACTTGCATTTAACAACTTTATGGTAGCATTGTTGAGAAACAACTGGTTGATCATATCAAGAATTTCCAAAGTAAAAGCAAATATAAATGAAATAAGATGACAGTTTTAGTCACCCATTCTACTAAAACATATTGAAGGCAAACTACGTGCCAGATACTTTTCTAGGCACTGAGCATATAATAATGAACAAGACAGAAGAGTCCCTTCTGTTACGGAAGACTGACAATTTAAAATATAAATTAATAGGTAATAACTGCCATTTTTAAATAACTACTATTTTTTAAAAAAATAAAGAATGGTAAAATAAATAAAGAGAAAGACGGAGGGTAATGTTTTGTACTATTTTTTAATATGGTATTCAGGAACTATCTCACTGGTAAGGTAACATTTAACTAAAAATGAAAGAAGAGAGTGAACCATAGGGTCTCTGGAGGTATGTATTCAAACACTAAGAAAGTTTGCATGTAGGAAGTTACTTGATATATTCAAGGAATATCAAAGAGGCTTATTGTAAAAAAGGTCGAAACAGGTGGTTAAAACAATAAAAAAAAAGTGAGAAGTATGGCAGTTTTTACATTTTGCAATTATCTTTAATATCCAACTTAAAAGAGATCAGCTAGATTTATATATCTTCTTTTACAATCAACATAAAATGTCTTTTGCAATAGGATGTGTTAGTTGAAGTATATGAAAAAAATCCAGCCTAGAGAGGTAAACAGTTTAAAAAGAGAAGAGTATTTTTATAGCCTTTTCAGATAATTGTGGGTATTCTTCTTTAATGCTACACTAGAATCTGACAAGTGATATTTCTTGAAGGCTAGTTGCAATGTGGAATCTGAAACCATATCAGTGACCTTTTTATACCTTAAGTGCTCTAGTGCTAGACAATAAATGATGGTGGTTTGATCAGGTTAGTATGGGTGAGGTTGATTAGAACTGGTCAGATACTGAATATTTTTCTAAGGAGAACTAACAGACTCTTCTAATGAATTGAACAAGGGTTTTTAGGGAAAGCAAGGAACCAAAGATGGTTTCAAGGCTTCTCTCCATAGCAACTAGAAGCATGGAGCTGACATTACTGGGGGATGATTGTCAGAAGAGCTGGTTTTGGTGGAGGAAGAATACCTAAAGGATTGCGATTATAAAGGATTTCGATTTTCTACTTCATACCTTTTTTGGACATGTTTCTAAACATTTTTTTCATAAAAACCCACTTTTAAAATTTTCAAAAGATTTAAGTTCTTTAAAGGTAGAGTAAGTTAGTCTATATATGTACAAGAATATACATTATGAAATGATTTGCAAAGTTAAGGCTTGGAAATAACCCAAGTATCTCTCAGGTTATTAGAACACTACAAAATATTACAATTCCATTTATGAACTCTACATTCGTATAGAATCTCCATATCTATATATGAACATACACCCAGAGAGGAGATCCAGAATGGTGTCCACCAAAAGATTAACAGTAGCCGTATCTGAGTAGCAGGAATTGGGGTGATTTTTAATTTTTTTCTTTATGCTGTTCTTAAATGTTTGAATGTTTTAAAATTAGCCTCAAACAGTTTTTATTATCAAAAATAACAATTTTATTGTTTTAGAAACTGAAGAATTATTTAAAAAATAGAGTAAGCTCAAGTTCTCAAAAATTGGAAGGGAAGTAAGGCTATAACAAACATGTAACACATTTTTACACTCTTTTGTAACTAACACATGGTTTACTTATTGAGGAAGGTGATTTGCTACTGCTTATTAGTCACACTTCACAAAGGTTAAAGGTCCTAAAGTTTTAGCTGTTGCCCTGGATACTCATTTGTCTTTCCTGTAACTTCGTTTCCTCTCTCAAACACTTAACTTGTTAATGAACTCTGGGGTCAGAAAGGGTTGAAGAGAAGTTGCAAGATGAATTAAATTTTTATATTTGCGGATATATTGATTGTACATTATAACTTTTATATGTATATTACTTCTAAAACCTATATTGCGTGATCGATTCATTGATTCATTTTTAGCACTCAGTCAATAATGATTCAAAAGCCGTATAATAATCTAGGAAATTTCTTAAAGGAGTCTGTTTCTAAATTTACTTTTAAGGAAAAGGATTCAGCCAGGCACTTTTAGCCTCTATTAGATATTTGTATGTATAGTATATATATTTATACAGTACGTATATCTATATATCCTTATATACAGTGTCTGGGATAATATTTATATTTCTTAAATATTGTTGATCCTTCTAAATAGCATATAAAGAGAAATCATTTTCTCTTTAATTATAAAAATAGTATGCTTCATTGTAGACAATTTGGAAAAGCAGCATACTAAAATTAAAGTCATTCATAGTAATTATACCTTCACCCACATGAATATGAGGGTCTTTTCTTTTTTTCAATGAATTTTTAATTTTTTTTAAATTAGACTTTCATTTTGAAATAATTTCAAGCTTACAAAAAGTTTATAAAATACTGCAATGAAATTTTCTTGTACCTTTTACCCAGCCTTCCCTAAAGTTAACATCTTAACTGATTGTTGGTTCAGTCCTATTAACAAATCTACAGACCTATTCAAATTTTGTCAGTATGAATTTTATCCCAATAATTGCCCTTTCTCTCTCTGTACCATGATCCAATTCAAGATCCCACGTTTCATTTAGTTATCATGTTGCCTTAGTCTTCTTGTCTTTCTTGGCACTTGTGAAGAGTACCAAGCAGTTATTTTATGGAGTTATCCCCACAGTTTGGATTTGCCTGATGTTTCCTTCTGATTACATTTAAGTCTGTGGTATTCTTTGTCAAGAATACCACAGCAGTGATGGTTTGTCCTCTTAGTGTATCATATCAGGAGGCTTATGATAGATGTGTGTGGCAATGATATTGACTTTATACGATTGAGGTGATGTCTGCCAGCCTTCTTCACTATAGAGTTACTTTTTCTTTTGTAATTAATAAATATATTTTGGGGAGAAACTTTGAGATTATATAAATATTCGGTTTCTTGTCATAGTTTTTAACATTATTTTCAGCATCCATTTGTGATATGTGCCCAGAACAATTACTATTGTGATTTTCTTTTTTAGTCATTCTTGGAATTATACTATAAGGAAGAACTTCCTTTCTCCCCCATTTATTTACTTTATTCAGTTATTTATTTATGTAAGTATAGACTCACCCCAATGTTTCTTGAATACTACCTTGCATTCTGGCATCTTGTGCTGTCCCTGCCCTGGCTTTGGAACCAGCCATTTTGTTTTTAAGAACCTTGGTTCCTTTTATTAGAGAATGGTTGTAGAAACTAAAATCTGGACTGGGCATGGTAGTTCATACCTTTAATCTCAGCACTTTGGGAGGCCAAGATGGGAGGATCACTGAGGCCAGGAGTTCAGAACCAGCCTAGGCAGCATAGTGAGACCCCAGCTCCACAAAAAAATTAAAAATTATCTAGGTGTGGTGATGGACGGTAGGGGGTGCCAAGGTGAGAGAATTGCTTGAACCCAGGAGGTCAAGGCTGCAATGAGACATGATCAAGCCACTGTGCTCCAGCCCAGGTGACAGAGCAAGATCCTGTCTCAAAAATAGAAAATCTGGGTGCTTGCTGCATTCCATTGCTACTTGGGTGTCTTTGCTTCTAGGCCCTCTGTGTACAAAGCAAGGAAATTTAAGTATGTATACACAGACATTTGTATTTATTTGCATGTCCATTTACCTCCCGTGTGTGTATGTGTGTGTAAAAACATCTATATTTATCATTCTTATACCTCTTATTTCAATCTAAGACCAAAGGGTTCACTTAGTCTTCCTCCTTTTTTATTAATAACTCCTCTTTCTACCTGTAAGGTATCACACTATTGTTAATAAAGATATATTTATTTAGCTCCTCAATCCTAGAATATTCAGTGATGTAGTTTTAGAATTACTAGCTCTTACTCTTGCAAAAAGCAGATGCTAACTAAAATGCAGTAGTTGTGTACAGTTCTTTTTTTCCTTTGGAGACTTTTTCTTGATACATTTACACACACACTCACTTTTTTCTTATAGAAATATCTTGTTATTTTATAAATGCCTAATAATTTATAGCATTAAATATTGTTCTCAAGAATAATTTCTAATGGCTACACTATATTCCCTCATATAAAATATCATAATTTATTTAGTGAGTTATCTGTTATTAGACATTTGTGTATGCAGTTTTCCTCTATTTTAAGTTATAAGCATTCGTTTTGACCATCTGAAATGTTTGACTTGGCTTGTCGGAAGCCACCTGGAAAGAAACTGCATTGTAAAGAGATGAAAACCAGCGTCTGCCGGGCGCCATGGCTCATGCCTATAATCCCAGCACTCTGGGAGGCCAAGCCGGGTGGATCACGAGGTCAGGAGTTCAAGACCAGCCTGGCCAAGATGGTGAAACCCCATCTCTACTAAAAATACAAAAATTAGCCGGGGGTGGTAGTGCGTGCCTGTAATCCCAGCTACTCGGGAGGCTGAGGCTGAAAACTGATTGAACCCAGGAGGCAGAGGTTGCAGCCAAGATCGCGCTGCTACACTCTAGCCTGGGTGACAGAGCAAGACTCCATCTCAAAAAAAAAAAAAAAAAAAAGAAAAAACGAAAACCAGCTTCATATTCTAAATCCTCTCACTCTTGGAAGTTCTCTACAAAATTGTATGAAAGTAAACAAGCCAGAAAGAGGAAAGAATATTAGAGTTGCCAATGGGAAACTTGGAGAAAATGACTGATTGGCAGTTCTAATTCTGTGCCCTGTTGTTTTCATTTGATACACGGGTACTATTGGCCTTAGGAAGTACTGGTTCAAGCAGTTTGCAGTTCTGCTGGCTGATTGAAAGTTATACTACCGCTCTCATGGAACATCAGCATGATCTTGTGAACTGTGGATGGGAATCTGCCACCAGTTCTGACTGTAAATTCTCCTCTGCTGCCATTTTAGTATAAGGCCATAGTCAAGTCACTTAACCTCTGGTATCTGAGTAAAACTCACACCTTAGAAGAGTGGTGCATTAGTTAATGTTTATAAAGTAAACAACAATTTCAGGACTCGGAAATAGGTCTTAGTATCTTCATTCTTAGTAGTTCTTTTATTTCCTTGCTTTATCATGGTAATTTAACTCTTCCCTTTATTTTATAGAAGCATACCTTTTATTTGCACTATCATCCAGATTATGAAAACTCTGTAGTCTTGACTACTCATGTTCTGAGCAGTCTTTCACAAAAGAAAAACATTTGTGCTGAAACCGAATGGAGATTCCAGGACTTTTATTCTTGCTCTGATATCTCTGATCCTTTCTAAGATGTGCCACCAGTCTGCAAATTAAAAAATAATCTTCATTTAAATGAAAAACATCTAAATACAATACTAAGCCAAATAGTATAAGAATATGTGTTTATATCTTGGTCACTCTCACTACTTCCTATATATGGTATTTACTTCAAAACTTCCCAGTAATTGAGCTTTCATATGTGTTATGCAAAAAGAGAAACCATGGCTTATAGAGCCTGAACTCAGTGATCTGAGAAGCAGAGGGCTGTGTGTTTCCAAGTTTAATTGTGCTGTCAATTGACTGAGTTAGTTTGGGAAAGTTTTTTTTCAGAAGTCATAGAGGCTAGATTTGCCCTTCAGCTCATGTTATCAAGCCTGCAGACTACGTTTTAACAGATCAAAACACTTGTGTGTATTTTAAGATTTATTTTACATCAAAATACTTGTATGTATTTTAAGATTTATTTTAAAGGATTCTAGCAGCAACATTCTTTTCTTTTCAGCCCTACTAAAAGTTTTGTTTAATTCTAAGATGCGATCATAGTGAACAAACTTAACTTCAATGCTACATAACTATATTCAAAGCTTTATATATTTTTGTTTATAATTACACAGTAATTATAAATGTTTAGTACCAACCTGATGACAAACACTATTCTGTTGAAAAGGTTTTGCATTTAAAAAGAAAAATATGTAAAATCCAAGGCACTAGGCCACGAACCAATATCAGACTTTTAAAGAAAACACTTTATATTGAAAAAAAAAACCAAAATTAAAAAAACAAAAAAAACAGCTAATGGGATCTTATTTCAAAACACAGCATATGTGAATTAATCAGTCTGAAAACAATAACCATAACTCAAAATCTTCAAAACAGGAAACAAAACAGTACATATATAGAGAGATATATGTATCTTTTAAAAGTGTTTCATAATTGAAATTCTTCTTTATATTTACAAAAATGAAATCAGGAAATACTGAAAGCAGCAGGATTCTTCTTTTTCCTTTTTCTTTTAATAACCAATTCCAGTAGCCTGAATATAAATTTTCAGATTTTTCTTTTGGTAAAACTGCATTCTTGAATTAAAGTTATGATTGGAATATTAATATGTTTATAGGGAAAGCTTTCTAGTCTATTTCAAAATCATGTAAATGAAAAGCAGTTTTAATGTGTTATTGTTTCTTAAAATAATTTCCATATTTGCATAAAATGCACTGCTATTCTGAAGTACATTCCTTTGTTAATATCAACCCTAGACCTTAGAGAGTGCCTGGATATACCAAGCAGAATCTATTCTTATCAAAAGACCATAATCATCTAACATTTAAAGTATTACATTTCTAGCCTGCCTTACGGCAATGTTTAAGAAAGCAAGAAACCCTTCTTTGAGTGTCAGTAAGTGAACAGAGAAATAACCATTTTCAGCATAAAAGCAGCTCATGGCTCTTGTAATAAAATATACACACACACACACACACACAAGATAGCATTCTGCTTTGATGAGAAAACTGAGCTAATCTGAGTGAAACAAAACAGTAAATAGCCAGATTGGTATTTTGCATCGTGTATGCTTGTTTGAAAATCTTTGCTCCTGAAGTAAATATTTGGCAACCACAGTGATTAGCAGTTAAAACAATTTCAACAAAATAAGAAGTCATCAAAAATGGACTGTTTGTCTGAAAGAGCAGTACCTATATTATAAAGATTGAACTTCGTGGCTCATCACAACCATTTTCAAAATTTAACTCCTGCTGTCTTCTTATAAATTAAGAGAATTTCATTTGTGTTCCGTAGTGCAATGACAAAAAAAAAAAAGTAAAAACAAAACAAAAAATAAACCCTCATGCCTAAATTTAGAATATTGTATTGTGTAACAATCCAAAACATTCAAAACGCATTAAATAGTTTAACTTATGTGACAGGCAGATGAGCATTTCAAAAGCATAATGAAGTCCAATTATGTAGTGCATAACGTAGACAGGAGTAGAATCTTACATTATGCGGACATTTTCTAAATAAAAGCTCCCTATAGGACAACTATATATAAACATGGGTAAGGTAAGCGCAGACTAGTTCTGTGGAACCTTTTGAAATCAAGAGTCTGAAACACAATACATTTTTCAGGTAGGCAGCAAGTTATCCTAAAAATTTTTCATGTTGGCTATTCTGACATTGTTTTTTCATCAGATACTCTAGTCACATCAACAACGCATGTCATTTGCCAGGAAAAAAAAAAATTCCCCCCAAACCAAAATACCATTCCAGATCCAGTATACTTAAATATATCACCCTTATTGGAAGTGCTGTTAACATAGTCTTTGCAACTAGCCCAAAGCGTAGTTTAAGAAGTTCTTATAAATTGCTTTGTGATGTTCATATGTTTAATTCTTATGCCAACTGTTTTCTGATGAAGACAGCATTGTGCTTTATGCAAGAATGGAAACCTCAAAATAATCACCATAAAGCTTCTAGGACTTATGGGAGAATAAAGTAGGATGGTCTACAGATGTAAGATGAAATCCACAATATTGGAATTATAAATGTTTAGAGCAGCCCAGACTAGAAGACAAGCCCAAACCACCATTAGAAGAATGAAATACGATATGGTCCAAGATGTATCCTTAAAGTTTTGTTTCAACCCTCAGTCTGAATTTCGAGTATTGATCTTTAGTTCAGTCCAGCCAGCAGAAATTGTGCAATTTTCTGTTGTATTTATTGTACAGACTATATACATTCTAGAAGATTCCTTTAGTGCTACACTGTTGTACTTTTTGTCCCAGCAGTGTGAGGGCATGCAAATTCCACAAAGTCATCAATAAGAACAGGCCATGCTCCTTCATCATAATTAGACACGTGATCTGCAATCACCCTACTGAAGTCTAAAAGAAGATTCCAAGTGTCTTTTGGTATTGATTGTTTGTGATGTTCCAACAAAAATTTATTCCATAAGTCTAAGAATTTAAATCTTCTATTAAGCACTAAGTTCCAGTAGGGAATGGCCATTTCTAGATCTAATCCTTTTTGTCTTAGATTCTTTGCAAAATTAAAAGTAAACTGGTAAAAATCCTTGAATTGTCCTGGTTCTTTCAATTGTTGTTCCATCTTGGGTATCTGGGCCTTTAGTTTTTCTATGCTGTCACATCCTAATTCTGTCATGCCATTCATGAACTCCTGTTTGGAGAACTCGCACTGTGTTAGCTGCTCTGAACATCCATGCAATAATCAACTCACTAATGCTGGCTGGATTGAGTGCCAGGCCATCGCAGAACTGCTATATACCATCTATTCCAATTTTATTCTCATTTTGAGGATCTTTGTCTCTATTGTACAGTTGTTCTAACTTCTTCCTTTCCAGTGATCCTTTTACACTCGCTCGTACGTAAAGTTCAGGTTTTTGAAAAAATTATCTGTTGCAACATCTAACTTCCAGTCATTTTAAGATAGACAACTTACTGCGGTTTTTTTCAGTAGATTGTGTGAAGATCATAAACTGACAAACTTTATCCTTCTGCGATGATTTCAACTTGTTCATGTTGGTGTCCTCCAGGCCTCTCCCCTCCTCCTGTGGCTCCGAGCGAATGAGCAGCAATATTCTTAAAGACTACAAGAAAAATGGTGTTAATTCATGAAAAGAAAACACATCTCACACACATGCACATAGAGAAATGTGACAGTGTACACTGATTAGAAAGATTTCTAGAAACCTATGCTTGCAAATTTAAATTGGAATTAATGTATGTTAAATACCAAATTATACCAGAATATTTGGAGAACTGCACACCATCCCTTTACCTCCTACCAATAAAGAAAAAAAAAATCACTATTTAATGATGGGCCCTAAGGCAAACATCATGACAGCGGTGGTAATGGTGAACATTTATTGAGAGCTTTCTTTGTATCAGGCCCTGTTGTACTTGCTTTGCGTTTAATTGACCCATTTTCTACAATAGTCTAGTGAAGCAGTACAATTATTACTCCGTTTTACTGATGAAGACTAGGTAACTTTCCCAAAATCACATCAGAAGGCAAAAACAGCCTTCAGCACAGGTTGGATATACCATAAAAATGTATCTGACTGTGTTTCCTTTGTCCTATATTGATGGATTTTAAAATTGTACCCATGATCTAGTGAGAATTTGTTTTAAAATTTGAGAACTTCACAGAAATTTCTACATTTTTTAACCAAGAATTCCCATTAGACCATGAATAATATTTTAATCCTTGTTTTTCAATGTATACTTAAATCACCTCCTTTTAATTACTTAGGTTCCCTTTTCAACAGTCTGTCTGTATTTACTTTAACCAGATTCTAAGAGGGACTTGCTAATATGATGGAATATTTGTAACTGCTTTATTATATCACTCTACAGTGTCCAGTTGGTAGAGTGTTTGCCTTTTTTGTATCAACTGCTTATGCATCTTCTCAAGTTTTTATATTATGCTATATAAACTAACGAATTAACCATTTGTTTCCTCACATTCTCCCATAAAGCTACAATAATTGAAAATAATGAGAGAAAGATCAGATTGTTGATCCATAGGGAGAAGGAAGAATAACATCATAATTATAAGATAGCCCTGTAATAAAAGGTAAATGCACACTAGAATAATTTCTGCGTAGGTTTACTATAATAAACACACACACACACACATTTTATGTTCCTCTCTCATTTTAAGGTTTGCCTCCTTAGGTTAGCTTTTTGGCTTCTTTCACTGTCTAACCACCACCACCACCACGGATGGGGCCACCTAGATAGCAAGCTTTGTTCACCTACTGGTTCTTTTTGAAAAACTTCAAACTTCTAGAAGTAATAGGCAATCTCAGAGCTTCCTTGCCTCAAGATATGGAACTACCAATTCCCCCAAAAGATAGCAGATATCTCCTCTTTACCATTGAGGAAGAATGTAAAGATCTGTCTTCCAAGGTAAATGTTAGTATAGAGTGAATTCATCTTCCACTTCCCTAATGGAAGTAGCCAGCACAGCTGCTTTGAAAGTATTCTAGGTGATTCAGTGTGCCTGAAAGGAAGACCTTTAAGGAGCTACGTTCCGGTGGATAAGTTTCCATTGTTATATATAGTCTTGGCTCTAACTTTAATAGGGGAGCTTTCATTTTATATTATTTTCCTTAACACCCAAGTATTTTTTTCTTTTAGTGAAAGCAAGTTTATTAAGAAAGAAAAGGAATAAAAGAATAACTACTCCATAGGATGAGCAGACAAGTCTTTTTGATCTACTGAGTTTCCAGTCTTTCTTCTCTTTTGCATGTGAGATACTATATAGACTCCAATTAATGTCACAATATTCTAGTAGGCTTTATCAATTGTCATATGTGCCAGCCAAAAAAATAATCAACTGCATAAATAAAGGGAAGAAGTATATTAATTGTATGGCTATACCTTTCTTCATTCAAACAACCTTCCTATATTTGCAAAAACAAATCTTTACAAGTTTATTGGTGGGATTGTTGTTTAGCCTAAACTTCAAAACAATAATTTGACCTCTTAATCTCTGTAACAACTTCTGATAAACTAAAAGTATATTACATTTCACATAGCTAGTATTATGTTTTTCCTATAATTCACAGATATTCTGAAAATGCATTTTATCTTTAATCTATTTTTTAAAGTATATTAGCCGATAACCTTAAGATATGTATGGGCCAAGTGCAGTATCTCATGCCAGTGATCCCAACAGGGGAAGGCTGAGGCAGGAGGATCGCTTGAGGCCAGGAATTCAAGAACAGCCTGGGCAACAACAAAGTGAGACCCCGTATCTACAAAAAATAAAAAAATTAGCTGGGCATGGTGGCACTCACCTGTAGACCCAGCTGCTTGGGAGGCTAAGGAGGATCATTTGAGCCCAGGAGTTTGAGGCTGTAGTGAGCCATGATTCATGCTGCTGCACTCCAGCCTGGGTGACAGAGTGAGATGCCATCTTAAAAAAAAAAAAAAAAAGTGTGTGTATATCTATGGATACACACAGTAGAGTCTGAGAATAGGAAAGAATAAGGGAAGAAAAAGAAGATATAACGATGTGGGTATTTTTCATTAAAAATTATTTTAAGTGAAAGGTATTATGACTGTAAGCTGGTTCTATATTTTCGTTAACAAATGATTCTCATTTGTAGTAGATTAAAAAGCATAGGAATATTTTATGATGCCAGGAGGTAGAATTGCCATGGAGCAGAGTGTTTATGTATAGATGCACTAAGCTCAGGCTCAGTGGGTTGGTGATGTATTAAAGAATGTCAGTGTCATTTAAGAGTTCTAGAATTGCAAAGTTTAAATACATTTAGCAGTGAAAATAGTCCAGGTATTGCTGAGCTTAACAATAGAAGTATTTGGTCAAACCCTTAATGCAATACCTGTACGAAATGTTTTGATATAGCAAATGGTAGATAAAGTCTTGTATATTTTTGTAGAATCTTTTCAAATTTTTAAATGCTTATAATTAGACCAAGAAAACGTTCTCTTTAAATAGACAGTACTGCACAAGAAGCTTCAGAAAGCTTCTTCTAATCATTTTGAGAAAAAGGTGGGTAGATTATAAGTAAATAATTTATGGATATGTTTCAAGGAACTATGAGCATTAATACTATAAGCATACAGTTGGGGTCTTTTGTATCATCTAAAGTATGCTGGAAACTTATCAACTATAATGACACCGACTGTTAAGGTGACTTGAGTACAGTGCTTGGGATATATAGATCTCAGTATATCATAGGTAAATAAATATTTCACTTTTTTCTTTTTAATTCTTTTATAAGAAAGACTGGAAAAAGAGATTTTTTGTTTGTGGAGTCTTTCTTACAATGTTTTTAAGATTTTCTGCCAAATCTGAATTATCCACAAACAAATGTAGTTTACTTGTTGTAAATGTTAGTGTGACTTTATCAAATTCATAGAGATGAAGGTGAAGTCTAATTCAGGCTGCATTCCTGGCCAGACTGCCCGGAGTTCATATTCTGCCATAAAAACCTGATGAAGTTGTATTAGTAGATGACTAAAAACAAATAATTCTAAATGAACTTAATCCTGAGTGATTATTCTTCCAAATGCAAAGGACCACACAATGGTGCAGAATCTTAGTCCTAGTTGGTCAAAGCTATATTTTATCTCCCAAAACACCACCTAAAACAAAGCACCATTCTCCACTAGGGAAGTGATACAGAGCTGATGCATTTAGCTTTCCCAAAACTAACACAAATGTGTGGATTTTGAGGTGTTAAACACCTTTACTTACTCTTGTGGATTTATAGCCAATCTCCCTTCAAGGACTATAATATAATTTGGAAGGCTGTTTTCCCTCTGGATGACTTTACCTGTAAGCTTTTGTATAACAATTTGGTGGTGGTTTGTTGATGATATGATGCTATTATGAAGGATCCTTCTACCCCCTGCTCCTCTCCTTATATCCACATAACAACCCTTTTCCCGGTTGGGGATGTAGGAAATGAGTAATGCTTAACCCATTTGTGTGATCAATTCACTTAAGCAGCTACTGTGAAATGTTAATCACAACTTTAATTTGTACTGCATTAGCATTTTGATTAACTTGTAGGCTTGCTAGCACACTTGAAGCGCTTTTACTCATAGTTACAGCTCGGAAATGACTTTTTGATTAATTAAGTTTGTTAGACAGCAGCTGAGCTTCCTGAATGCTAACCTTCTGGGGGTAAAAGTTCAGGAGAAAGTTACTATGAACAACTGTTGCTATTGAAAAAGATTCTTATAAATGTACTTATAGCATTTTAATTATTGACAAAATATTGTATCATTACTTGCAAGTGACCTGAACCTTTAAAGGAGTGTGCTTTTCTGTCAAGAAAGCTTTTTCGGGTTTTCCCATCATTGTAAAACTTCTGGGAGCTCTTGAACTAAATAGTGCATTTTCTAGCAGATGTCTAACAACTAATGTTTTAACAAGCTGCCTAGGATCAATTTCCATAATTTTTTTAAATAAACTTTTTGTTTGAGAATAGTTTTATATTTCCAGAAAAGTTGCAAAGATAGTACAAAGTTCCCGTATACCTAGAACCTACTTTTCCTCTAATATTGACATCTTAAATATATTAGTAAGGTACATTTGCTACAATTAATAAGCCAATTTTGGCAAATAATTATTAACTAAAGTCTATACTTATTCACAATTCTTTTTTACCTAATATCCTTTTTCTTTTTAAAATTTTTTTCTTGATATATAATACTTGTACCTATTTTGAGGTACATATTTTGATACAGGCATACAATGTGTGATGATCCCTAATGCCCTTTTCTATTCTAGAGTCTCATTGTGGATATCCCTTCAAATTCAGTAGTCATTTCTCAGGCTCCTCTTGGCTCTGAAAGTTTCTCAGACTTTCCTGTTTTTGATGATCTTTCCATAGTGTTTTGCATTCTTGTGACACTTTATAAATAACAACTTGGTTTTTATAAATTAATGTAATTTTTCTCATTTTGGCATGAATTTCTTTCTTTTAAACTCTGATGACAATATATCATCCCCATGTCATTTAATTTGAACAGACATGCCTCACTTCAACCTTTGTCATGATCTTATTTTCTCTTTTTTTTCTTTTTCTTTCTTTTTTTTTTTTTTTTTTTTTTTGAGACAGGGTCTCACTCTGTCACCCACGCTGGAGTATAGTAGCCTCAACCTCCTGGGCTCAAGCGATCCTTCCACCTCAGGCTCCAAGTAACTAGGACCACAGGCACACACCACCACACCCAGCAATTTTTTTTTTTTATGGGATCTCACTGTTTCCCAAGCTGGTCTTGAACTCCTGGATTTAAGTGATTGTCCTGCCTTGGCCTCCCAAAGTGCTGGGATTACAGGCGTGAGCCACTGCTCCTGGCAGTGATCTTATTTTCGTATGTTTATTGTAATCTCTATACTAACACTACATACATTAAGATGATGACAAGAGATATGGGGAAAAGGAGGAAAGGTTCCTTGAAGAGGAGGAGGGATAAAGGAGGAGGAAGAGAGAATATAAGTCTAAAGAATACTAAGAAGGGGAGAGAGCCTGGAGCCATCTGTCCAGTTCCATGCATACACCCTACAGCCACAGAGACTTGAGGACACTAAGGATTAAATTGACAGATTTCTTAAACTGAAGTTTAGATTTTAGGGGAAATTTTTAAAATAATGAGCCTTAGAGCTAGATTTTATTATCCACCCTTTAACCTACCTCTTTATGTACATTTAATGATACAGATTTTCTTTTAGTAGCCTAGGTCAGTGATGCTATTTCCTTGCAATGAAACTGACATAATTTTATCACAGTGCTCAATGTTCTTATTTTACTTTTGGATTATTTAAATCCAAAATTCAGTTGTGTTTCAAAAGATAAGTGTCTGAAGATCAAATGTTAAGATGTAGTTATAACCAAATGGTAGGTTAAAATTAATTTTAAAATTTTAGATTTTCAAAAAATATGTTGATAAAATTTACCCACAGAGACAATAATGAATTAAATACATAATAATTTTGTCTGGAGTTCACATTTTTCTGCTATGTGGGAAACAAGGTCAGATGTAAGCCACCTCAGATTCTTTTTGAAGCAAGACAGAATATGCGGAAATCAGCACATGTAACAGAGTACAGTGTAATGAGCACATATTTGAAACTGGAAAACCAAAATCAAGCCTTAACTTCATCACTTGTTTACCATAGTCGCTAAACTTCTTTAAGCTTAAGTTCCCCTTTCTGTGAAGAAGGGTATTATTAAAGCCTGCCTCATAGTTAGTATTGTTAAGTATTAGATGAGAGCTGTTAGTGAAAGTGTTGTATAATCTGTGCAATAGTATACAAATATTTTTATCACACCATATTGCATACTCTCTACACTGTCTGACTTTATATAATTCACTGTTCGGAGCTTTTTACAACAAATTCATGGGATTTACTTGATATGAAATGTAGAAGATATGTTGTCAAGCTTAAAATGTTAGCTTTTTAAAGTATAAACTGCAACTGTGGAAGATAAGAAGAAAAGTGTCTATAGGTTTGGATAAATCTGTTCTTTGCAGAAATACTTACACCACTATAAAAATGTGGTAGAATTTAAATGCTAAGACCAAGCCTGTTATGCTTAGGAAATTCTTAAAATTGATTCGAAATAGATGTTGAGGACATGTGGTGTATCCAAGTCATAAGGGATACCTTTGGCTTCAGGAACCCCACACCTTTAAAAATTTCCTTACAGAGACTGCCCATTTTCTGAACTCTAAAGGAGACCAGCAGAAGCCCCTCTTTTCTGTGAGTTCTTGCCCACATACCCTGGAAAAAGATAATTTATCTTCCTCTGACCCCAGAAGGGTCTTTTCTCTGTACAGCTTATTTCCTGCTTAGTATATGCTACCTAACCTCAAGGATATTACAGTCCACCTGGAAAAATAGAAAGTAAGCTCTGTAAAAACAAACAGCTATATAGTATGAGTATGTTTGCATTTTATCATTGAAAAATTAAAGCTTACAGAAGATAGAAGCCATTAAAAAGCACCTAATCAAACTCCTTGATTTATCAGATGAGGAAAATGAATACCAGTGGTTAAGTGATTTGCCCAAGGTCTTACAGCTAATTTAAAGGCACAATACTCTAAACTCTCAGGCTAAACCTTTTTCTAGTATACCACACCCCCTCTTCAACCAGTATCATGTATTTGTGAATCATACTACTGATTACACTTCATCCAAACTTATTATTTGTTTACATTCTGTCTTGTCAGGAAAACTTCACAAAGTTTCAGTTTATCTAGTATGCACATTCCTCAGAGAATCTTTAATTCTAATTTAGAGCCCCATGCAAAGTCTACACACCTTCCTCCTCATCCTGAACTTCATAGGCAATATACTCTATTGGTTAAAGCAAGCCCTTTGAAGTCAGGTTCCCCAGAACTGGAGTCCCAGCTGTACCCATTTACCAGAGCTATGCAACCTTAGACAGTTTTCTTTACCTTTGTAAACCACAGTGTCTTCATCTGAAAAATGGTTTAAATTCAATAACTTACATTAAATGGTTAACAGAGTGTTTGACAAATAGTAGATGCTTAACAAACATCCATCCTAATCACGACTATTTCAGCAGTGCCTGTGAGACTCACTTAGCTGCCCTCCCCTTCCCTTTCCAGATGTCATCTCCAGGTAAACCCCGCTCTGCTTCCCCTATCTCTGCTCCATGCATGCTCATTTTAATTATTTTGACCGCGCACTTTGTGCCCAGGATTTCTAAGTCCACAGCTCTAGCCCATACACTGTCTCCAGAGCCCATTTTCACCTGAACTTCTTGGCTTCATAGTAGCGCCTCACTTAAAATGTGTTCAAAATTAAATTCATCACCTCCTCTCCAGCTCACTTCTCTTAAATAAATGACAACCCTATTGTTTTTGCTAACTAAAATAAGGTTTTAGTTGTAGTATAATTTTATAAGTGGATACAGTGCTTGAAATCACATTTCCATTCTTCCAGGGCTTGTGATGACAAAGAATTCCGAATCAACAACTCACTGAAATTGATTCCAACTTAGTAGAAGAAAGTCTCACACACACAGTCAGCCCCCATTCATGTTTCCCCAACACTCAGAATCATCCTAGCTTTGTCTGGTAGATAGAGTGTCAAGTAGAAAGTGGATAAGAGGTAAAGGGGTATTAAGTATTTGCCTAATGTTAATGTTAAGCTGCTAATGAATGTCAAGGATAATTTATCCTCCATGTACTAAAACAACTTTTATTGTTTAGATCGCTGAGTATTAGATCCCTATAAAGGACTTTGGGGATTACTTTGGAAACTCAGGCATGCTCTCCAGTTGTTACCAAAGGCATCCCCAGTCTGGGGAGGAGCATATACCTGTTAGTCCTTATCTGCCAGGAAAACTGCTGTAAAAGGTAGTGAGACACAAGGAACTCCTCCTAAGCTCAGTCATATGAAGTATATCAGTGCAAGCTACCAGGACTCTCCAATCCATTTGCCTGGACCATCCCTTGGCCTTAGCCCCTGTCAGGTTTGGATCTCTGAATAGTCACATGGGCTTGCCCACTCAAACTGAAAACCAGGCCCACAACCTCCAGTTTGGCCTGAGATGCAGGATCTGTCTTTGGCCTTGTTCCCTGCCATCTTGTACAGCAGTACCCCCTTATCCTTAGAACATAGTTCCAAGACCCCCAGTGGATGCCTAAAACCATGGATACTACAGAACCTGATTACCATCAATTAGAACATGTTTCTGTTCATGTCTTCTACCCATACATTTCATAACTTTCCAATCTTAACTAAGCATGTATCATGCACTGAGGCATAACTTCTGCAGTTTGAGGTGTGACAGCAAAACTAACATAAATTTATTTTTTCTTCTTCACAATTTCATGGACAGACTATCCTTCCTTCTTATTGTATGCCTTAGCAACCTCAGCATATGATTTCTTTTGTTTTCTTATTAAATCAAGAACATTCACCTTTTCACTTAAAGGAAGCACTTTACAGCTTCCCTTTGGCGTATTCAAATTACCAGCATCACTACTCTTATACGTCAGGGCCATTATTAAGTAAAGTTAAGGTCTTAGAATATATTCCCCACAGATAAGGGGGGATTACTTTATGTTTATCTGATGTTAAAACTGGTTTTTTTCTCCTGTACCATACTGTATTTGGTAGATGTGCAATAACTTAGGCAGAATGTTGTTATGATCACTGTAATTAGATTTTTACCTATATTCTTTAATAATTATTTCTTGAGTGCACTGTGCTGGGGCTAGAATTACAAGGAATGATTCCAGATTCTTGCCATCAATAAGCCTATACTTTAAAGGACAGATGGGTGAACAGAGGATTAGAAAAGGATGATGGTGGAGTGTGTCAAGAACAGCAGAGGCATAGGAAAAATACTGTCATGCATCACATAACAGGGTTGAGTTCTTAGAAACGTGCCCTTAGGCAATTTCTTCATGTGTGAACATCATAGAGAGTACTTACACAGACCTAGATGGTAGAGCCCACTACACATCTAGGCTATGAACCTGTATAGCATGTTAGTGTACTTAATACTGTAGGAAATTGTAACACAATGATATTCATGTATCTATACATATTTAAACATAGAAAAGTTACAGAGTATATGGTTGTATAGTCTTATGGGACCACTGTTGTATATGCAGGTTCATTCGTTATTGATCAAAACATCATTATGTGGTGCTTGACTGTACCTACAACTATCTGGCAGCTTCATTGTAAAAAGTAGCATTTGAATGAGACTTGTTGGATGAATAGGAATTTCCCAGAGGGACAAAGTACAAGGAATTGTATTTGTTTAAAAAAAGAAAAAAGAAAAAAGAAGAAGAAGAAGGAGGAGGAGGAGGAGAAGGAAACATTTAAAAGCAAGAGTCATTGTGGGAAAATATCAGTAGCTACGTATTGCTCTACTAAGAGTACAGAGGGGGACATGGCCAGAGTGAAAAGCAAGGATCAGACAGATCAGAGGATGCTGACTGTCATTCAGAGAAGCATCAGTTTTTTTATCCCCTACACAGTGTAAAACCATTAAAGAAACGTAAGCAGAGGGATGATATGATCACTTCTACCTTCTTACAGTTCACTTCAGTAACACCATAAAGTACAGATTGAAAAGAAATTAGATAAGAATAAAGAATAATTAGAATTTTCCAGGAGAGAAACGAAGGTCTGCACTAAAACAGTGGGGGCAAAGAGAACAAGACGACTAGGGAGTAATTGAGCAGAGAAACATGTAGCAACATTTTGGTTCAACTCAGTTGGGGAGCTGCAAAACCTTTTACCATCACAGATTCTTGGTCTCTCCACTTATGTTTTCTCTAAATTTAAACAAGATAAATAATAGTTTTCTATTTATTATATGGCTTTTTTATTTATTTCATATAAGTAGCGAGCATGATTTTTTTACATTTTCACATCTGGATCCTACAGTGAAAAATTGTGGGGAAATCTCATAAGTTTTATGAAATCTTTCAACTTCATCATGAAAACTTCAAAGTTAAGAACATGTGGTTCATCCATCTAGCTCTTCTAGTATGTGAGCTTTTGGTCTGGAATTTATTTGCAGTCAAGTTGCAATGTAAAATCACAAGTAAAATTGCCATAGTTACTCCACATTGCAAGTTCTGACATCATCATAATACTGCATTAGGTATAATTACTCATTTCTCTTTTCCTTTTCTCTTCCCTTTGTAAGACTCAAGAGTTGTGACTTGTGGACTACTCTTTTTTTTGTCTATGAGTAGCATTCATCATGACCTGTTGTCTCATATACTTCAAAGAAAGACAAAGTATATTATCCTGCTGTACAGAGAAAAAGGAAGAATATAAGTGGATTTTCCCTAGATTTATAAATATGTACATTCATACATGTATACACATTCATATACACACACATATATAAATATACCTATTATACCAACATTCTGCCTTTATGATGTATATCTAGCAGGTTAATGGATGCTAAAGACCAATTTAACCATGCCATCACATGAATCATGATATCCAGAAATTTTGATCCATTTCTCTGTAATATACTAAGGAAACCATAGATTCATTTAGCCAGATGTTTTTTAAACTTTCACTTTTTGTAAATTAGAGAACAGAGTGGGATATTCAATGCTCAGAAAGAAAATGTTTCTCCATCAACAGTACTAAGTAGTATAGCAAATTAATTTTTACAACATAATATGCGTTAAAAATTATTTCTAAAAGTCCACTAACAACAGATTTTGTACATTTTATAAATATTTGGCTGTCATTGAGATATTTACTATTAAAGTATCATTTTAATTATTTGCTAGGCATATCTAATTTCTCCTGTCTTCATATCCTCATTTCCCAAAACAAGAGTACAGTACTAAAACTGCATAAAATAGCTACCTAAGATCATGATATTAACTTATGTGTCTTTAAGTCAGCATTCTCCAGAATCTAATTTAATTGAAATAGCTTTGCCTGTGTAAACTTCGCCTTTGTTTAAATAAGATTTCACTGTTTAGTTTTGCCTTAAGCAAATGCAGCCTTTTGTTTGTCCATAAAACATTAGATTAAATGTATAGACTAATATGAATAGCTTTTCATCATTCCACATGTACCACTAGCAGTTGCCCACTTTGCTAGTGTGTGGTGTGGTGTATTATTGACAGAAAACCAGGCCTCTATCTTTAGCCTGTTCTTTGGAGAAAATAAATTTTTGGCAAGAAAAACTATCTCCTTACCATTATTGAGTTTAAATTTGAAAGACTACATGAGATTCACTCTTTAAATGCAGCTGCTAATGTTCTTAATACAGTGAATTATATGAGTATTTGCTCTCATAGTAAGTATACTGAGTTTTTATCTTTGTTTTAATGCTAGCTACCAATATTATGTAGCTATCCCTGCTGCCCTAACAAAACTTATTATTTGGCCCTTTTTAGGAAGTAATGTACAGTAAATGCTATGATCGGATTTGTTCCCTGCAATCCAACTGTGATTTATTTTCTGGTTTCTATGTTGATGAATAGTAATTTAGAGATATAATGCTTGGTTTCTTTGTTTTTTGTTAAAGCTAACATCAGAATCCCAGTGGAGGGGGCAAGTACCATGATATAATTCTTGTAACGTGTGCATTTTCCCTGGTCAGGCAATGCTGGACGTGGCTGCAAACCAGGGCTGGCTGGTGACTGTCCTGAATATCACCAACCTGATTCAGATGGTGATCCAGGGTCGGTGGTTAAAAGACTCTTCTCTTCTTACACTACCAAACATAGAAAACCATCATCTTCACCTTTTCAAGTAATTGTTTTACTTTTCAATGTAATTGTTTTGTTTTGATTTCAAAAAAATATTTTTTATATATGTACTCACTGAAATTTTATGTTATGCAGAATACTGATTATTGACATGGAAAATACTCCTGTTTCCCAGAGTGAGACATGGCCAAGTGACATAACATTCTTGTTTGGAATTTGATCATCAGTCCCAAGCTGAACTACAGTTTAAACTTCTCCTATCTAAATCATTTTCCATTTGAAGCATTGGAAACATTTTTATGTTAATTGTGTTTATTCCTTTACAATATCAATCTTCATTTAAGGAGACATCATTAAAATGCTTTGTGATCTAAAGCAAAATAAATGACCAATGTCTGTTATTGTCGAGGAGACTTGAGATATCTGAAATCCATTGTCAAAAGTAAATTGTGCATCTGCAAAATGTCCCAAACTAGGTGGTTATATATATTAGGTGCTCAAGATATAACCTATACGTAAGAGTTTATGTTAGCATCAATTATTTAACCCGTAAGTCTCATGTACATGACTGAAATATGTTTGCAAGGAAAAGAACAGTGTCTAATACAAGCAGGGTTGGCAATGTTTAATTGGATATGTTTCTTTCACACCAGTGTTTCATGCCAGTTAAGAGATACTTTGCAGCCAAAATATTGGTTCACAGTCATGTAGACAAGCAAAACAATCTGGCTGTAGCTTGCCATCATGCACTCCCTACTCCTGTTCATCTGGATGAGGGGTGGCAGTTATTTGAGACATCTAGACACAGATGCCAACAAGAACCTCAGGCACACACGAAGTCTCCTTAGGAAAGTCCCTCAATTTGATGCAAATATATTGGGTTCCAGGGCAGTTGTCTCCATAGTACTTGGGTTCTTACCATGGGATGTCCCTAGAAACTAAAAGACACTCAGAGAGTGTGCCATACCAACAGCAGGTGGCATGGGGAGAAAGGCAGATAACCTCCTGCGTGTCTGCAGCTCAGTTTCAGGAGCCCTTCCAGTATGGTATAAAAGTTATGGGAGTAGGGTTTCAGCAGTAAAGAACGCACATTAGGGTACTACCACACATAGCACGCAGGTCTGCTATGGTAGCTGCTTGGGGCCTAAGAGATTTGATACAGTTTTCACAGCACTCTTAAGAATGCTGTATTAATGCAATTTCAATTATATTTTTCTTCTTACTGGAAAATTTATGTGGCCTGTGTTTCTGGGATCTAGCACTACTTGTGCTGTAAATCTCAAAAATTCTCAAAATGAACTTTTAACTTTATGTTCCCAACAACTTATAATTTAAAACTTTATTTAAGTAATTATATTAAAGACATTTGCTGTACCCATTAAGCACATGTCGGGGGTCCAGATCAGTACTTCATCTACATGGAAGCATTACTTCACATTAGTGCCTTCCTGTGGAAAGACACCCAATGTCTGTGAACCCTAAGTATTTACTGAGCTCACACATAATTAATACATTTGATGCAGTGATAACAGTATTGCCTTGGGCTGTTATTCTATACAGAATGCTGGCTGAATTTTTAAACTCAGCATAATGGTCTTAAAATGTTATTTCTTAATTAAAACAAAAAAAAGTTACCATTATATAAACCACCATTGTCAGAAAATCTTTGTGCTGTGAAACAATTATTTGGTTGGTTTGATATTATTTCCTAGGAAGTGGAAGCCGATTATGAAGGGCCCACATGCTAGGGGTCGGACCTCCATCGAGTGCCTTCCTGAACTGATCCATGCCTGTGGAGGGAAAGACCATGTATTTAGCTCCATGGTAGAAAGTGAGCTACATGCTGCAAAAACGAAACAGGTAAGACAATCTCTTAAGTGTTTTGAAGGCTTCCCTACTCTGAGAAGGTGTACCAAGAGTTTTCTAACTTAGAGCATGGATTTTGGAACCAGGCTCACCTTGAGTTAAATTGTCTCTGCCATTTACTACTATGATTATGAACATGAAAACATACATGTCTCAAGAAGTTCTTGTGAAAATTAAGGAAGATACTCTTATGTAAACTGCTTTATACAGTTCTTGACATAGAGTAAGAACTCAATAAATGAATACTAAAAATAATGACAATAATAGTAATTAATAGTGGTATTGGCATTATGAGAAGTTGTTTCAGTATAAATGCTACTAAGCTGGCTGTGAAAACCCTCATGTAGCTTGTCCATCACTCATCTGCATTATCCTAGCCTTCTACTCCCTCTCTTCAGGGTAGTGTTTCCTTCTGTATGCTTGGGTATATTTTCATGCACTGCCCTCAGTTATTTGTTTATGCCCCTCTCTTATTATAATCACTTTGCTTCTAGATTCAAAAGTATCCTTTCAAATAAACTATGTGTGTATGTGAACCATATAACTTACATAGAAAGCTAAATCTGTATTGCGGAAAACAACAAGGATCATGTCTCCAAACAATCTTTAGGAAGACCAAAAATATGAATGAACAATGCCAGAAATATTTGGCTATCTAGACTTCAAGTCTTAAGCAGTTTTACCCTAAACATGTCAAAGTAAACGTTCAGGATTTATAACATAATTAACATATTGACTTGCAAATGCAGGTATTAAGAAACTTCTAAACCATGTCTTTTTTTTTCCAAGTGGAACTTATTTTTGAGCAAGACTTGGAAAAAGTGTAACAGGCATTAATGTCTGATTGACTGTTCAGTTTCTGTTGAACCCAAGATTGGCACAAAATACTATTTAAATATTCATAATAAATGCCTACCTTTCTAACTAAATTATCATCAAAATTATGAATAAAAACAATATATTTAAATCAAAACAAAGCTTCTGTTAGCAACAACAGATTTCCAACATAACATACATTGATTTCAAGCCAAGTTTTAGATACGATGAAAAATTAGAACATTGTTATAATTAGTTCAGGGAGAACTCAGAAGTAAACTTACTTAATTTATTTGCATAAATTGCCATTCTGTTATCTTTAAAACCAAATGCAAATTGGCTCTGTCTGATATGATGATGGTTATTTGGCTCAAAAGTGCTTCAATTTGCAGAGCAATCTGGTGCCGGCTCTGCAGTGAGGCGATCCCAGGTAACATACAAATCCCGAATTATTCCAGAAATTAGTATGTTTAAAGCATCAATTTAAGTGCTAATTGCAGTAGTAATGAGAAAAAGCAGTACGACTGTGAGATTTGCATCTTCTACCCCATCAGTATGCCTGGAACGGCTGCTGACTGGCAGAGGATTTGGCTGCTAATTAAATAATTGTATGCATGGTAGTGCTCTTGCCTGATTCAATAGATGAAGATTAATCCTCAGATAAATATGTTTGGCTGGTATTGAAATGTCTTAGCAGTTTCTTTAAAAATAGTTCATGTTTTATATACATAAATATATATATATATCTCCAATAAATATATGTGTACACATTGTAGATTGAAAATAATAATAACATTAAGTCCTACAAAAATTACATATATATAAAAGACAGATATGACATTTGGGGACTTCGTAAAGTAAAATCCCAATGAGTTACTAATAACAGAACATTATATTGGTAACTAATTTAATGGTACAGGTAAAGAAACATAACAAGCCTTGCTTCATGGGGTAAATGTTACTTGTGCTGTCTGACAAAGTCAAATGCTTTACAGAAATTGTGTTTTTAAGTCCCCTTAACCCCTTTTCCAGACTGGCCAGTCCTAGAAGAACATCTAGTGGTACAGCTTCTATACTTAGTGACTATGGGTTCTAGCAGGAGATAGACCATCCTTTGTACAGATTGTACAGATTGAAGTACAATCTGTGGCTTGACTACTTCAAAATCCAGTTCAAGACATGACTTCAGATTCATAAGACAAGTTATAGGATTGGAGTTGAATTGAAAATTTGCATTGAATTTACATTTTTTTTAATTCCTAAGGGGTAGTTTGGTTCATCAGGACTACTTCATTTCAATTAGGTATACTCAGCAGCACTAAGCAAATCAAAGCCTATAAGGAAATATATAGTATATACTAAAGGAATAAAAGAAAAACCAAAATTAAAGTACCATGTACTTTTAAAAACTAACTTAGAAGGTAACAACTGATAAAAAAAAAAAAAAAAAAAAAAAGCCAATGTATTGAGAAGTTTTCTTGACTGATGGTGATATTGCCATATAATTGTATATGTTAGAAAAAGAGACCTCAAGTTTTTTGTTACATCTTTTCTGTAGACCTAGGTATTCTCATTCATTCATTCATTCATTATTGTTGAGCACTTGCTATTTGAATACGATTTTTTACAAATGTCTTTCCACTTCAAGAGCAAGTATAAAGTTAGGTAAAATATCTTTTAATGTGTCATTTTAATTGGTATTCTCAGTATGATGATGCCAAAAATTCATATTTGTTTCTAGAAGGAACCCTAGACTTATAGAATTCCTTATGATATATAGAATATAAAGAATTTTTTTCTGAATAAATAGGGCAAATTTGAAATATGGGCCAAAAAATGTACAATAAGTGGTCAATGGAGGATTCTAACATCAATAATTGAATTACAAAAATTTTTTCAGGTTTCCCTTTTATCCCCAAGTAATGCTCTCCATCTTAGAAGCCACATGAATGTCTGAATAGATGCTTCTGTAAAACAAACCAGTTCGACAACAAACATTTTTTAACTTGTTTTATTTTAGTATAGTCAACAGCTGCTCAATATCAGGAGGGATTTACAATAAAGGAATCACAAGTTTAAATAATGATAAGCCCTCTTTTAGTTATTTTTACAAAGACATTAAAAAGACTAAAAGCACAATATTCTTACACATACATACATATAGACACAAATACAAGAAAAATTGGGGAAATCTGAACAAAATCACTGGATTATGTTAATGTCAATATCCTAGTAGTAATAAGTACCGTAGTTTTGAAAAATGCTACCTTTGGAGGCAACTGGGTAAATGGTCCACAGAATGTCTCTGTATTATTTCCTGCAACTGCATTGGATCTAGAATTAATCTCAACATTAAAAGGTTAATTTTCTTCTAAAAGCACACTATTTCTTAATTGATCATTGCATTTCACAGAAACTTCCTTTATTATGTTTCTTTTCTGTTTTTATTTAGGCATGGAATTTCTTATCTCACTTGCCAGTGATAAATGTTGGCATAAGTGTTAAAGGCTCGTGGGATGACTTAGTTGAAGGACATAATGAACTCTCTGTCTCAACTCTGACTGCAGACAAACGAGATGACAACAAATGGATCAAATTGCATGCTGACCAAGAGTATGTGCTTCAAGTCAGCTTGCAGAGAGTCCACTTTGGGATCCACAAGGTATAGTGTTTGGTTTCCATTCTCAAATATTTCACACCAAATACCAGCATGCGCCACCACACATATCTGTTATATGACTAATGTACCCGTGTCATTCATGAATCCTGCTTTCTCAACTGGTCTTAAGCAGCGAGAGTTAGTCTTTTGAAATTTGTGAGTTCTCCTCATGTGCCATTTTTCAGCCCCAGAAAATCTACCTTACATAAGAATATATTGCCTAGAGTACTATTCTCAAAGTATGGTATACAGACTATGGCCAGCAGAATTTCCTGGAGTGCCTTTTAAAGTGCAGATTCCTTGGCCCCACTCCAGACTGGCTGAATCAGAACCTCAAGGAGGGGGGAATCTCAAAATCTATACCTTCACTCAGTGCCCCACATAATTTTTAAGGGCCTTAAAACTTGAGCAGTACTGCCCTAGAGGCACTTTGGTATACAGGAACCACATTGGGCTAGATGTAGATGAGACTGAAGCTTTACCACTTAGCTCTGTGAATTTGAATAAGACATTAAGCTTTTCTGAGCCTCAGTTGCCACATCTGCCTGCGTCCTTCATTATAATGCATAGGAGAGCTTTGTCAGTGTTCATACAGGCCAAAAATGTACAGTATTTTTATTTTAGATTACTATGCTCTTTTCTGTTGCCTCTGATTATCTGGTCCTCTAAGAATATTAGTACACAGCAGGTGGGCAGATTGGTTTTTAGTGCCATAATAATTAAAATAAGAAAGAATTAGTCTTCTTTTTGGTCCAGTGGATTCAGGGCTTTCCCATATCTAGAATAAGCCCTCAGGGGTGAAGCTGTAGTTCATTAGTATTGTCCCTTCTGTTCTCACACACAAAATGATCGGTAACTTTCTATTCTTAAGATGTTCTTTCAGTATTGTACCTTCAAGTCTCATCTCATTTGATTTCTAATTCTAAAAAAATCTGTCAGTGTAAGTATTAACTGATTGGCCTCTGGCATTTGAGAGGCTTTAATATAAGCTTTTTTTTTTTTTTTTTTGATACGAAGTCTCACTGTGTCGCCCAGACTTGGCTCACTGCAACCTCCACCTCCTGGGTTCAAGCATTTCTCCTGCTTCAGCCTCCCAAATAGCTGGGTTTTACAGGCATGTGCCACTACACCCAACTAATTTTTTGTATTTTTAGTAGAGATAGGGTTTCACCATGTTGACCAGCTCATCTCGAACTCCTGACCTCAAATGATCTGCCTGCCTCTGCCTCCCAAAGTTCTTGGATTACCGGCATGAGCCACCACACCTGACCTTAATATGAGCTTTCATTTGTTGGTTTGTTTGAGACGGAATTTCACTTATGTTACCCAGGCTGGAGTACAAGGGTGCAACATCAGCTCCCTGCAACCTCCGCCTCCCGGGTTCAAGCAATTCTCCTGCCTCAGCATCCCGAGTAACTGGGATTACAGGTACCTGCCACCATACCCAGCTAATTTTTTGTATTATGTTGGCCAGGCTGGTCTCGAACTCCTGACCTCAGGTGATCCACCTGCCTTGGCCTCCCAAAGTGTTGGGATTATAGGCGTGACCCACTGCACCCGGCAATATGAGCATTTTTTAGATGACTTAATGTATTCCAACTTATAAAAAAAGTAATAATTATAAACTAATAATAGTAATAATCATAAAAATAGCAATAATCATAAAGATAAAATCATGGGGGAAAACTATGATTTTTTTACCCTAATACTCTACTTAAAACTTAGATTTAATCATGCCAGAAAATCTCTTAATTTTTGTTTCTGAATGCTGTAAAAATATATTACTCTCTGACCCCCTTTTGAAATACTATAAGTGAAACATCTCCCTCTAGAATACTGAGTGAAGTCTGAGAATGTATCATTATTACTATATTTTATGCCATAAAGTCATTGTCGTAAAGAATCATTAGAATAATCTTGGATTTTATAAAAATTTATCTAAAATAAAGACCTCAAGTGCAATGATTATGTTTATATCTAACTTTGGATTGTGGTGATTAATATATTTTACAAATTGCTTGACTTAAAATTGCCCATTTCTCAGAGAAGGGACTCTTTAATATTACCATATTAGAATATGTGCTTTTTTATGTGAGTTTTATTCTTGGATGAGGGGGAAGGTATGTATTTGATATAGCACTCATCGTCTTGGGGTCCAGAGTCTAGTCTTGATTGGCTTTGTGTTTTTGTTTGTTTGTTTTCTTAAGCATTCTTTTTTTGTGAATAAGGTTTTGGAAGATTTGATTAACAGTCTCAATTTGTTCATCTACCAATGTGGTATTAAAGTTAATTGTAGGAATAGCATGAGAATTTGCTAACTTGATATCAAGATCCAGAGTTTTTATTCTAACTGGCCAAATATTCTGATAGTTACAGCCACGAACTAGTGTCTATAATGTGCTCTGAGAATCTTGAAGTAAGTTAAATAATTGCATATCAAAGACACCAAACCAGAATGGAAGAAAATTTAAAACATCTCAGATAGATATGCTGAACTATGTAGATATAGGGCCTTCAAGTAAGACAACGTAGCCTTAACCGCAACCAAGTGGTATAGAAAGTCTAGATATTTTTAATGTTGTATCTTTTTTTCTGGTATACAGGGAAAGCCAGAGAGCTGTGCAGTTACTCCTCGATTTCCCAAATCAAAAGATGAAGGATGGTTTTTGATATTAGGAGAAGTGGACAAGAGAGAACTTATTGCTTTGAAAAGAGTAGGATATATTCGAAATCATCATGTTGCTTCCCTTTCTTTTTATACCCCTGAAATACCTGGAAGGTAAGAAGAATCCTACTACCAAAGTTCTTTTTTTTTTTTTGAGATGGAGTCTTGCTCTGTCACCCAGGCTGGAGTGCAGTGGCGCGATCTCTGCTCACTACAAGCTCCGCCTCCCGGGTTCACGCCATTCTCCTGCCTCAGCCTCCTGAGTAGCTGGGACTACAGGCGCCCGCCACCGCGCCCGGCTAATTTTTTGTATTTTTAGTAGAGACGGGGTTTCACCGTGGTCTCCATCTCCTGACCTCGTGATCCGCCCGCCTCAGCCTCCCAAAGTGCTGGGATTACAGGCGTGAGTCACTGCACCCGGCCTCCTACTACGAAAGTTCTGAAAGAATTAAATATGACTGTGATTACAAAAGTGGTTTAATATTTTTCTTCTATGTTTATATTTTAGGTATATCTACACATTATATTTCATGAGTGACTGCTACCTTGGCCTGGACCAGCAGTATGACATCTATCTCAACGTTACACAAGCGAGTCTTTCTGCACAGGTCAACACCAAGGTCTCTGATTCCCTGACTGACCAGGCATTAAAGTAACTTGACCTGAACAATCCATTTGAAAGGAGTGGCTGAGAATTCTCTCTGTTCAGTCATCTAGACAACATCGAATTACTTGATGTTTGCCTTGAAAGAATCAACTTCTAACCTCAACCATCCAGGAAATTGACAGTGGCTGCAGTATTGACTCCAGTGACATAAAGTTAACCACAGTGGCCTTTTAACAAATGTTGCCTTTTATAATGTTATCTTTATGAGTTTCTTGATATGTAAGATGAAAAAGCATTTAGAATAATCTTTTAATTTGTGTATATTTGAGATGATATTTAGGAGCTATCAATCAAATTTTACATCTCACAATGTACTGTTTACATGGATATTGGCTGCTTTTTCTTTTTTAAGGAAAACTGCATTGAGGTGTGACAAGTGTTAGGACTTGTCACAGATTTCTAACTCTGCCGCATAAAATATAAATCTGTAAGGTGATACACAGTGTGTCTTGTTAGCAAAATTTATACTTTGATATGATCACATGTAGAAGTAGCTTCAAGAATTTCTTGTAGTCATAAATGTTTAATAATATATGATGTAAAATTATATTATGGAGCCTAATGATGATAACAAAGAAAACAGAATATACTGATCTTAGAAAATGTAGATACAGTTCACTGGGAAATAAAATATAGAGTGGCACTTAAAGACAAGCTGACTCAATGTTTTCTTCTGCTCCCTTTAAATAATATCCCCTTACTCATCTGTTCTTCTTTTCTTTCCCTTCTACTTCAAGGCTTTATTTCCATTATCTTTCTGACATATTTATTTACACAAGGAGAGAAGTATAATCTAATTCATGTTGTAGCACTTAGAGATCATATAGTACAATTATTTGTCTTTATGCTCTCCAGGAAAAATCTGAGACAGAAAATTTTTCACCCCATGGGTAGGTTTTCACCTGTAATAAAGAAAATTTCTCTATGTCCAAACAAATTCCATCTTGAAAAATACTTTTTCAAACTAAAAACTTGTTAAAATTCAATGTTCATATAATATGCATTCTAGTGGAATGAAATTCTACCTTTGTGAAATAATTTCAGTTTTCTTAGCCCTAAAATGAATTATTTTAAAACATTTTCCAGTGTCATTGTTACAAGTACTAGAATTTAAGTGTTTCTGGAATTTGAATGTATTGCTTGTATATATCCTTTTCCATGCTTAAATAAAAAAGAAGAAGAAATAAAAGTAGGTTGCAGGGGAACCAGGTATTCACTTCCCAAAATTAAATCTAAGTAACTATTGTGAGCAAACCAAGTATAGTGAGAATGAGGTGTCCCAAGGACTCTAGTCTGAGAAATTTACTTCATATAAAGAGTTCTCTCTGTTTTTTCTTTGGCAAAGTTTATTACCTAATTGGAATTTATATCTTAACCACTGTTTTAGTAGAATTAAAAGAAAATGAAGAATATATATAGATAACAATCACCAGTCCATACAGGAACCTGAGGGGTAACAATCTCACTGATTTCATGTTTACCAACATCATTCCTTTTTATTAGAGAGCAAGCCGACTTGGGAAGTCTCCTTCACTGGACATATGACACAGGACGTAGGAACAATAAGAAAGTATTTCTGTTGTCCCCTTTAGAGAGAAGAGAAATAATGTGACAAATTTAAGTTAATCTTATTCCAATGAGTGACCGACACTATCTACAACTTTATTCACACTCATTACTCAACAAAAATTGTAGTGTTAAATGTGTCTTAGAATATATGCCAACATATTCAGATTAGCACTACTATTTACAGATCTGCAAGTCATTCGCTTCTCATAACTTTTTTAGTGGCCAAGAATTTTGTCAGTGTTTAAAATAATTCCAAATGCTGATTATTGAGAGAATGCATTTGTTCTAAAGTGTCTTGGGTGGTTTTGTTTTTGTGAAGATAAATATTGTGATAAAAAGGTTTCAGGGCTGTATTATAAAGTGCTTTCTTAACTGATGTACCCACAGCCCACTTATCTCAGAACATGCACCTCTGGGCTGGCTATTACACTATACAACTCTGTTTTCATGGCAGGTCATTTCGTATTTCTCTGGAGTTTATCAAGTCAAAATAATTGAAGTTCCAGTCAAGGATTTGTTGTAGGCACTGTGTTGAGTATTCTGATACCCACATGAATCAGAAACATATCCTGCCTTCACAAAGGGTAGCCTGGGGATGAAAAGATGTCATAATTATAATAAAAAAGTAATCGCACTAATACTAGTGATGGGAGGAAATGCTATGGGAGTTCAGAGGTAAAATATTACTTAGAAAAATCATGAAGTGACATTTAGGCTGTTTTTAAGATGCTTAGAATCGGGAAGGCACAGACGAAAGAGGACCTTCCAGGTAGAATGGGATTAGCAAAGTTTGGATCTAGCCCAGCCTGGAGTGGCTACATCTACATCCTCAGAGACATGAAAGGGATCAATAGGCAAGAAGAAGTGGAAAGTCTGTGAAGTGACTGTGAATTAGAAAGTAAAGACCATAACTCTTATGTGAATACAATGGAATTTCTTGGCAAGTCACCAAAGGTTAGGGTTTGGCTATGTGGGAGTTTTCTTTATGAAAATTAATCTGGCCTAGATGTAGAGATGATATGACCAAGCAAGGAAGTATAGCAAGAAAAGCCAAGGAAGCAACATTCAAAACCTAACTGCAGTAAGGAATCAGGTAGGACCAGAGAAGGTTATGATGAAGAACATTCTGAGAGTGGAACAGCCAGCCAGTGCAGAGAGGAGACAGCCAGGAGCCTGGCAGGACATGCGTCGATGCCTGTGGTAGGTGATGAGTACTAAATACTGACAAGAGGTCAGGGAAGTGAGAAGTCAAGGGTCCTGACTTTGGGAGCGGTGGATCATGAATGATTGTTAAGAGAGTAAGTTTAGCTAAATAGGAAGAGAGAAAGCTGAGATTTCAGGAGGTAAGGACCAGAGTGGGCAATACTGGAGAGGCAGTGAATGAAGAAAGTAATTCTACAGGCTTCGTTCAGCAAAGATCCAGTATTATCACCTGCATTGAAGAAGGTGATGATAGAGCAGACAGGAATTGGTAAGAATCAGCTTGTTTTCTTTCAACGTTCTCCCCTGCAACCACCATTCCTGAACACATACAAATATATGTATTTGCCCTCATCCCCACCATTACCACTATCAAGCTGAAAGCTAAAACTCCTCACACATTTCCCAAAATACTTGGGTTGTCCTTAGTCTTAACTCAAGTCAAGGTGGATTCCAGTTGCCTTGCTTACAGGCCTTCCTCTTTCTTGTTACATTTAGAAACAACTGGAATTCAACTTTCATAAACAACCTTCACATCCCCACAACCCCTGACACCAAAACACAGGAGACTTTAAGTGTGGGGATCCTTCAGCCCCAATAATAAGAAAATTTAAAGAGGGAAACTACCTATTTCCTTGACGTGAATAAGAAGCCCTTCTCGTACTTTAAAGTTCCACTGCTAGCTTTGATGGGAAGAGAATATAGTGGTGGGATATTCAGTCACCAAAAATCATCTGTCTTCTCTTCCTTTTACACACACAAACAACACAACAAAGTCCAAATATGCGAGATTGACCCCCTCCCTCTAATTTTGACTGCCCCTTCTCACGATTTAATCCAATAGCCTTAGAAAATTACGTGTCACTTCCCAAGCATATGCTCCACACATACCTCCAGTTGCTCAGAACCAAAACTTTGGAGTCATTACTGACTCTGCTTTCCTAATCTAATAGAAATGTAATTAAAAAACCTCAACCTACATCTAACCTGTCAGCAGACCTTTTCAACTCTACCTTTGAAATCTATCTGAAATCCCGCCACCTTCCCCACTGCCACCCTATCCACTCCACCTCCTGGCTGGCCTCTCTGCTGCTACTCTTTCCCCTTTTCAGTCTTTACACAACAATTTGTTTTTGAAACATAGGTCTGATCATGAGTTCACGCTGCTCAAAAGCTTCCAATGCCTTTCCATCTCAGAATAAAAGCCAAAATCCTTACAGTACCAAAAGTCCTGCACAGTGTTGCCTTCTCCCCTCACTACCCTCTGACCCTCCTACTCGCTACACACCAACCACAGGAGTCACCTCCCTGCTTGTTGAACTTGCCATTTCTACTCCCCCATTTGGATGAGTGTTGCCCCTAATCTCCATATGTCTCACCATCTTATTTTAAATGGCAAACCCACCAAACCTCCCTATCCCCCTCTCCTGTTTGGTTTTTCTCCGTTGTTTTATCAACACTATTAAAATATGTGTTGGCTTATTATTAGTCTCTTCTGACTATGCTTCAGGAAAGCAGGGATTTTTGTCACTTTTGTTCACTGCTACAAAGAGGGACCTACATTTCCTGGCATACGGTCACTCGATAAATACTTTCTCAATGACTAAATGAACACAGAGGCACACGGGAATTCTAAACTACCTCTGCCCCCACCACCACTACTGCCTCCACACACACAGTTAACCACCTATTCATCTAGAGATTACAAGTACTCTCACACTCACCAAAAGCAAGGTACTAACTGATCGTCTTGTATCTTTTGTCAACAGAGGAAAGGTATACTTAATTGGTAGTTTTATGATGATGATTGTTATAACTTATGGAAAAGGGAATAGAATGAGTTTCCGTGTAGTAATGGATCTGAGGTATTACAGATATTTTAAAACTTCCAATGATCATAGAATCTTTCTCACCTGAAGTTTTAGCTTTCTGTCTTCTCTCACCAGACCCTTTCCTTCCCTCCATCGCTGCTGCTATTTACAGTGAAAAGACCCCCAAATAGGATCTCCATATAGTTAAGAGTATAGATTGATAGTAATTTTGGGCCTTCTGTTTTTTAGAAGTAATCCAAAATGAATAGGCAGAAATTATTTCATGAGCTAGCTTCTTAAAAGAAAAACCTGAATTAAGTTGCACATCTTTCAATTGAGCATTACTGAATATAGAACTTGGCTTCAGAGATGTGGATTAAGCCCTTGGATTAGCTTTCTTTTTCTGGCTTCAGAAATAGAAATTCTAAGTCTAAGCAACACAGGAGATAAAAACATTTTGAGTTTCATAAGTTTTAGTTATATTATTTTCAGGTACTCAAAAATGCCGAGAATGAATGCTGATTCCAGGTTGCCCTGGAAGCCTGTTTTTTAAGCAGTGGAGGAACAGCTATCATGAGTTCTGGAAAGATTTAGTCCCACAATTTCAGCTTCAGTCCTTCCACTTTTCATCATGGAGCATTCGGTACTATTTCTGAAAAATAAAGTTGTTCAAACTTGAGGCCTTTAAATGAAGTTTCAGGGATTCTATTTTGCTTGAATATTCTTCCCACGACTTTGCATTCCAATTTGAGAAAGATCTTGCAGGGGTGCTGTTCAGATATTAGATCCAGGCTGACCCAAGGTCAAGCTTTTGGCTAAAAAGACAGACACATTTGAATGGATACTTAAATTTGTATCATTATTATTCGATTGCCCTGTGATTTGGAGAATGTGTTTAAAATGCACCTGATTAAAGTTTCCTAACACTGTGGCTGTAAGTTGTTAACCATTCCATACCATTCCATGGAGACTTCCTGAAGAACATGATGGACCGTAGATCAAACCATGGTGGTTGAGCAGAATCACAACTTATAATTGAAAGTTCTTTGAATCCCCCAAACCCATGTTTGTTTACTTGTTACTTTTATTACTTGGGTGTCCTTGATTTTACTGATACTTGCTAAGCCATGTAGGTGCCACTCTTGACCATTGAAAACAAGTACAGTCACCTTGAATGATCATACTTTTTGGTTCCAAGTTATATTGGAAGGAGTTTGTAATAATGTGAGGATTGCAGAGCTGAGCTAAGATGAATTTCATGTGTGAGCTTCCATCCCAAGTGTGGCTGGCTCTTGGCCTCACAGAACTGTAGTTTCCAGGATGTAGAGGATTGTTCTAGCTGGTTTTGGAACTACCTGCAGCTGATAGTTCATTTTTCCAAAAGGCCTAGAATATGCCAAATGTTATTCCTTTGAGGGATGAATGGAGATGCTGAAATAACCAAATAATTCCTGAGAATTAGACAGCTAATAACACTGAATAATACTGACTACCATAAAAAACAAAACTGCTTTTCCTATGATGACACTAACTGCAGTCAGAAGGTTCTAAAAATGTTCTTTATGTCAACACACCAGGATTGGTGCATATTCTCCAAAGTTCACCTGAAAGTTTATTCACCTAAAATGACTCAATTTATTTGAATGTGTAAGTTCTAGGTTTGTGATTGCTTTTTAGTCAAATAGCATGCGTGGGTTATTACTTTTTTTTAAATGTCACCAGAGTGGACCACCAAAAAAATAAAGTGTGTTTAAATTACGGAAGAGAAAGTTTGGATTGAAGTGAGAGAAAAAAATACAAAATCTTCATGACACAATTTTAAAATAATGAACAAGCAAGCTACCAATGGAGATCTTCATTTATCAAACATGATCTGCCTTAACATAGCTGTCTCTTTCCATTGGGCTCCTGGACACACTCGAAGCCCATCCTTGCATACTTCTTTAAATGTCTGAAACTGATATTGCATGGAAGTGTCTAACAGTAATTTTAACAAAGAATGCCAGTAACTTCAAATGAGCTTTCAAGTAAGCTCAAGTACATACAAAAGTGGCCTAATTACAGGCTGTCTACCAGGAATGTGCATCTCTACCTGTGTTACTTTAGCTGGTAATTATTATCAGAAAAGATATTTGCCTATTAGAACACAATTTCACCAGGGATCTGGAAAGAATAAGTTTTGTTTTTAAGCTAGGTTTGCCATATCAAGAGAAGCAGTTTAGGGTTTTGGCTTTTTTTCTTTTTCTTTGTCTTTTTTTTTCCAGACAGATGGTCTTGCTCTGTTGCCCAGGCTGGAATAGTGCAGTGGCGCAGTCACAGTTAACTTCAGCCTCAACCTCCCACTCAACCAATCCTCCCATCTCAGACTCCTGAGTAGCTGGGACCACAGGCACATGCCACCATGCCTGGCTAGTGTTTTGCTTTTTAATGAGGTTCTGAAATGCTACCTCACCATATGCTATATTTGGTGATCCGGCCACATTTTGTAAGATTTAGGACAATGTATCTGATCAACTTCCTTCTATTCCCATTTCCTCACCTCCAAAAACAGAGGTAACACCTGCCCAGGCTTCTCTCAGAGTCATTGGCTCCATCATGATAAGAAGGGCAGTGAACGTCATTGCTGTACACACAGTACCTAGAACATAGCAGGTGTTCAATTAATTTTGTTGAATGAATCATTTATGTGAAAATGCTTAGAAAATGATAAAGAACTATAAAGAGAACTATAATGTAAATGGAAGTCTAAGATGATCGATAGCAAACAAACTTATCCTCAGGATTGATTTTATGTGTCAATGGGGTGGTAAGCTAAGAGCCCCACCTCACCATCTCTACCCCCACCCCAAACAGAAAAATCGTTGTGCCCAGAGAGAGATTTGTGCTCCATTCCTTTTTTGCTACAGGATTCCCACCTGTCAAAATGCAAAATACATGTACACTTTCAGGCGTAGCTCAGCACTCACATGGGAATGTGAATTACTTCTCAGAGCACTTTTTGGGAACATGTTTTGATGGGACAGTAAAGGGCACCTAGGATATCCAGACAGTGGAGGTGAAGCCTGACTGCTTTATTACTTCCCCTCTGGGTTCTAAGGACAAACTTTAGAATCTTGCTAAGGGCCATTTTTTATATCCAAATTAATCAGAAATGGATCACTCTGGAAGCAGAACAACTTTTGAGAGCAAGAGTGGAGGCAACTCACACTCTCACTGAGTGTTTTGATCATAAGGTATGTTGCACCGAGAGTGAAATGAAAATTTTAAGCAAGTTCTGTAATGTTCTTTAAAAGCATTAATGTACTTTCCTTAATATTGCAAGCAATACCCATTCCATCCAATCTTCCTGGCAGTCATGTTGCTTTCATGCTTGTATAAGCATGAAAATCAATTTAAATATATTCAGTAAAAACCTAAACCCTTCCCTTTTAAAAGCAAATATCTGATTTTTCTTTCAGAAGCAATCATTTTTACAGTATTTATTCAACTTCTGAAACCTAATTCTATCCAAAAAATAAGGAGAAAAAAAAATATGCTACTGGCTTCTAATATAGGGCTGTTGTTACCAGAAACAGAGAATAATATAGACATCTTAATAAAACCTCAATCTTATTTCCTGAGACTTTAGAAAAATGCATTCCTCTAAAAGCACATTACCCCACAAGTGGCCTTTGGAGAAACTGAAACATTGAAGAAATCCTTGGATTGCAGCAAAGAACATTCTCCGTGGACAATTCTAATCAATTATAGAAACATAACTGTACCCAGATCATGTAATATACCACAGTGATGATCCTGGCTTCTGTCCATCTTATAAAATGCTACAACTCATAACATCAGACCCACTGCTGTTTGCAGCAATCCAACCCAGAAAGATTTACTCTCAATTGATTGTTACTTTTCATGCTGAAAATGATTGTACATCTGCATTTTCTATTTCAGTTTTGTCATTTCGTTATCTTTGCCCACTGTGTTAATTATTTTTTGATGCTTCATCCCATCCCCAAACAATATATTTGAAACACTCATGAGGATGCATTGCATAAATATTGAATGTGCTAAAGACAGAGTCTGAGGTAATTCAGAATGAATTTAAGTAAATTGATTGGAATCAGCTTTTATTTAGGAAATCTTCTAGGGACAATCCTGACATATTTAAAATAACTAACAGTTCACAGAGATGCAATCTGCAGGTGCATTTCAATGAATCCATGAATCGGCAATCAGAACAGAAATGCTTGATTTTAAGTTGTCAGAAAACAGCTAAAAAGGGAAGCAGAAAGACATTACCAATTACAGCAATAAAAAAAAATCTGGAAAAAGTCCTTTGGAAAAAAATGTTTTTTAAAAAAATCAGATAAAGATAATGTAACAATGAGTTGCTTAATCCCGAGTTCCAATTTGATTGCACTGTGATCTGAGAGACCGTTATGATTTCCGTTCTTTTGCATTTGCTGCGGAGTGTTTTACTTCCAATTATGTGGTTGATTTTAAAATAAGTGCAATGTGGTGCTGAGAAGAATGTATATTCTGTTGATTTGGGGTGGAGAGTTCTGTAGATGTCTATTAGGTCTGCTTGGTCCAGAGCTGAGTTCAAGTCCTGAATATCCTTGTTAATTTTTCTGTCTCATGGATCTGTCTAATATCGACAGTGGGGTGTTAAAGTCTCCCACTATTACTGTTGTGTGGGAGTCTAAGTCTCTTTGTAGGGTTCTAAGAACTTGCTTTATGCATCTGGGTGCTCCTGTATTGGGTGCATATATATTTAGAATAGTTAGCTCTTCTTGTTGCATTGATCCCTTTACCATTACGTAATGCCCTTCTTTGTCTCTTTTGATCTTTGTTGGTTTAAAGTCTGTTTTATCAGAGACTAGGATTGCAACCCCTGCTTTTTTTTTTTCTTTCCATTTGCTTGGTAAATCTTCCTCCATCCCTTTATTTTGAGCCTATGTGTGTCTTTGCATGTGAGCTAGATCTCCTGAATACAGCACACCAATGGGTGTTAACTCTCTATCCAATTTGCCAGTCTGTGTCTTTTAACTGGGGTATTTAGCCCATTTACATTTAAGGTTAATATTGTTATGTATGAATGTGATCCTGTCATTATGATGCTAGTTGGTTGTTTTGCCCATTAGTTGATGCAGTTTCTTCACATTGTCAATGGTCTTTACAATTTGGTATGTGTTTGCAGTGGCTGGTACCAGTTTTTCCTTTCCCTATTTAGTGCTTCCTTCAGGAGCTCTTGTAAGGCATGCCTGATGGTGACAAAATCTGTCAGCATTTGCTTGTCTGTAAAGGTTTTTATTTCTTTTTGCTTATGAAGCTTAGTTTGACTGGATATAAAATTCTGGGTTGAAAATTCTTTTCTTTAAGAATGTTGAATATTGGCCCCCACTCTCTTCTGGCTTGTAGGGTTTCTGCAGAGAGATCTGCTGTTAGTCTGACTGGCTTCCCTTCATGGGTAACCTGACCTTTTTTCTCTGTCTGCCCTTAACATTTTTTCCTTCATTTCAACTTTGGTGAATCAGATGATTATGTGTCTTGGGGTTGCTCTTCTCAAGGAGTATCTCTGTTGTGTTATCTGTATTTCCTGAATTTGAATGTTGGCCTGTCTTGCTAAGTTGGGGAAGTTCTCCTGGATAATATCCTGCAGTGTTTTCCAACTTGGTTCTATTCTCCCTGTCACTTTCAGGTACACCAATCAAATGCAGGTTTGGTCTTTTCACACAGTCCCAAACCACTGCTCAAGGAAATAAGAGAGGACACAAACAAATGGAAAAACATTCCATGCTCATGGATAGAAAGAATCAATATCGTGAAAATGGCCATAGTGCCCAAAGTAATTTATAGATTCAGTGCTATCGCCATCAAGCTACCACTGACTTTCTTCACAGAATTTGAAAAAACTACTTTAAATTTCATATGAAACCAAAAAAAGAGCCTGTATAGCAAAGACAATCCTAAGCAAAAAGAACAAAGCTGGAGGCATCATGATACCTGGCTTCAAACTATACTACAAGGCCACAGTAACCAAAACAGCATGTTACTGGCATCAAAACAGATATATAGACCAACGGAACAGAACAGAGGCCTCAGAAATAACACCATATATCTACTACCACTTGATCTTTGACAAACCTGACAAAAACAAGCAATGGGAAAGGATTCCCTATGTAATAAATGGTGCTGGGAAAACTGGCTAGCCGTATGCAGAAAACTGAAACTAGACCTGTTCCTTACACCTTATAAAAAAATTAACTTGAGATGGATTAAAGACATAAACATAAGACCTAAAACCATAAAAACCCTAGAAGAAAACCTAGGCAATACCATTCAGGACATAGGCATGGGCAAAAACTTCATGACTAAAACAGCAAAAGCAATGGCAACAAAAGCTAAAATTGACAAATGGGATCTAATTAAACTAAAGAGTTTCTGCACAGAAAAAGAAACTATCATCAGAGTGAACAGGCAACCTACAGAATGGGAGAAAGTTTTTGCAATCCATCCATCTGACAAAGGGCTAATATCCAGAATCTACAAAGAACTTAAACAAATTTACAAGAAAAAAAACATACAACTCCATCCAAAAGTAGGCAAAAGATATGAACAGACACTTCTCAAAAGAAGACATTTATGTGGCCAGCAAACATATGAAAAAAAGATCGTCATCACTGGTCATTAGAGAAATGGAAATCAAAACCACAATGAGATACCTTCTCACGCCAGTTAGAATGGTGATCATTAAAAAGTCAGGAAACAACAGATGCTGGAGAGGCTGTGGAGAAATAGGAATGCTTTTTTTTTTTTTTTTGAGATGGAGTCTCACTCTGTTGCCCAGGCCAGAGTGCAGTGGCATGATCTCAGCTCACTGCAGGCTCCACCTCCCGGGTTCATGCCATTCTCCTGCCTCAGCCTCCCGAGTAGCTGGGACTACAGGCGCCTGCCACTATGCCTGGCTAATTTTTTTTGTATTTTTAGTAGAGACGGGATTTCACTGTGTTAGCCAGGATGGTCTTGATCTCCTGACCTCGTGATCCACCCATCTCGGCCTCCCAAAGTGCTGGGATTACAGGTGTGAGCCATGGTGCCCGGCCAGGCATGCTTTTACACTGTTGGTGGGAGTGTAAATTAGTTCAACCATTGTGGAAGACAGTGTGGCGATTCCTCAAGGATCTGGAACCAGAAATACCATTTGACCCAGCAATCCCATTACTGGGTATATACCCAAAGGATTATAAATCATTCTAATGTAAAGACACATGCACACGTATGTTTATTGCAGTACTGTTTACAATAGCAAAGACTTGGAACCTACCCAAATGCCCAACAATGATAGATTGGATTAAAAAAAATGTGGCACATATACACCATGGAATACTATGCAGCCATAAAAAGGATGAGTTCTTTCCTTTGCAGGGACATGGATGAAGCTGGAAACTACCATTCTCAGCAAACTAACACAGGAACAGAAAACCAAACACTGCATGTTCTCACTCATAAGGGGGAGTTGAACAATGAGAACACATGGACACAGGGAGGGGAACATCATACACCAGGGCCTGTTAGGGGGTGGGGGGCTAGGGGAGGGATAGCATTAGGAGAAATACTTAATGTAGATGATGGATTGATGAGTGCAGCAAATCACCATGGCACGTGTATACCTATGTAACAAACCTGCATGTTCTGCACATGTATCCCAGAACTTAAAGTATTAAAAAAACTGAGAAGTTAAAATGAAAAAAGGGATATATAAAGTACACCAAAACTGTAATTATGCACATGTTTTATAGATTCAGTAAGTAGACAGAAAAATAATCTGCCCTGGTGAACAGAGGAAGAAAAGTGGCAACTATAATTAAAAGTCAAATATCTTGGATTGGAGTTGAAATTATTTCTTGTTTATGACACCAAAGGCACAGACAATAAATGAAAAAATAGACACTTGGACTTCAAGAAAATTGAAAATTTTTGTGCATCAAAAGACACTATTAACAGAGTAAAAAGATACCCCATAGGATGGGAGAAAATATTTACAAATTATACATCTGATAAGAGATAATATCCAGAATACTCCTAAAACTCAACAATAAAATAACCTGATTCCCAAATTGACAAAGGTCTTAAATAGACATTTTTCCAAAGAAGATATACAAATGGCCAATAAGCATGTGACAAGATGCTTAACACCACTAATCATTTGAGAAATGCGAATCAAAACCACAATGAGATACCACTTCACACTCACTAGGATGGCTAACCGAAAAATAATAAAATGAACAAACAAAAAATAACCAGTGTTGGTGAGAATGTGGAGAAATTGGAACCCTTATCCACTGATGGTAGGAACGTAAAATGGTACAACCACTGTAGAAAACAGTATGACAGTTCCTCAAGAAAATAAAAATAGGATTACCATAAGGTCCAGCAATTTCAGAAAAATTGAAAGCAGGGTCTTGAAGAGATATTTGTATACTCATGTTCATAGCAGCATTGTTCACAATAGCCAAACCTTAGAAGCAACCCAAGTGTCTGTCAAAGGATGAATGAATAATCAAATATGGTATATACATACAATGAAATATTATTCTGCCATATGATATGATGTGAATGCACCTTGAGGATATTACACTAAATGAAATAGGCCAGTCACAAGAAGAAAAATATGCTTTGATTCCACTGATATAAATTACCTCATATATATGAGTAGTCAAATTTACAGAGACAGAAAGTAAAATGGTGGTGCCAGGGCCTGGGAGGAAGGAAAATAGGGAGTTATTGTTTAAAGGGTAAAGAGTTTCAGTTTTTCAAGATGAAAAGAGTTCAGGAAATGGTGGTGGTAGCTGCACAGGAATATGAAGGCACTTAATACCACTAAACTATATAGTTTAAAATGGTTAAAATGGTAAATTTTATGTTATATACATTTTTTACCCTAACACAAAATGTTCACTAAAAAAAAAGTCAACTGCTTTGAATCAAAGATGAAAAATTACAAGAAAAAAAATGGCACCTGATATAGTTTGGCTGTGTGTCCCCACCCAAATCTCATCTCAGATTATCTCATCTCAGATTGTGATCCCCACATGTGGAAATGTGGAAGGAGGGACCTATAATCCCCACGTGTCAAGGGAGGGAGGTGATTGGATCATGAAGGCCGTTTCCCCCACGCTGTTCTCATGATAGTGAGTGAGTTCTCACGAGATCTAATGGTTTTATAAGCATCTGGCATTTCCTTTGCTTGCACTTCTCTCTCCTGTCACCATGTGAAGAAGGTCATTACTTCCCCTTCACCTTCCGCCATGATTGTTTTTTGAGGCCTTCCCTAGCCATGTGGAACTGTGAGTCAATTAATCTTCTGTCCTTTAAAAATTACCCAGTCTCGGGTATGTCTTTATAGCAGTGTGAGAACAGACTAATACAGCACCCACAGGTTTATTTAAAAGTTCTGGATAATACATTATGGAGTCAGAGTTCTATATAAGCAAAAGCAAACTTTCTAAACAGAAAGCTTACCGGATCATTTCACCAGTTTATCCCATTGAAAACATACTTCAATAACCTATTAAATGCTGGATCTGGAAATCACTGTTTCTAGATATTTTATTAAATGGGGTGGAGCAACTAATTTTCATTCGTACATCCTTTGCTACTCCTTTTTCTGCAAGAACCCACACCCACAAATTAGGTGAGTCAGGTCTTCTCACAGTATGAGGGTGAATTAGGATCCCTGACACTCAGCCTAAGACAATGCTAAAAAGTTATTGGTTGGTTGAGTAGCAGTCACTTTGTGACACCCAAGTCCCCAGTAAAGTGAAACCCAAGCAAAACTGGCAACCAAAGAGCCAGGTCTTCCTTCTCCCTCATTTCCAACATCTTTTTGTCAAACACTTGAACCCAACATTTCAAGCCCAAAGGAAATAGCATAAAAGGGTTTTAATTATCTGTAATTTGCTCATTATTTTTTATTATGAAATATTTCAAACCTATCTAAAATGAGAAATTAACAAATGGACATCCCTCTATTGTCTCCCAAATTTATTGTATTATAACATTTTCCACACTTAATTTATAAAAGAGAAATAAAACATTAGATGTATAGTTGGTGTCCTGATATACCCTTTTCCAATGCTGTTCTCTTCTTCCATTCCAAAGCTAGTCCTTATTCTGAATTATTATCTTTCGTGTACATGTTTTAAGCTATTACTGATATTACCACATAATTTTGTTCTGTGTTTTTATACTATTCTCACATACCGTATATCCAAAAGTAATACACAGCAGTTGTGGTGTGCAGCCTCCAAGATGGCACCCATTGATCCATGCCTCCTTGTGCTCACACCTGTAGGCAATCCCTTCCCCTTGAGTGTCTGCTGGACTTAAGAGATTCACCTCTAATGACTAGAATACATAATGGGATGTCACTTCCAAATGTAGGTGATAAGAAGACTAATTTCCATTTGGGTACTCTCTGTCTTGCTCTCTCTTAGTTGATCACTTACAAGAGAAGCCAGCTGCTATGTCCCACTTTGTCATGGGGCAGGCCTGGGGAAAGACCCACATAAGTATACATGGAAGTAGATCTACTGAGGCCTGCAAATAACCATGGAAGATAGCCTGGAAGCAGCCTCATGAGAGATCCTGAGCCAGAAGGAACCAGCTCAACCACTCCTGAAGCCTTGACCCACAGAAACTGTGATGAAATAAATATGTATTCTTTTAAGCTGATACATTTGGAAGTATTTTGTTACACTGCAATAGATAACTAATATGGCAGAGTCTAGCATGTTTGTAAACTTTTTTCACTGAATATGGTTGTTGAGATTTATCAATGTTAATACATGCAGCTGTAGTTTAACTACATGTATGAATATATCATAGTTTATTCACTCATTTTTAAGTTCATGAGCTTTTTTATTTGTTTCCAATATATGCTACTACAAGTAAAATTCCTGCAACAAATATTTTTCTCACTTCTCACCTAATCATTTTTAATTTCATAACAATCACAAAGCCAACTAATATTCAAGTGCAGATTCTTCAGTAATCAAAATAAATTAGACACGAGGAATTTATTATTTGTCTATACTAGTATGACATGTTTACATTTTTAAGGCAATATTTAATCTACCAAGGTGAAGCCCTGGATTTCTCCACAAAAACCGATCTAAGTAGGTGATATTGGAACTGTAGAATAAAGGTGACCATTGAAGCATATTCCAATCCAAAGCTGAGTCACACAGGTAGCAGTTTCTAATAATTAGCCCTGATTTGAAAAAAATTGACCTAGTTAGCATGCTTTTCCTTCTCTGCTGTTCTAAGCTGAGATGTACTGCAGAATTTCCCAACAGATGTTTCTTTTGTGACTGAGTAGGAGACTTCTCACAGGTGCATTCTCTAGTAGTCACAGGAAGAAAAGTCAAGATGCAGAGCCCCTCCACACTGCTCTCCTGAGCCAGGAGATGGCCGGCTCTGCCCCGCGGCTATGCAGTGGGGCTCCTGAGATGCCTGTTACGCTCTTTGGACTACAGGGGTGAAGATGAAGTTGTAAACCTCCTAAGGAATGGGAACACGCCCTGTCATGTTCTCTCCTGGCAAAACAAGACTGGTTAAAATGTCATCATGAATTAACAAGCGTGCCTGCATGCTTCATGATGTGACAAAGGTCTTAAAAGATTCTCTTCTATTTTCGATTTACAGACTTTTGAAGCTGACATTAAATATTATTCCTCTCATAAAGTGTATTTGGTAAAATGTTATCACTTTAGCAGGCTCAGTTATTGTATTAAACATATTTCTTGATGTTTTTATATTTCCTATCACATATTGATAGGAAAAGAGAAACTAGCAAATGATGACCTCCCAGTTTTAGCTATAGCCATAGAAGTGGAGCACCCCAAACACCACTACCGCCCCCGTTGAAACATAAAAGTGCTAAATAAAGAAAAGACAGCTTTGATGAGAGATTTGGCAAATACAGTAACACCCCCACGATGAACAGCCTTGAATGACTGTAATTTTGATGCACACCCAAATGGGTGATCTATTTAAAGGGATGTCAGGCTTGTCAAAGCACCTCAGTAACCATTTCACCACAACCTAAGATTTATTCAAGAAAAATCAAAAAGATCACATATAACATTCCTTCATTATTTGAATCCTTTTTAGAAGCAATCCATATCTCTCTCAGAATATGTACCACAACTCATGTGCATCAATAAAAGAAATACATACTAAGCAAAACCTGCAACCAAAATTGTGTTATCCAGATACTTCTGAACAGAAGAGGCAACAAAGATCGGCCATAGGCGGTCTCCCTGGCCCTTTGGTCCTGTGCAGCTTCCACCTCGGTCTTGCACACTTCGGCCTCCCCCCGAGCCTGCCCCAAAAGCAGAACCCCTCTCAGGACATGAGTTTACTTTGTCTCCTCACCTGCATAGCACACAGCCTTGTGTATCAGAAGTGTTTGAAAGATGACTGTGGAACAAATACAAATTTAAACTTACAGGCTTAAGGATTAAAATAGACAATCAACTGACAGAGAAAAATGAACTTAAAGTTTTCTTGAGCACCCATTATGCTCATTGTCCCATCTTCTTTTAAAAGGATCAGTTGAGGTGTCTCCGGCGAAGGTCAACAGAACAAAATGAGGTTACCAAATATCCTTCCTGCCTGCAGGTCATTAGGCAGACAAATGCCTTCCTGTGGCGGGAAAGCTGATATGAAAGAGAGCAAAGTAAGCACAGAATCTAGGAAATTAAAGGTATTTTTCAGGCAATGAGTTCAGCGGTAAAACCTAGTCCCTGACGTCTAACAGACCCTGCTGGAGAATATTTTACAGCCTCCACCCCAGACTGCTATTCATTTAACAACACATTCGTTACTAAATGTGCATTGTCTAAAGAACTCAATGCTCTCCATAGAATAATTCTGGAAGGCTATCAGAGGAATTTATGAGCGGTGGCTTCTGAGGAAGGGACTGCAGGGAGAGACTTAATGTTTAATGTTTTGCACCATTTGATTTTTTTTTTAACCTTATGCTTACACAGTTTTTTTCCATTAAAAATAGTTGTTTGAAAATGTTTGATTTAAAAAAATAAAACACTCAAAATCATAATATGCCTCAAACGAACATAACAAAGCCAAAAGATAGCACTTAGTGTTTCCCTTACAAGCTGCTTCACTAGCTGTACATCTGAGAGGTCCGTGGAGAGTTAAGGAGAAAGCTTTAATTTCCTGCCGAGGACAGCTTTGGGGGAAAGGGGGTTATTTCTTGTTCACACATGTGAAAACACCCTCCTCAGAGGAGACACAGGTTCTCTGAAGGGTTTGCAGGGTATGGAGATGTCACAGTTGTGCCCAAAGCCCTCAAGTCTTCTACGACTTTAACCTGAGTGGATGGTCACCAGGGCTGACTCCGTATTAAAGGATGATTAAAACAAAGTCAGATTCAGTATTGTTCTTTAGGGAGAAAAACTGAATATTTCTGGGAAAGGGTTTTTTTTTTTTTTATGCATTTTCTACTTAAAAAATCTCAGCCAGGCGGGATGGCTCACACCTATAATCCCAGCACTTTGGGAGGCCAAGGCAGGTGGATCATGAGCTCGGGAGTTTGAGATCAGCCTGGCTAACATAGTGAAACCCTGTCTCTACTAAAAATACAAAAAATTAGCTGGGCATGGTGGTGGGCACCTGTAATCCCAGCTACTCAGGAGGCTGAGGCAAGATAATCACTTGAACCCAGGAGGCGGAGGTTGCAGTGAGCCGAGATTGCACCACTGCACTCCAGCCCAGGCAACAGTGCGAGTCTCTGTCTCAAAAAAAAAATATCTCAAGGTGATTTCTTTCCTTTCACCCCTGTTCTGGGTTGAATTGTGTTCCCCCCAAATATATGTTGAGGTTCTAATTCCCAGGACCTCAGAATGTGACCTTATTTGGAAATAGGGTCTTTACAGTGCCTTCCACAGTTAAAAAGGGGTCATTAGGATGGGCCTTAATCCAACATGACTGCTGTCCTTATCAAAAGGGGAGGTGTGAACAGACACACATAGAAGGCAGATGATGTGAAGAGACACAGAGAGGTTGCCACTGGAACAAGAAGGCCGAGATTGGAGTTATGCTGCCATGAGTCAAGGAGCATGTGGGGCTACAAGAAGCCAGAAAAGGCAAAGGAAGATCCTTCCCCTACAACAGCAGTCCCCAACCATTTGGCACCAGGGACCAGTTTCTTGGAAAGCAATTGTTCCATGGACTGGGAGGGGAATAGTTTCAGGGTGATTCAAGTGCATTACATTTATTATGCACTTTATTTCTATTATTATTACAGTGTAATATATACTAAAATAAATTATACAACTCACCATAATGTAGATTCAGTGGGAGCCCTGTGCTTGTTTTCCTGCAGCTAGACAGCCCTATCTTGGGGTAATGGGAGACAGTGACAGATCATCAGGCATTAGATTCTCATAAAAAGTGTGCAACCTAGATCCTTGGCGAGCACAGTTCACAATAGGGTTCATGCTCCTATGAGAATCTAATGCCGCTGTTGATCTGACAGGAGGCAGAGCTCAGATGGTAACACGAGCAATGGGGAGCATCTGTAAACACAGATGAAGCTTCACTTGCTCACCTGCAGCTCACCTCCTGCTGTGCAGCCTGGTTCCTAACAGGCCAGAGACCACTACTGATTTGTGGCCTGGGGCTTTGGAACCCCTGCCTTTCAGGTTTCAAGGGAGTATGGTCCCCCTACTGACACCTTGATTTTAGACTTCTAACCCTTGGAACTGTAGCACAATGCATTTCTGTTGTTCTAAGCCATTCAGTTTTTGATAGTTTTTAATGGAAACCGTAGGAAACTAATGCAATCAATCATTCCCTGTAACTTCTGTGTTTCAGAGGCTCTCGGTGAATCCTGCAAAGTCTGAGGGCCTGCAGCCTCTTGCCTCATTCAGTGCCTTGTATTTTGCCTCACTGCTCTTAGTCCTCTCATGCTTGCTGCACCTATAGGCCTGGCTCAGTTAGTCTCTGTGCTTGGCAGACCTTTCACCCCTTTGTGGCAGTGGACCTCTTGCTTATCCTCAAGTGTCAGCCCACAGGCATCTCCTCAGGCTGGCTGAACATTCATTCCCTGCTCTTCCCTCATCCTGCCTGTACCTCGTGGCTGCACCTGCCATGATGCTGAAAGCATGTATGGATCTGCATGGCTCAGTGGAGGGCAACCACCCCCTCAAGCCCTCAGAGCAGGTGCCAGGTCTCCTTCATCTTTTACTCTTAATGCCCAGCACATAGATGCTCCATGAATTGTTCCTGAGAAGAACAGCCTTCTTAGTACCGTCAGTAGCACACCATTAAGGAGAGACACACTATTTCCAATCACCTCCAATTAAGAGACAAGGCCCAGAATCTCAGCAGTCTTGTGGTGGACTAGAAAAGAAGTACACAACAAGGAGAAACTAGGCCATCTAGTGTGTTTCTAGCACTTCTGCAGCAATTGTTCCTCCCCACTCAGAGGCCACATGAGATAAAAGAGCCCAGAACAGTCAATGAGACCCCAAGAATGGCATCAGATGTAGGTTATAAATCTGTCTGGGGTATTTTTACTCCCATTGTCTCTCACTTGTCTACATGTACATCTGCATTGATTTCATTCGGTCATAAGTTCCTTTGGGGCTGTAACCTCCACCTCAGACAGTGCCATTCAGTGTCCTCTGGGAACTGAATAAATGATTGCTGAATTGAAACTCCAAAACAATGGAGACCAAACAAATGGGTAGATGTGAAAGCATTCCCCGAGCTAAGTGGTGGTTTCATTCCTCACTTCTCTAACACCAAAAGAACACGTTTAAAGAATTAATGATTTTGAAGGCACAAAAAAGAAAAGTAGAAATAAAAGCCCTATTTTTCTAATAAAAATTTTTCTCTTGATCATCCACAAATCATAGGACTACATATATTAGCATTCTATCTCATTAACAAGTTACTGCCAATTCTCCACAGTGAACGAATAAAGAAAAAGTTCACCTAATAAAAGAGGTTAGCTCCTAATTAGGACCAGGCTACAGAATTTGCCAGGTGTAATTTTCCACTTCGAATTGTTCTCGGGTTGACCTTGGCTGGTATTAAGGACATGGGTTTGAAAACACATCTTTCCTTTGCCAGCACGTCCCCATAAAGCACCAGCACCTTCCACAGACCGTTATTGAGTCTGTCTCCTCCCTTAGTACCCAACTCCCCATCACCCCGCATTGCCTCTAGCTTTTAGGAATCTTCTCAAAGAGGAATTAACTTGCACTGAGACCCAGGGGGTAGCAGAAAAGGCACAAGACTTGGAGTCAGACAGGCCTGGTGATTCTGCAATGCCTGTGTTGCGTGTCCCTCTGACTCTGATTTCCCAGTGGTATAATGAAATCATAACACCTACTTTCACGGGGGTTAAACACGAGGGTGGTTTATAATGGTATGAAGCAACTGCTCACACATGTTACTTCCTTTCTGTTTTGAGTCCTGTCATCAGCTGTGGCATTCCTTTCCATTCTGCCCTAGACACCCAGAGAAGCTATGTAAATCTCCTAAGAATGTGAAACTAACATACGGTAAGGGCAAGATTGAAAACGTTGACCCCCAAAATGTTCAATTTGGCTCTGCTGCCCACCCCATATCTCACCTTGAAAATTGACTGCACTAAGCACACTGTCTTAGCCATGTCTGCCATCCTTTGGGGCTCAAGCAAGTGAGTTTGGAGGGGAGGATGAGGCAACAAGGTAGCCCTGTGCAAGGACCCTGTACCTGCTTGGAACCCCAATGTCCTGGCGGTGCTGACACAAAGAATCTCCCTGCTTACCCTGCTACCTCTGCCCCACTGGATTCTGAGTAGATGGTGTAAATCCCTTGAAGGTATTATTTATTTATTTCCAGGAAATCATCACCACTTATCTTCCTATCCCATCCCAGTTGGTTCTCCCAAATGCCCCGTGAGGTCCCAGGTATGATTGATCTGTGTGGTTATTTCATAATGAGGCAAGGGTCAGAGCTTTATACAATCACTTCATCCATATCGATTGCCTCACCACATGAATAGAAAACCCATGGAAAAGTTCTATAAATGCACACCAAGCAACCCAGCTTCCTAAGTCAGCACTTTGGAAAACTTTGGGGCTCTGAAAATTTTCCAGTGGTTCCAGAGATGTCAATGTGACTTTCAGGGACAGGACAAGGGTGTGGAAGTTTGGGAGGAATGAAGGAACAATGATTTAGAGCTGAGGCCAATTCTGCGCCCACATTACTGTAATTGATAGGTATCTGGGAAATTCTTACAGAACTTCAGACTTCCCTCGATTCCTTTTAGGGCTTGTTATCTCTGTTTGTCCCAAGTGGGCCCTACTTTCTCAGCTTGAGGACTATGATCAAGAAAGTTATTTCAAGGAAAAAATCAGTTAAAATCTCTACAATTTAGAAATCAAGGACTGTAACAGGCTGTGGAAGACAGCAAAAAGAATGAAAAATAAGTATAGGGAGATAATTTTTCTTGGCCAATACTTATAGACTTAGCAGGTGATATAAGTTATTTTCAAGAAGATGAAGAACCTGAAAGCAAAGTTCTTAACATGCCAGTAAGTTTTAAAGGGGGAAGGAAAAAGATTTCTTTTTCTCTTGTATCTCAAAGGGAATTGTATAAATTTCAACAATCTTCCTTTAGTTAAAAAGACTTACCTGAATTTGGTTATATAGATACTCAAGTTTACAAGGGATAATTATAATACAATCCAACTTTTAGCAAACCCCCAAAATTGCATTTAAATTACTGTTATTTCCTTCAGTGTAATCATCTCCAAAGCAATTATTACCACAAGTTTTTTAAAAACTCCATTTCAGAATTATTTTCAGAACCTGAGGGATATTTCTCCTCATTAGTGGTAAACATTTGTTCTTTGAGAGAAAATTTAATTTTTGGAAATGGCCCAAAACCGATGTGATCAGTTTAGGTAAAAACAGCTTTGGTCAAATAACAAGATGAGACCGAGATTTTGTAGTCATTGATTTCAAAACCAGTTCCCAAAGAGAAGTTTGAAAGTGTATTTTCCACAATGGTAGCCTTGTTAAAATAGGTGTTTTCTTTCCCAAGATGATGGTGTTCACTTAGCTTTATGAAAAGCGTCCCTTCTCTTTTTGAGCCTAAATCTCAGTATTGCATTTTTGCTAGCTGCTTTTCAAAAACTTTTAATTAGACACTCATGACTTGATGATACTACTTCTTTCACCTGGGATCAGTAATTTTTTCTTTTATAGTGTGGAAAATTAGTTCTCTTAGAACTCACAGAACTAATTAGCTAGTAGAAAGGCCACTGTGGATTTGCTGGACTGCCTTATTCTTTAGTTTACAATATTTTCTGGCATTTGTAAGCTGTTAAGATTAGTGCTAAGTTGTAGCTTTACCACGTTTCTGACTCCAATAACATGTAGAGGTTAGGTGGGCCTCCTCTCTTCTCTAATTTAGGAGCTTATTAAGAGACTTTTACTTACTTCAAAAGTGCACAACCATTAAGGTTATCAAGTGCTAATCTCTGCCATGCCATCACAAGAGACAAGGAACAAAATTTTTCTACACCCACAGTGTTTATGCATGCTTTTGGCTCAGTTCCTGTGGCAATTTCTCTACATTCTGGGGAAAGATCTATGTTGGTACCTATGGGAAGAAAAGAGATACAGTTATTTAGAAATGATGTTCTCTCTGGACTCCTTTGGAGCATCTGTGTATCTCCCCATGGTCCAAGCCTGCCTTTTAAATTCAGTTGAGTAGAACGTACATGGGCATCTTCTCTGCTCCATGCTGAGGCCACAGCAGGCTGAGATGGGATCCTAGCCGAGTGTTTGGGAACACAGTGGAGTTACCCAGGCTACCAGGGGTGCCTGTTCCACAGAGGTCAGCTGTCATGAGCCCATCTGAAATTGGCATCAGGCTACAACAGGGTGTGTGTTCCCTTGGGCCATAACAGAGGAGCACACTCAGAGGAGGAGCCTCAGGCACCTTAGAAAACTCCAAGTTAAGAGGCACAGAGAACGGCCTGCACAGAGTCTTTTGGATGGCAGCTCCTAAGGGTGAGTGTTCCACCTACTGACCCAACCCGATATTTTGGGATTGGGGGTAGAGGTTTTCCACCCCATGAACAAGGAGGATGTTCGATGCCATGCTGACCTACTGTTAATGTGAGTGTTTACCTTCGTCACTGATGCTTACCTGGGTATTTTCATTTGATTCATATAATTTATTAATGTATGTAAATTGAGTTTGACATTTATATTCTTTTATTTACATAATTAAAATTTTGTGCCTCTAGATTAGAAAAGGGTGTCATGTTTATCCCTTTCGGTGGTTATTTGACATCACTAACCACTCAGAATGGCTTATCAAAATGGAAAGTGAAGACAGTTATTCTTCTAAACTAGTATCAAGTGAATCACTTGCTCAGGAAGTTGGAGAATATAAAGTTAGATTCTGAATTGAATCCCTAAGTTCTCAGTAATATTTGTATGTAGCACATTCTACCTACAAGTTTGCTGCAACTTTGAAACAGAATAGAATCTGCCCTGGAAAATGAGTTTTGCCTGGAGTCAGTATTTTCTGGTGGTCGGCTGCCTAAGACAGGGAAAGTACCAAAGAAGCCTCAGAATAACTGGAAAGATCACATCTTGTGTGCCTTCCCTCCTCTGTTCCTCTGTTGCTTGTTTCTCAATCTTTGCTTCAGAAGCTGGTGGTAACTTAAATACACATTGTTTATACAGATAACTCTACTAATTTGTCACTGTATTGTCAGCACAAAGAAAAATTTATTGAGAGAAATCTGCTTGCAAAATACCTCTCCTCCCACTCTGCTCACACATCAAAATATCCTCTGTTTTTGACACATACAAATGTGACTTTAATAAGAGAATAAAATATAGACTCGCTAAGCATTCCTGTACCATTTCCCATCCTTTGTTTCTTCAGCCTCTCTCTCTTTCTCTCTCTCCTCACTATTCATCTTTGAGTCTCCTGATTTGTTGGGGTGGAGAAGGGGTTGATAGGTCTAGTGTGGGGACAGCAGTGATGAAAATCTCTAACTCCTGAGAGACACAGGTCAAATTTCTCTGTGTGCTGGCAAAGAAACACACGGTCACTGCCAAAACCACAGAGTAAAGTCTTCTAAAAATCCCCTCAGACAGCGATGTTTTAGAGTTAAGCCTTTTCATTTATATTTGGATAACCACCTGTTGACTTCTACTGGCGCTTGTCAAGGGCGGGTAGATGGCGGGAACCTGGAGCAGAATTAGCCCATTCAAAGGGCTTGGTATTCCCCTTTGAAGAAGCTGCCACTGTTTTTAACTGAGCCTAGTCAAGGCTCATAAGATCAAAACATGAAAAACAAAAAGGAAAGCGTTTACTTGGGACAGGGTCTCACTCTCCTCTTTGAGATTATCACAGCATTCTCAGACCATCCCTTTTAATCCAGGAATCAATTAGAGCAGTCTTTACAATGTATTTCCTAGTCCTGAAAGGCAGTCAGTGAGAGCCAGGGGAAAAGACAAAGGAGAAAATCCATGCTGGATGTGGAGGGTGCAATGGTGGGTCCTGCCCGATGACTCCTGCTGTGGCCACACATTTTCCAGGGCAGGCTTTTTCTCTGCTACAGAGGAAGAAGGTGGGTTGGAAGCACATGAAGCCAGAAGTGAAAGAACGAAGTGCAAAGTATGCTTCAGTTAGGAAAGTCTCATTTCAGCCAAATTGCAAGTTTGTGATAGGAAAAGTGCCTGCCATAGGTTGACATCTTTGGTGAGATGCGGACACTCAGTACTGACTGAGTTACCTAATTCTCCAGTTGACCTAGATTAAGCCATTCCACCTACATCTCGGGGTTTATAATGAGCTCCTTATGTCTCAGGGGAATGGATCTTTGGTAGGTACTTCAAAGGGCAAATGAAAAACTGCAAATGTTCTATTGCAGGTGGTGGGGAAGAGTAGACAAGTCTAAGAAATGAATTAACAACAATAAATTCAAGAATTTATGAATGTATACTATACTCTAAGTCCTAAGGAAACACATTGATGAACCCATCATGGATCCTGCCCAAATAAAGGTATATATTATTGATTATTCTTAACAATCCCTAAACGAGATAAGAAGCTAAAACTCAAAACTGTTTAGCTGGCCTGGCATGGTGGCTCATGCCTGTAATCCCAGCACTTTGGGAGGCTGAGGTGGGAGGATCACTCAAGGCCAAGAGTTCAAGACCAGCCCAGGCAATATAGGGACACTTCCGTCTCTACAAAAAGCGAAAAAGTTAGCCAGGCATAGTGGCACACACCTGTAGTCCTAGCAATTTGGGGGCCTGAGGTGGGTGGATCCCTTGAGCCCAGAATTTAAGTCTGCAGTGAGCTGTGATCATACCACTGTACTCCAGCCTGAGCAACAGAGTGAGACCTTGTCTCAAACAAAATAAAATGAAACATAACACAACAAAAATTGTATAGCTGTTTTTCCAGAATAAAACATTCCAATGTCTCTCTTCTGGAAACAATCTTTTGGCCAATTCAAGAGCATAAACAGTGGATGATGTCTTTTACTTACCAATGTAACATTTATTGTGCACCTCTGCAGCGTCAAAATTATGCTAAGGGCTAAGAAGCATACAGGCAGCTGGGGTGAGAAAGGCATCTTCCCTCCTGCTCTGTGAGCTGCGACATTCTGACAAGGGCAGGCATGAAGGTCCACCAGGTTCCTCCTGTACCATGGGGGTGGGTTTTGCCACAGCTTGCAATTCATTGCCCTTTATTCTCATCCATGCCTACTCCAGCCACTCTTCAACCTAGACACTCAACTGAGCTTCCACAGAGCTGGGATAAAATAAGCTGGCTCTGCATGCTGGGGACTAGGGGACCAAAGCCAAACCCAGATGGTTTGTCCTTGACCTCAAAGTCAACATGGTCAGTAAATCAGGGTTTCTGTGAAGTGTTATGGGAATATGAAAGGTAAATATTTGCTTTTGGTGGGAGAGAAACAGAGACTTCTATAGTCCTGATTAAACACAAGATCAGCTACAACCAGGCTTGGGACAGGGCTGGAGCTGGCTAAACAGGATTAGAGCTTTGTTGGAGCTATGAGAGCCAATCGGGTGCTCAATTCCTCAAATTTATTTTTTGGTTTCTTGGTTACTTAAAAGTAGCATTGGGCTTTGAAAGCAGATAATGAACAGATGTGTCACCTAGACAAGGTAGCCTGTGGCAAGAGCAGGCACTCTGTACAGCAAAGAAAGTACATCTACACCTGCCCTTCATTTCCACCCTCACTTTGCTGCCCGTCATAGCCCAGTCCTTCATCGGTACTCTTTGTCTAGGTGGAACTCATCCTTGCCAACCATACTGCATCCTGCAGGTCGCTGCCAAATCATTTTCTCCAAAAGGCCCTTTGCACCTTGTCATAGCCAGATTCCAGCAGGAACAGATGGGCATATGCACAAAATTTAACTGGAAATAGTTTAATGAAAGAACTGTATACAGAAGTGGATCAGGATTCAGATACTACCAAAGGATGTCAAATACTGAGGGACTAGCAAAAGTAAGATCTTGCCCCGGTCTGAAAGGCTAAGGGGAGAAAGATGGACTCCCTCAACTAGTGAGAGCCATAGCTATAGAAGAGGGACTGCCCACCAAAGTCAAGGCCTAGAAAAATATGATCACTGTAAAAGCCATGGCAGGAAGAGGATGATGCAATGAACATTCCAGCTTTTCTCTCCCCCATCTCTCAATGGTTACCCACTGGTTAAACCCAACCAGAAGCTGAAGGGAACCCCGCTTCCCTCTGGAGTCCCTGCATGGGTTCAGTGTCTGTGACACAGAGCAGGGTAGAAAGGGTGGAGAATGAATCTGAAGGGGAAGGAGTTCTTTTATATCAGTATCTCATATAATTCCTATGGCTAAATTGTAGATTGGCATCTTACCCATTTTACAGATGATGAAATGAGGCTCGGTCCGATTATACATCTTAACAAAGGCCTCACAGCTAATAATATGGCCACAAAGAGTCAGAATTCAAATTCAAATTTGTTGTATGACTCCAAAATCTGTGTGCTCTAGCCAGGGAAGCCGCACCGATGACTGGACTAAGGGATTGGTGGGGTCTAGGAAAGGAGGAAGATGGGAGATCTGAAGATGTCATTCAGGGGTTGATTCTGTTGACTTTGATCACGTTGAGGCCATGAACTGAAATAGGAAAACCAGGAGGGACATATTAGTTTTATGTGCCCACCCATGCTGAATCTGAGGGCCCTAAGGGAAACAATCATTTAGTGGATGTGTCTAGCATGCGATGTGAACACAGGTCTGGAGTATCCGGAGGGCTCAAAGCCAAAAAGAAATATTTACAACCATGGAGTAGGGTGATGGCTAATACCTTGAGGGTAAAGGACATCACCCAGGGGACTTGCTGGGCAGAGATGAGATGAGGACTCAGGCAGGGCCATCCAAGACCCCTGCACTGAGCATTTCCTCATTACCAAGGGATTTCAAGGCATTTCATAATGCCTAGCCTGCCACAAAAGGCCTTCCTCCACTGGGCCCCAGACTTCAGCATTCTTTCTCACTGATTCCAGCAACCAACTCTCTTCTCTGGTTAAACCTACCCGCACTCTCCCAGCTCTTCCACTTTCCCATACCCGAAGCCTTGACTTGTCCATGCTCCGTTCCTCCTTTGAGGCACACTATGCCCTAGGTGATGGCTCCCTTTTATGACCTTCGGTAGTCCCCACATCTTCACCCCACAGCACATCCTGTCTTACAGACCCTGTGTGTTTTGTCTCCATCTGTATGAAGAATTAGGTGCTCAGCATACATTGGATGTAGATAAATCGAAAAATACTAGTTGGCTTAATCAGTTGCTTATTTTGGAGATGGCCAAACATCAGTAAGGCCAGCTTTTTTGTTTTATTCAAATTAGCTCACCTTGGCCAGGCATGGTGGTTCACACCTGTAATCCCAGCATTTTGAGAGGGCAAAGTGGGAGGATTGCTTGAGACCAAGTTAGAGGCCAGCCTGGGCAGCATAGCAAGATCCTGTCTCCACAAAAAATTTTAAAAATTAGCTGGGCATGGTGGTATGTGCCTGTAGTCCCAGCTTCTCAAGAGACTGAGGCAGGAGGATCACTTGGGCCCAGTAGGCTGAGGCTGGGGTGAGCCAAGATTATGCCCTGCCTGGGCAACAGAGCAAGACATTGTCTCTTAGAAAAAAAAAAATAGCCCACCAGTTTGGGCTACTTTATGTCCAAAACAGTGATCCAAACATAGTAATGGCAATATTATCAGAATATCTGGGTGGGCTTCCAAAGGGACTATATGAAAGGGAATGGCACTTATTGGGATATATATTATAGTGCCTAAAGTCATGATGGGCGCAGTAGGTAGTCACTGGTCAACTTCTGACCATAGCACATACTTCCTTATAATTTGGGGCAAGTTACTAAATTTCCCTCAGTCTCAGTTTCCTTACTTGTAATAGTGTCACTTATTTAATAGGTTTACCATGCAGATCAAATGAGATAATGCTTAGCCCAGGCCTGAGAGCTAGTAAGACCTTAATAAATGCTAGAAATCATTGTTATTATAATTACTTCAGCCCATCGAGTCTAGCTTATTAGAGCTAGAAGGAACTGCATAGAAAATTCAGTCCCAGCACTTAATTTATAGATGAGCAAATGGATGCTCAGGTGTCAGGACATGATCTGGTGGAGCTCAGATATAAAACAAGTCCTGTGTTCCTTCGTCCACTGGCCAGCACTACTCAAGAGTCTGTGTCACATTTTATACCTGCACAGGCCCATGCTTTACTTGTATTACATGCAGTGAGGCAGAGTGATCTAGATCTGTTTTTTGTTCATTATCTGAAGAGATACAACATTTATGTCAAATCCAATCTACCTTGATCAGACAGGAAAATATAATAAAACATTTAAGACAAATCTTTATAGAGCAAAAGTTATACCAGTTTGTAGTTACAAAAATCATTGCTGTGACCCTAATTAATACCAACACTTACGGGAATAACGAAAGCAAACATGTGAAGAGTAAGGTTGAAGTGAAAGTCACAGGGGTGTTTTGTGTATGACTGGTTTTTTGTCAGTTTTTGGGTTTTGTTTGTGTTTTTAGATCACTGTCTGGGTCAGAGAAAAACACTTGTAATGAAAATGTCCACCTATAGGTGGCAAACTTGTACTGCTGTCATTCTGTCCTTGAGTGCCCTTGCAAGTAAATGTCACTGGGAATGGAGATGAAAGTGAAATTTGAAGAAAGAAAACAAGAAATCTAAATGGATCCAGAAACAACATTCTCACAAAAATTTTAAATAAAAAAAAAACACATAATAATCTCACAAGATACTTAGTCTGATTCATCTGCAAGAATACCTCATGAAATTGCACCAAATGCATTTATTCAGGATCCATTTCAGAGTTCCTACAACATAGCACACCCTGGTTTAGAGTGGGAAAGACACATCCCTGCCTTGAGAGTGCTGACAGCTGGGAGCCTTCCACCCGCAAAGCACTTCCAGCAACTTCTCTCATCTGACTTTTGCTGTTGTCCCCGATGTCACAGATAAGAAGAGACGCTCAGAGACACCGGGGGAGTGGCAGACTGGAGCCCAGCTCCTTAGAGTCCAGGTATGTCTCTGTCTGCCACTTTATGCTACTTCAATGTAAGGCAGAAAGTGACAAAGTGATCCAGGACTGGGGGCCAGGAATAACTAATTCTTTGGGGTATATCACTCACAGGAAAGCCTCAGTGGTTCTTCCAGAGCCTTTGTAAATAGAATGACCTTGGACTCTCTCATTTCTGCCCTTCACCCTGGCTAACCAACACTTACTCCCTAATCGTGAAAGGGGGGTTGTTTCCCAGAGTGAGGGTCAGGATCCCCTGGGGACTCTAAGGAAAGTAGTGAAGACTTTAATTTACAGTGGCCAGGCTTGGTGGCTCACATCTGCAGTTCCAGCTACTCAGTGAGGCTAAGGTAGAAGGTTCACTTGAGCCCAGGAGTTTGACGCTGCAGTGAGCTATGATTACATGCCACTGTTCTTCAGCCTTGGTGACAGAGTAAAAAAAAAAAAAAAAGACTTTATTAACGAGAAATAATTCTTTTTTTTTTTTTGAGACAGAGTTTTGCTCTTGTTGCCCAGGCTGGAGTGCAGTGGCGCGATCTCGGCTTACTGCAACCTCCGCCTCCCGGGTTCAAGAGATTCTCCTGCCTCAGCCTCCCAAGTAGCTGGGATTACAGGTATATACCACCATACCCGGCCAGTTTTGTATTTTTAGTAAAGATGGGGTGTCTCCATGCTGGTCAGGAACTCCCGACCTCAGGTGATCCGCCCACTTCAGCCTCCCAAAGTGCTGGGATTACAGGTGTGAGCCACCGCACCCAGCAAGAAATAATTATTCTACCCTACTTTTAAAAACTTTTGATATAGTATACTCATTTAAATGTGTTTAATTAAAACAATATTGAGTGCCTGTTTAAATGTATAAAGAGGGTACAATGTGTTTTTTCATGCATTCCTTGCTCCTTTGAAGATTTTCCTATGTATCATCCCAGGCTTATCCCTAAGTATTTACATATATGTAGATACGTTAAGTGTGGATATAGAGAGAATTTTCTTTGCCCAATTCATGTAGTACTCTGCTGCTTGCTTTTTTCATTTAACAACATAGCTTGGAGAGCTTTAACTAGAAATATGTTATGCAGTTTAACGTGGCATGGGGTTTATAGTTTGAATGTACCATAATATATAAACCATTCCCTTCCCTACTGGTGGCTGTCTAGGTTGTTTTTGTTTCTCACTATTGCAAATAGGTCTGTAGTTAAGTCGTTTTACATATACCTGTGTACATGTACAATATCTCTGAAGGATAAATTCCTTAAAAGAAAAAAATTGTTGGACCAAAGCATAGCTATGCATTTTGAATTAAAAAAAATACTGTTAAATTAACTCCCACAAAGGCTGAACTGCCTTTTTATTGACCCTACCTCTCTCTCATTAACTTTCTATTCACAACCTTTACTGTGGGCCACTTTTATTCTGTTTTAACTTTTGTTCTGTTTTGTTTTGTTTTGAGACATGGTATCCCTCTGTCACTCAGCCTATAGTGCAGTAGTGCAATCATGGCTCACTGCAGCCTTGACCTCTTGGGCTCAAGGGTATCCTCTTGCCTCAGCCTCCTGAGTAGGTGTGACTATAGGCACAGACCACTATGCCTGGCTAATTTTTACAAAATTATTTTTTGTAGACATAAGGTCTTGCTATGTTGCCTAGGCTGGTCTCAAACTCCTGGGCTCAAGTGATCCTCCTACCTCAGCTTCTCAAAGCTGGGATTACAGGTGTAAACCACTGCGCCTGGGCCTATGTTTTAACTTTAATCTTGAAGTCTTCCTTCTCCCTCTTTCTCTCACCACACACTCATTTCACCGAAAACTCTGTTGGATTTACTTTCAAATACATCCAGAATCTAGCCACTTCTCACCACCTACTCTGCTATCACTTGGGTGAAGCCACCATTACCCCTGCACTGGATCCCTGTAGTAGTCTCCTACGCATCTCCTTGCTTCTGTTCTGCCCTCCTTCAAACTACTGTCAACACAGCAGCCAGAGTGACCCTATTAAAACAAGTCAGATCATTTCACCCCTCAGCTCAAAATCCTGCAACGTATCCTCACTTCACTTCGTGAAATCCTTATGATGACCTCCAGGGGCCTATGTGATCTGCACCTACATTCTCTTCTCCTATATTCTCCTCCTCCCCATCTGTACTCTGCCATGGACACTGACCTTCTTGCTACTCCATGAATCCTCCAGGCACACCCCACATGAGGGTCTTAGCAGTCCTCTCCTTCCTGATATCCACTTGACTAACTTCTTCACCTCCTTCAAGTTGGCTCAAATTTCTCTTTCTCAGTAAAGCCCTTCCAATACCCTTATTCAATACTGCAAACATCCCCACCAGCATCCTATACTCCTTGCTCTTCTTTTTCTTTTCCCAGAGCATTTACAACCCTCTTACCTGCTATGTAATTAACTTTATTATGTTCATTGCCTACCTCTCCCATTTGAATTTCCATGCCACATGGGTGGGAATCTTTGCTGTTTTGTTCACTGAAAAAAATCTTTCATAAATATCTGTTGAATTGGAGTTGCCATTCCTCTCTCCATTGCAATGGTGAAATAGCTTTAAAAAGCTGTGGTTTTGACACTGAGTCATTCCCTTGTGGATGATGTTGTCCTATTGCCTTTTAAAGATAAGTTTCAAAAAGGAAAAAAAAATAGAAAAATTGGACATCATCAAAATTTTAAACTTTTGCTTGTGAAAGACTCTGTAAAGGGGATGAAAAGACAAACTACAGACTGGGAGAAAATATTTGCAAATCACAAATCAAACAAAGAATATATATAATCTCAAAACTCAACTGTAAAAACACCACACACAGGCAATTCAATTAGAAAATGAACAAAAACAAGAACAGACATTTTACCAAAGGGGATACAGAGATGGCAAATAAGTACATGAAAAGATATCTAACACTATTTGCCATTAGGAAGATGTAAACTAACAAACACCACAATGATATCAGACCTATCTGAATGGCTAACATAAAAAAAAAATCACGTCAAATGCTGGCCAGGCAAGGTGACTCACACCTGTAATCCTAGCCCTTAGGGAGGCCAAGGCGGCTGGATTGCTTGAGCCCAGGAGTTTGAGACCAGCCTGGGTAACCCTGTGACACCCCTTCTCTACAAAAAATACAAAAATTTGTCAAGTGTGGCAGTGCATGCCTGTAGTCTCAGCTACTTGGGAAGCTGAGGTGGGAGGATCACTTGAGATTGGAAAGTCGAGGCTGCAGCATGCCTGGGTGACAGAGAGAGACATGATTTCAAAAAAATAAATAAATAAAATGCTAGTGAGGATGTGGAGAAATCAGATCACTCATACATGATGGTAAGGATGTAAAGTGGTACAGTCACAAATATAGTTTTACTTTTTCTTTTAAAACCAAAAATGGACTTCCCATACCACCCAGCAGTTGTACTTTCAGGCATCTGTCCCAGAGAAATGCAGACTTATGTTCATACAGAAACTTGTACAGCAATGCTCATAGCAGCTTTATGTATAATATACGAAAACTGGAAACCACCCAAATGCTCTTCAACAGGGTGAATGGTTAAAAAAACTGTGGAACATACATACCATTGAATATTACTCAGAAATAAAAAGGAATGAACTACTGATACACGTAACAATATGAACTGATCTCAAGAGGTTGTGCTGAGTGAAAACACCAATCTCGAAAAGTTACATTATATATGATTCCATTTACATAACATTCCTGAAACAAAATTATCAATGGAAAAGAGATTAGTGGTGTCCAGGGTTTAGAGATGGGGGTGGGGGGAAAGAGAAAGCTGTAGCTATAAAGGGGTAATATAAGGGAGTCTTGTGGTGATGGGTGCAATTCTGTACCTTAATTGTGGTGATGGTACACTAAGCTACACATGTGATCAGACTGCATAGGTCTATGAGCACACACACACAGATACACACACGCAGGCACACACACACGCACACTCATGAGTACAAGTGTAACCGGAGAAACCTGAATGAGCTCTGTTAATTGTACCAGTGTCACTTTCTTGGTATTTATACATACTGTAGTTATGCAAGATGTTACTGGGGCAGGCAAGGTAAAGTGTGCACCAGAATTCCCTGTACATTTCTTTGCAACTTCCTGTAAATCCATAATTATTTCCAAATTGAAAAAATAAAGGGCAGGGCGTGATGGCTCATGCCTGTAATCCCAGCACTTTGGGAGGCCGAGCACTTTGGGTGGATCATGAGGAGAGGAGATCGAGACCATCCTGGCTAACACGGTAAAACCCCGTCTCTACTAAAAATACAAAAAACTAGCCAGGTGTGGTGGCGGGTGCCTGTAGTCCCAGCTACTCGGGAGGCTGAGGCAGGAGAATGGTGTGAACCCGGGAGTCGGAGCTTGCAGTGAGCCGAGATCGCGCCACTGCACTCCAGCCTGGGCGACAGAGCAAGACTCCGTCTCAAAAAAAAAAAAAAAAAAAAAAGTTAAGAAAAAAGTTTCAAGAAGAAATCCAGGTCAGCTTTCAATTGGGATGTTTTCCCGTGGGGTTACTCTCCTTATTTCCAATACATCTAACTTTAACTTCTTTTTATTTGGTCTTTTTCACTTTTCGAGGGAAAGCCCGAAAATACTTACTTGAGTGAACATTATTCTTACGTGGTTCTGGGTAAGCTACTCAGCTCTCTGTTCTTCAACCTTTCCTTTGGAAACTTGGGGGAATATCATCTGTCCCCATCCTCATGGGAATGTAGAGAGTTACAAACTCACAGAAGTTCCAATTAACTCCTTCCATGCTGAAATCATAGAGCAAGTGGGAAGTGAGGTGAGCATTCTCCTCCAATAAGCACCCACCACATTCTGGTCACTGCACAAGCACTTCAAATACACTGTCTCACTGGCCAGGTTTCAGCTCATTCGAAAAAGATGTGAAGGTCATATATAAACTACAGCATTGCTGACCACTGAAGAACTGATAGCTGATAACATTGCTAAACAGCAAGAGTTCTTACTGGGTTTATACTTCTCAAATTTCCAATTAGTCAAAGCTATAGTAATATTTAAGTTGCTTTTTAAAAATGCACAAGCTAATTCTCTAATGCAATTTTCAAAATAAGCATACTTGGCTCTTTTTAAAGCATTTCCCCTTGAATTTGATCAATAGATTTTGGAACCATTTTAAACACGTGGATGTCCATCTTTTTGTAAAACTTTCTCCTCGGTGCTTCCCACCTCCATGTGTCCATCTCTTTTTCTTCCTCACAGTAGCATTTCTTTTCCTTCTCTACTTTCTCTGGGATATGCCCTCACTAAACAGATTTGCTCTGTCACCTCTATTCTTATACTCCCTGGGAATGAAATGTTACTTGTGGGTCACCCTTTAAGCACTGAAACTACTGCAAGATTATTCCCAATACATCATGACAAACATTCTTTGAAGTGTGTCACATGAGCCCTGAATCAGCAAGGAGGATAGTATTGCGAGGGCTGTTGCTAGACTATACAGTGCCTTTGTGCAAATTAGAAAAAGACCTCCCTCTGGATGGGACACAGGACTGAGCCAGGGCTGAATTTCAGTCTTTACCTGCATGGATGAGACACAACCTCCTCAATAAGATTCAGAAGCTATGGAAGGAGCTCTCAAAAGTAAATTCAGCTCATTATCACTTTTGTACCCAAATCCATCATTGACTTACAGTGGTTCCAAGAGTGATCACTTGACTCATTTGTGACCCAATTTTTTTCTGTGTTAGACTAAAAATCTATAAAATACTTAGACATGAGGTTTTACAAACCTGTCCTGGACACATTTCTTGTTTATCATCATGACATTTATCATCTTATTTATCATCATGACAGTGGTGCCAGTACTCATTGGGAGATCAGCAGATCACTCAGCTTTGGGACAAAACAGAGAGTTTTAAGTAAGACGGGGGTACACCAGATATTTTTATCCTTGTTTAGTTTTCCTCTTCCAGTGCAGTGGTCTCTGACTCAACAAAGCCCAACATTCACAACCCGCTGTCAGGGGCCTGATGCATGCATTGTCTTGAGTTGAATGAAAACATTTGACTCTTTCTGTCAATTTGCGGTGGAACACACCTTCCAGACTTTCTACACTATGTGATACCAGCTCTGAATATTTCCTATTCAGTGTTCACCTCTGTCAGCTAGTCTGAAAATTGGACCCAGAAACACTTGACAAATCACTGGCCACATTGTGGTTACAGGCGGTGACACATTGCTGCTGCTGCTGCTGCTGCTGCTGCTGCTTATTCATGAAACTGGAGATTAACGTTCCATTTCTGAGATGTAAACTAGGGAAAACCCCATATAAAGCACCAGCACTGAGCAGAATAACAGAAAGACAATTTTCAACTGAAATGCCAGTTATTAGAAGTCATGTGGAGTCAGGAGTTGCCATGGAATCTATTTGTTTCTAAACTGGCTCCTCCTGCTGGAATAGTTTCTCATTATCATGTCTTTCTTATGGGGTTGGGGGAGAAAGAAAGTGAGAGTGCCATCTCATATAAAACTATGTTATAATTCCAAAGCACTGAGGCCCTACAATGAATAGAAAATTAAAAGTTTTAAGGAAAGTTAATGTAAAATTTTAATACCCATTTATATTGTTGTTTGGCTTGGAGTAAAACAATCACATTGCCATCAAGATTTCCTTTCTGTGACTTTTGATTATTCAAGGAGAATACACAATGGCTTATGGTACAAGATTTATCTTCACAAGCTAGTTATCAGATCTCCAGGAGTGAAAATAAATGTCAAAGCAGATCTAAACTGAGATGGGCTGCACATTTGCAGTGCACTTGTTTTCCCCTGTTTTCTCCTACGTATCATTTTTATTTAGATTCTTAACCAGACCATTATGGCTTTTCCTCCTGTGAAACTGCTGATGAGTCTATCCCCTTGTTTCCTCCAAGTTATTTGTTCAAATCACAAGAAGTGATTGGCTGGCATATGTTAATTCTTGAGTTGTTTCTGTGGTAAAGTCTCCCATGTGTTTATAGGTAAAATACAGAAACAGATTGATCAAATATCAACTTGGGACAATTAAATTTGAAAACATACAGAATCCAGAAATTAACCACTGTTTTAACATATGTACAATATAATTGATTATAATTAGACAGGAGATCTGTTGAATGAAGATACATTAGAATTATATTTGCATATTTATCTTATTCTGAGTTTTCTATGAAAGAATATTAAATGTTTCATGTGAGTAAAAGTGTTGGTAGATGACTCCAGAACCTTGAACCTGTGTTTCTCATTGTCTCGACTTCCCTATGTTGACCAGTGAGCTCACCCCAGGGATTCAAGAATGGTTCAACTGTATTTAAAACCAGACCCCACCTCATCCTCCTACCCAAGGATTTACCCACCTCAGAGCCAAGAGGGCCCCCACCCTCAAATCATTTGGGTTGACAGTTTACAGTAGAAAAATGCAAGCAGCACTTAGGCATATCAAAAGATGCCAAACCTCCCTAATAACAGAAAAAAATTAAAAGTCAATTTTCATCTATTAGACTGGGAAAAAAGTTAATAATGTGCTTCATTCCAAGATTGTAGGGAAACAGTCACCCTCACACATTGCTGATGAGAGTGTCAATTGGCAAAACTGTCATGGAGGGCAATTTAGCAATATTTATCAGGAGTGCAAATCCATGTATCCTTCGATATAGCAACTCCATTTTTGGGAATTTGTTCCGTGGGTGTACTTGTACACAGGTAAATGACATGTGCACAGTTATCCACTACAGCATTGTTTGTGAAGCAATAATGGGAAACAAACCTAAATGTCCTCAGTGGGTGAAAGGTTAAATAATTTATACTGGTATTACCTGGAATGCTATACAGATGTTTAGGAAAGAAAGGATGAAGAAGCTTTCTGTATACTGTCATGGAAAGTGAAAAAAAATCAAGGTGCAGAACGGTGTGTATAATATAAATCTTAATGTTTGCTTGAAACTCCAGAAGAGTAATAAGAAGCTAAGTAGTTGTATAGCTGCAGACATAAATTGGTAGCCCAAGATCCACTTGCTTGGTTTGCATAGTGTTTTAAAATTGGATTTCACTTAATAATCTGGATTTCTAGGTAAAGAAAATAAGTGAAGCAGGCCAGGTGTTAAGATAAGAAATGGTGCTGGTAGTCTAATCTGTCTGGATTTTCCACTCGGTTTTAGGGTGGAGGGATTCTGCAGTGGGAGCCCTGAGGAGATGAACAGTTTCGTTCCGGAAATGGAGCTGTGACTCATGGATAGAGATCGTCATCCCAAACCTCTCTCATCTGAAAGGGGCTTAGGAACCACTGCTGGGAAAAGGCATGCCCAGCATCCACATCATCCCAGGTGTACCTAGGAGCAGCACTGGCTTATCCATTTCGCACAATAGTCACAGTGCCTAGGGCCCATGTAGTTTTATGGCCTGAGAAAAATGTTTCAATGTTTATTTCTTTTACCATCAGAAGAAAAAAAATAAATATGTAAGAATAACGAATATATGATAATGAAACCAATCTGAATTACACTGATCTGTTTACCAATGCATTTGCAAAATATAATTTTAAAATATTTTCTTATGCAGGATGGAGCCATAAAAGCATGACAAAAGTGCTTAAGGATCAACAAAGCTGTGTCATAACGTTGACCCTGCACAAGAGGAAGCCCTTGCCACTTGAGGGGAGGCCTAGACCTCCCTGGCCCAATGCATCCAGGCAGGGCCCCCTCCTCTAGCGACCACTCCCCCTGCACCAACATCACACACACACACACACACACACCTTGAACCCTTTATGCCTAAGTGGTCTTGAAAAATGAGGGAACAGGTTTGAGGCCAAAAGGAGAACCAATGCTTGTCTGCTATATTTCCAGTGTGTCCCACACCTGGTTGACTGAACCAAAGTCTCTGGACTTGTTTCCAGCAACATAGCTGAGAATCCTGAAACACTGGAACATTCTGAGAGCACCCTGTGTATTTCCCTGCTCTTCTTAAGCCAAACTCCCCATGGAAGGTTGGTCTGGCTAAGGCCCCGACTTCCTCTCCCTTTTTTGAGACTAACCACTTTCCTAAGGAGGCAGGAATAAGCCATCATCAGAGACCCCATCCTTATCACAGAGGACAGCCTCACTCCTGGGCCTCAACCAGACCGCCCTATCATTTTATGCTGTATGTTCGAGATCCCACAATACTAGGGCCATCGCTTCGTATATTTTCCCTCCTCACAGTCTTCTACTTCAAAAGCAGGCTGAGAAAAAGCAGACTAAGGCAATGGTTCTTAAAGTGCGGTTCTCTCACCAGCAACATCACCTGGGAACCTGTTAGAAATGCAAATAAACTATTGGGTTCCTCCCCAGATCTACTGAATCATAAACTCCGGAAGTGAGGCCCAGCAGTCTGTGTTTTAAGCAGCCTTCCAATCAATTCCCACGCACGCTCAAGTTCCAAAACCGCGCTAACAGCAAAGGCGCCCAGATATTCAAGGGCAGATTCCCATGTCTCGGGCCCAGAGGCGATGAGTTTAGGGTGGGACCCAGGCATGTGCCCCAGACTTCCGAAGCACCGGGTCTCCGGCCCAGACGAGCACAGTGGTACTTTCCCGGGGTCCCGGGGTTGCGACGCGAAAGCGCGAGCAGCTATTGGAGGCTCACGACTTGGAGACGCAACCACCTCAGCGGGGCGGCGCCCCCAACCGGGTTAAGCTGCGACTGTCACTGCGTCTCGGGGCGGGTCCACGGCCCCTCACTGCGCAGCCCAGGGTGGTGCCGGCAACCCTCGCTCTGAGCTCATCCTTGCTCCCGCTTCCCCGCATTCGGAGCTGCCTAGTGGCCCGAGGCCCTCCGCTCCCTTACGGAATGCCAATTCCCGATTCGGACAGGGATTTCCTATTCCTAAATCAAGGTGGGGCCTTAGGGTTTATATTTAAAAGCCGCCCTCCTCCCCCACCTCCATGCCAAGCGACCCAGAGTTTGGTCTGAAATTCGGGAACCGATTTAAGAATCAAAGTGTTTTTCAACCCGAGTTTCCAATCCAGTGTTCATCTACAGAGTTAGAACGCCTCAGTTGTGTGCCTGTATTCAGCGTTGCTGAAATTTATGTACACACAGCGTCCTCAGCTCGATTTCTGGAAAAGAAAAGCGTGAAAGCGCAGGCACCTGGAGCGGCAGGCACCCACCTGCTCCCATCCTCAGAATGCACAGAATCAGACCTCTTTCCCGCTAGCTATTGTATTTTAAAATAATTATATTCTTTAAAGCTTAAAATTTATGTCTGCAAATACAGTGGTGCACAATTCAAGATGCACTTATTTCCCAGCGGCCATTCAAGGTTATATATTAGACCACGGTTTCCAATATCTGGAAAATTAACCAGAATATTTAGAGAAACTATATGAAACTCTTACTTGTATTCGCCAATCTCATTTTCCAACTTGGTGCATTTTCTTTTTTTCTTTCTTTCTTTTTTTCCAGTGTGTAACCACTGAAGTGAATTTGGGGGTATTTCACGGGTCAATTTAGGGAGACAACTGAAAAGCAGTACCTAGGAAAAGGGTTTTTTTATATTTATATACATAAAATATAGTTTTCAAAACGTCCTGATCAGACAAGTAATATTTACCATAACTTCTAAATAGCAAATATGACCCTATTTTGGGGGGCTCCTTCTACACTTTGTTTAGGGTCAAGGCTACAAGTGGCTCTTGTTTCTGCCTCAACATCATAACGACTCTCAGAGATGTAAATGTCTAAATGTGGTAAAAAAAAAAATGGGTCTGGGACAGGATTACATTAACTAATATACTTGGAAGTAGAAAATGTTAATATTTCCTAAGACAATAATATGTCCCTAGATAACTTGTCCTTTTCAGTGACAGAGTGAACATCTGGATGTAACATACTGAGTTGTTCGAGTGACCATCTTCAGATTTTGTATCTTGGTTATAAATATATCCTTCATCCTGACCTTGGACATCGAGCAAAATCCATGTCTGTGTGCTTTGTGCAACTGTGCATGTGGGATGCGCGAGCATGCAAAAGTGTATGTGTGCGTCCCTAGCAGTCTGCAAAAAAATAAAGAGAATGGTGGTGGACAGAAATCATTCTAGTTTTGATAAGATGCTCAAACAGCCTGGAGCAAAGAAGAGTCATTAGAGGAGTTTTCGGAAGACAGGGTGGAGGTCTGTGCCAGAGCAAGTGTCGGGGGCCGAGGCATTGAACCCCGGTTCGGCGGTTTGCACCGGAATTCCAGTATGTGTTCACTCGTTCTCTTACAACCGAAAGTTCACCTTCTCTAGTCTTGATTTTGCCTTTTGCGGGGAAGGGTCAGAAGGCCCTTGAGATGCCCGCTCCCTCTTCTTTCCGGGTGCGCGCGGCATGCTGGACATTGCTCACACAGGGGAGTTGGTTCCAGAATCTACCCGGGCTGGCTCCCCTGGGGTAGAGTCACGGACGCCTGCATGTCCTGACCTCCGGGGTCCAGGGCAGGCTCCATGAGGGCAGCATCCTGGGTTGCCCCAGAGGTGGCGGGGACTCTTGGGGGAACAGTGTCGCCATCACACTAGGCTGTTCGCCCTGCTTGGTGGGGGAAGGAGGGAGATACTTTTTTGCAGCCCCGCATGGGTTTTCTCCCACATCAGGATCGCATTCTGGGTGCCTGAGGGCCAGAGGCTAGGTTTTAAGGCCACCGGCTCAAGGAGGTGGCGGCCTAGACTCTATAAGGATCTCTATTTGGGGTTAGTGGGTCGCCCGTGACCGTCTCTTCCTTCCTGGGGCTTTTCTCCTTATATTGGCAAAGCGAATGGTACGATTAGTCTCTGAGCTTCAAGAAATTCATTTAAAATTTCCCGTGCTAGAGGCGAACGCAAATTCGCAGAACACGTGGGAGGCACCTGAGGTTCCGGTTCACGGTTCACGCCTCCGGCTACAGGGCGCGTGGGGGGCTGGCAGGCGGGGTCGCGGGGAGGGTGCAAAGCCGGGTCCCTGGGCCCGGGCGGGGGAATGAAGGAGCAGCGTTCCGGCTCCAGCCTAGGTTCAAAGATTAGAAAAACAGGTGTTACGTCGTCATGCTAATTCACTCTCTCGGTAAACGCGGCTCAGACAGTTGTGTGCTGAGGACTTAGCGAGAGGCCGTCACCTCGTGGTCGTGCATTCACTTTGTTTATTAAACGACATCTACTTGGCTCATTGACAACTGAGCTTCACTGGGACATTGGAACAGCCCGCCCAGCGCCCCCAGGACGTCAGCCTTAAGCGTGAAGACTTCCTTACTCATTTTGCCCATCTTGCTTCTGAAGGCAAAATTACTGCATTTCTTCTTCTGGAAACCCAGCATTACCTGACTCCCTACCCCCACCCCCCGGAAGTCCCTGCTGTGGACACAGGTTTCAGACCCCAGAGAGGCACTTCCACACCGGCATGTTGTTTTAAGTAGAGATAGGGTTAGAGTAACCGCGGTCTTGACTGAAATCCTCTCTAGAACCCAGTCGAATAGAAAACCACCTCTTAACCCTAAGTGTCACTGATTCGCCTGGCAGCTATATGTGACCTTGTTGGAGGGGAGAGGAGGGTCAAGAAAGGTTATTTCCCCTCTCCACACGCACCCTCCACCGCCGACTTTACATGTAGTAGCCAACTTGACCTTATCTGATCTTTCTGGAATCTTGTGTATAAGTGAGCCACAGTGCATCTCTCGCTATCTTCTAGCTATGTCTTGTTAAAAGTGCATCATTGGGTGGTTGGAAGGCGCCCAGAACCAGATCTCTAAGTGGCTACAGCCACTGGGGAAATGGCTCCTCCTAGATTAGAGTCCATTAGCTGGATTCCAGTTTTGAAAGATCTACAAAATCTCCGTGCTTGTTTCTTTTTCTTTCTATCCAAAACGTTCACCTCCTCCCCCCAGGTGTTGCCCAGATGTGTAAATAACACCAGAAAGCTCCTGTTGTCCTTCTACGACTATCTTACTGCCATCGGGCGGCAAGGAGGTGGCAGATGTCTGTATTTTTGAACAAACACTCTTAAAGTTGTTCTGAATATCAGCAGAATGGCACACACCCCTCTTCAAAGTATTTATTTTCTCAGTGGCAATTAGCGCCACAAACGAGAGGATGAGTGTCCCGTCACTGGTGTTCTCACTGATTTTTATGGCAGATGAAACAACTCCCTCCAAACACACCTCCAGGAGCCGAATCTGGTCACCGGCAGTACCAAAACCAAGCCGGGAGTCGAGTCTGTTGGGGGTGATTCGTGAGGACAATTGTTTTTAGGACAATTTGACTTTTTCTTGATGCTATCTGTTGTGTTTTCTCAGATGAGAGAAAGAGAAGGCGGTTCAAATTAGAGGGTCTCTAAGAGATAATTAGTCAGCAAGAGTCCTGGTGAGCGTTTGTTTAAACAGCTCCTATTAGGGAACTGTGAGCATCGTTAAGTTCATTCATGTAGACTGTATCCTTCCTGTAAGGAATAATCATGTTGGACTTTTGTTTCCTGAAACAAAACCCGACAAAGAGTTGGCTAATGTTTAAGATAAGGGACTGTTGTGAGCTATGTATCTCTATATATCAATCATTCTATTTTGCCCTGAAATGTAAGCTTTTCCCCTAGTGTCCCCCTAGCTGCTCCCCATAGGAAAACTCCCCGACCGAGCTTTCCACGGTGAAAAAAATCAGCCCCAAACCCAAGCCATTTCGAAAAAGACGCACTTCTTTGGGATTAATTTAAAGACAGTTATTGTATTTATTTCCTCTGGCAATGAATTCCGTGTCGCCATGGTTTCAGAGAAACGAAAAAGAGAAAATAAAGCCCCAAACCGGCCTCGCGCACGCCGTCGGCCAGCGACTGCCAGCGGGATGAGCCTTTGGGCGAACCCGGCTTCCTCCGCCAGTAGACCTAACCCGCCCGCCTGACCTCCGCTGCCTCCGGACGTTCCCGGCTCTGCTGGGCGGCCGCGCTGGACTGAGCGCTCAACCACCCGACCCCAGGGAGCCCGAGGAGCGCGGATCGCGCACGACGTCGGGAAGGCCCGGGAGGCCGCGAGCAGCGGCGGCAACCGGACAGCGCCGACCTGGCACCCTGGGCTCATTAGGAGTCCAGCGGCCGCGCCGGCAGTAAGATTCAGAGCCCGGAGCCTGGGCGCGCGGGGGCGGCTCGGGGCCGACTCGTGTCACTCAGCCGTATTGGCCAATGAGCGCCTCGCCCTTGGCCGCGCCAGGCCAATGGGAGGCTAGGAGGCTTGTGAGTGGCATTGAGGGAGGGCGGGAGAGAGGCGGCCCGGGAGTGAAGTTGAAGCTAAACCCTTAAGCTATAAAGAAGTTACGGGGGGCAGTTTTCGGCTTCCAATTAGGAATAATAGTGAACTGGCTTCGTAGCAACTACGGAGGACCAGGATTCTAAAATCACCTCACTCGTCCCAAAGCTTGCATCCTCCTCTTTCTGCCACGCACCCCTCCTCCGATTCATGATCCAGAAAAGGGAGCCGGGAATGTTCTGCTCCTCTCTGCCGGTGGGAAGCGGAGAGGCCGGCGGAGTCGCTGGGTTGGACGGTAGGCATGAGAACAGTTAAGAGATGGGCGCCCCCGAAACCTCTGCCGCTTGTGGGGACTGAAGGTAGGTGAAGCAGAAGACACCCCGCGCCCGCCCAGCAGCCCCGCAGCCCAGCGGTGGTGTGGGAGAGGCCGCGGCGCCTCCCACCCCTGGGGAGCCTGCGACGGGCTGTCGCGAGCGCGCCACCTGTTAACCTGGCGCTGCCGGGCCCCGCTTGTTGCCGCCCCTGCTGGGCAGCCAGAGCGCTGGGTCGCCTTGGGAGTCCCGAGGGACTTGGTGTGTAAGTGTCACTTTTTGAGGAATCCCTCAGACTTGAGACCCAAGTTAAAGAGGTAGCCAAGGTCCAGATCTGCCAAGGTTGGCAGCTGAAAGGCCCCTGCCGCGCCGTGGAGGAATTCTGATTTGCGGAAACCTGCTTTCCTGGGACTTGCGCCCAGCCTGGGCGCGGACTCGGGGACCTGCGGCGGAAGATCCCTTGCGGGTCTTCAAAAATATGCATTTTGTTGTTTGGGCAGCTTCCCAGGGGTCTGGAGGATGTGGCTGGCATGGGTGAGGGAATGCCAGCATTATTTGCAGGGGGCTTTCTCGCTGCCGATTTACCCGTTTCTTTAAAAACAAACCCAAAACGCCTGGCTAGGCGCACTGAGGCCCTTTCCGGCGGTGTTTTTGGAATTGGGACGAGTGTGTGAATACTTGTGGAGCCGCAGATCTCTTATGCTCTGATGCTGTTGTCTTCACAGGGCCTTGAAAGAGTTGTCTGGGGTTCCTGCTCTTCCCAAAGGGGCTCGAAGATACCTTAAATGCCGCGAGACTGAAGAGCAAACGTCAGGGATTATTATGTCGATTTTCCGAGGACCAGGGTTCGCAGCTCGCAGTAGAAGAAAAGACTGGCTCCTTAGGGGTCCCACTGGCATTTGATACCCCGGACGGCCCCCAGGATTGCCCAAATTCCGTGGATCAGCAACTTTCCTATACTGCATCCCGCATTTTCAAAGAACATATTTTCCGTTCACCCCGGCTGGTCTTTTACTGCCATCAATACACTGTTCTTGGTGCAAATACTTCAGCCTCTTTATTCAAAGTATGTGTTATGTTTTTGCCAAATATGATCTCTAATTGAATATTTATTTTTGGTTTTGGATGAATCTGCGGAGCTTAAGTTGTGAGAAGAAAGGGGGAACAAGACACAATGAAAGAAAAGTCCAAAAATGCTGCCCGGACTAGGAGGGAGAAGGAAAACAGTGAATTTTATGAACTGGCTAAATTACTGCCTTTGCCCTCGGCTATCACCTCGCAGCTGGACAAAGCATCCATAATCAGACTCACGACCAGCTATCTCAAAATGAGAGTGGTATTCCCAGAAGGTAAGTGACTTTGCCCGGATGGAATTTCAAAGGCAGAAGGGGCAGGGGGTTTGCCAGGCAATGAGCCGACACCAGTGACCAGAGAAATGCATACATATTTACATATATATTCTGCAAAGGGAAGTTTAGCTCGGCTGCTTCACTAAGGTCCTCACTGAACTCAGAATTTCTGTCGCTTTTTTGAGGCTCCCTCTACTTCCCCATCAATACTTTCTCTTCAGTCCATCAGATATGTTTGGTTGGGAAGCAGCCCAACAGTCCTTTTGTCAACACTTCAGATACTAGGCTCAATTGAAAGTACTACTAATCCAAACATGACTTTCTTTTTTACTCCTCTTGTTAGAATTTTGTCCAGTAAAAACCAGGAGCACTGCCTAATTCTGTATTTTTTTGCCAGGTGTAGATAGACCCAGGTACCTGGAGCTAGATAGGCCAGATAATAATTTCTCTATACGGCTAAAGCTTTGCAAATCAGTAACACGCATATTTGTGAACAAGTGTGCCTGAATTTACTCAGGTTCTTAAATAAATTCTAAGCAAATTTATTCTGAGTTTTCAAGACATTCGCAGATTCTGAAACTAACTCTGGAGCTTGATGATTTGCAACTGTGGGCTTGATGTTATCTGTAAGATAATAGACTAGTCCTAAAATACATAAGATTGAATTAAGATGGCTAGCCCGCTTAGAAAATATCTTCTGGGTGGCAGGTTGGCAAATAGATCCTGAGAAAATTGTCTTATAACGCCTAGAAGTTAGAATAGCTGAGCTGTTGACAGGATTTAAAACTCACATTTAGATTATCAAGATTCACTGTGTGAGGACAGAGCAGCTTTCATAGAACACTGTCCTGTATACAACCATTTACACTTACTAGAAAAGGACACTTTTCTATTTGTCCATCTTTTCCTTTACTTGGATTCAAATAATGCAAACAGATTTTTAAAAATATTTTAGGTATGTCTTTGCTGGGGGAAGGGCATTCAGAAATGTAAAAAAGGGATTACTGAACAAGCAAGCAAACAAAAATCCAAGGGAAAGAATTGTGTTTATTTACAAATGAGAACTTCTGATTTGACCCCTGGAGGTTTTTGTTGTTGTTGATTTTAGATGTTTGGGGTTTGTGGTTTTCCATTAAATGAATGGATGGGCAGGAAACAGTCATTGGGTTTGCAGTTTCACTTTGCTTGATCATGACATAAAAGTTATTATCTAAGTCAAAAAGCCTGCAAAACATGCTCCAAATTAGTGGAGCATACAAAACATGCTCCAAGCTAAAGGAAAACTTTCAAATTATAGTTCAGTTCTACCTTCAAACTACAAGTGATGCTTTAGTCGTTCCCTCCTAAAGCAGTTCCTTGAACAGTCCTTCTCTGACCCTGGAAACAGCAGGGAAAAAAGAAATCAAAGCCTAAAGTACCTGAAAAGTAAAAAAAAAAAAAGAAAAAAAGAAAGAAAGGAAAAAAAGAAGAAAAAGAATGGGAACTTATATACTAAAAACCACATTTCCCATTCAAACTGTGCTATGAATTGTTGATGGGATAATTACCATTATACCACACTGCCTTCTATTTAAAAAAGAGATCTCGTTGTCTTTTATACTGTCAGTGCCTACTTTATAAAAATAAAGCTATTGCGAACTCCGCTGGCCGCACTGTTCTTAACAGGATTATTAGCAGTGATTTGTCAGCCCCTGCGGTCTCAGTGGGCTCCCTTTCTGCGTGATTTCCAGCCGGTCTCGTCAATTATCGGTGCCGATGTCGCTCGCTGTTTGATCAGAAGCAGCATATGGTGTTGCTTGTGGGGCTGCGAGTAATCGCGGGAGGAGAAGAATAGCAGGGCGGCGCGTTCTGGGGAGGGCATCGAGCCGGCCGGGAGAGCCCGGGGAGTCCCGGCCATGGACGCTAGTTGGCTTGGTGTAGACCCCGGGCAGGCGCAGCTGGGAGGATATCGGGCTGTTTTCTGCTGTTGTTTTGTTTTTGTTTTTAAAAGAGCAAGCCTTTTTGCTTAATTAAGTGCTAACTCTACACATTATAAGTCGCGTTATAAATAAATAGGAACAAAATAAACTCCCACAGCCAACCTCTCGTTATTTTTAAAGAGAGCGCCAATGAAGGCTCCCGCTGGAGTCCTCCTGGTGGCCAGAACGGTCCCCTCTGGCTACTTTAACAGCGACTGTGCTTTCTGCAGCCCCCTCACCTTCCCCCAGCCCCGGACCCCTCCTTTCTCTCCCTTCTGTGGGTGAGTGTGAGTTTATGGGGAGGAGGGGGTGGACGATGTGTGAACTCTGGGCACATCATTTGTTTCTCTAGCTACTGTTGAGCTCATAACTCACCCTCAGCCTCCACCCAGTGAGCTAGACAGGGTCATCAGAACAGCTGGCTCCTAGGGATGAGGTTTTAATTTTGACGGTGGACGAACTTCAAAAACCCCAAGCCCAAACACAGCTCTTTAAAATATTGAAGAACAACAACAACAACAACAACAGCTTTCCAAGGAATAAAATAGTCACAATCGCAAGACCAGGCACAACCTATAGGGGGTGCCAAATTTAAGTTCAGTGCTGACTGAAGGCAGAGAGCGGACAAGATTGGGATCCAAGGCAGTTGGGGAAACTGATCACTTTATATGGATGTAATCTTTTCTAGTGGCGTTAAATGGAATTTGTTGGAAGATGAAATTCATCTTTACGTTTATCTTGAAGCCACCCTAGTACATAGTAGGTCCTCAATACAGCTTTAAGGATGAGATAAAGATAGGTATAAATGTCTTATCACAGGTAATATATGGATTTTATAAGGTATATAATCTAAATAATTATTAATCTGGTGACATAGCTATAGGTATAAAAATGCTGTAAAACTTCAGTTTTGTTCATATACTATTTCATCTCTAACACACTGTAATGCCAAAAGGCTATAAGTTAAATGAACAAACAAAAATCATTTCATAATTATATTTGAAAGAAGAAATATCCTTAAATACACCTTAAATACAGGCAATTTCCTTCCCTTCTCATTTGCCGAATACACTTTTTTTTTTTTCTCCCAAGTCTAGTAGCTTCCTTGTCTGGGGGCAAGTTTCAGCTTTTATTTGCCTGACTAGATGAAATTAAACTGTTTAGGTGAAAATGGTGGAGTGGGAGAACAGACAAATGGAATATGGGTACCTGGAATAATTAAGAATAAAGCATTAGATTGGAGATTTCAGAGAAAAAAGAAAATTAGGAAAGATAACTGAGAAATCACTAACACTTCATATTTGCCAATTAGTGACATATTCTATTCCAAAGTAGCCTTGCAACGAAAAAATTGACGCACATAGAAATGTATAAATCTTTGGTATTATCAAAGCCAGAGGGGCAGGATCTAAAAAATAGCATGACTTTATTTGTGTGCAAAATAGGACAAATTCAACTAGAAAGAAATATATATTTGTTATCCAGCTATAAAGCAGTTTTGGCTGGGGGTGTGGAGGCGTTCATAATAAACTTTGAAAGGATCAGATATATTTTCTAATCTATAGCTATTCAGAATCTTGGTATTATCACATTGCCATTTCATTGACAAGATGTCTTGGAAAAATAAAAATAATCACAGAGTCGAAATTAGTAACTACTCAGGAAAGATCGTCTCTACAAGGGTAATTAAACAAACTTCCACAGATGGTTTCTATAATATTCACCTCAAGATTGAAATTCTTAATGGTGTTATATTTTTTTGAGGCAGAGAACTGAAAAAGAAAAAGAGGCCCCATGTCCCACGTGGGTCGGTGATTTAAGGCTGTTTTTCTTGCTTCTTGGGGAAATGACTGAGCATTAGGTTTCCATGTTTATTTTCTTACAGAAGTTTTTCTCATTTAAAGGCCTTTAAGCACAGTTTACGCTCCAAGCTGGTTTTCTGTGTTTAATTCCAGTTTTGATGTTGACTTAAAATGTGGAGTGCAGAACTAAACTCCGTGCAGAGCATTTGCAAGGCAGATTTATATGGTAGAAATTGTAGATCAGATCAATAAAAAAAGAATACCTTTTTCTTTAACGGGAAGGATCACTAATAAAAACAACAAACAACAACAAAAACAGGTATTATAAGCTATGGTGGGATGCTTTCAAGCAGGGTGTAATCACCCGTCTAATGATAAAACGGGGCTGAATTTCTACAGGACAAATCTAATTTCTAGGGGAGTTGTTGTCCAGTTCTAAGAAATCTTGGCAGCTTCCAGCTATTACAGACAGAAATGTGGACGCAGAATGAGAGCCCATAGATTCTCACCGCATTTCTCCGTCCCACCAGGTATTTCTCAGGAAAATGAGGCTTGTACCTTGCTAACACCTAATGATTTTAATGGGCCACCCATTGCCAGTCTCTGATCCGTAAAATTTTAAAATTTTGTGTGGAGGAGGGAGAACCTCAATTATTTAGGAATGGTCCTGCTACTCTGAAAGTGCTAAAACAGTGTCCACGGCAGAGTAAACTTCCTTTCGCTGGTAGCCCCACCGAATAGGCGGTTCCTGCGCCTTGTCACTCTGCCACGGCGGCTCAGGGCCGACAGGGGACAATTATGTCGAGGCCCCCGTCGCGCCTCCCGCACCGCCCGAAGCACGCAGTCAGCCAGGTCTGCGCGGTGTGTCCCATCCTCTGTCCGCGGTGGCCCCAGCCAAGGGCCTAGGTCGTGGCCTCAGCACAGAGTCTCCTCACTCCCCAGGCCGGCCCAGGTGCCGCCCCCTGCCCGCATCAGAGGTCCCGCCGGTGCAGGTGTGTGCCAGCAGCCCCTCCTGCCCTCCCGGCCACTGACCCCGAAGGGCAAGCAGTCGTCTAAACCTTAGGTCCAGATCCAGTCTGTTTGGGCAGTTCCCGGGAAGGCGGGTTAGGTGCCATCGTCCGAGTCCCTGCGCCCAGTAGAACCTAAGTGGGATTCGCCCGCGCCTTCGGGCTCGGCCGCGCCAGCGCGGGCCTCTAGGGAGGTGGCATCGCCAACGCTGGGCCGCATTCGAGGACCCGGAGTCCCAGGGCGACACTAATTGACGTTTTTCGGCCGTCACGCAGGACTGTCTTATGAACGCTGCATGAATTTCGCCCCGTTTTAGTCTGGCCGAACCCCGCCCTCCTTGGGTTTCTGCAGTCTTTTCGCGGCTGGCTCCAACTCGGGCAGCCAGGTTGGCCCGCAGGCTCGATCCCTACGGGAAGCCCAAACTCGGGGGCTGGAGCTTCGCGAAGGCAGAGAGAGAGAGAAAGAGAGAGAGAGAGAGAGAGAGACAGAGAGACAGAGAGACAGAGAGAGAGATAAAGAGAGAGACAGACAGCGGTGTGACCTTCGGCCTCCACCCCACATTTACAGTAATATTAGTGGATTCCCTGGGCGCGGCCGCGGTGTCTCTGGCACGGGATCAGCAGGCAGGAGAGATCAGGGCACTGCCGTGTGCAGGCACACTCTGTGGGGTCCAGGCTGCTGCATGGAACAAGACCTGGCCCGGCGAGCTCGCCGATGCCCTCAGGTCTACCACACAAGCTCCTTAGCCGGAGAGGGCCCCAGGCAGGGCGGGCAGCAGCGCCAGAGGTGGGGTCGGGTGCGCCTTGGTGCGTGAAGCGGCCTCCTGCCAGTGACTGCTCTAGGAGCTTGATTCGGGCTGGTTGCACCCATTTGCTGTCCCTTTTTTTCTCTAAAGAGCCTGGCCGCGGAGGCGCCCGGAGGCTGAACACGAAGGCCACTCGACGCCTCAGCCCGGGGACGACTTGGACAGTACACATTTAGCGAGGATGCGCAGGCCCGGCAGGATACATGGGATTTGGGGTTTTCAGGATTACCGCCTGGGCCAGACTCTCCTACACACTCTCAAGGGATACACAGTCGGTTGAGACAAGCTGTTCAGGAACCGCAGTGGCCTCGGCCTCGGAGGGCTTTCCCCTCCTCAGTCACCAAGTCGTGGTCAGGTCATGGGACAGCGCCTCCACCACCCTCCCCCATTGCCTACAAGGCACCTCAATTAGTTGGGGAGGTGAAGGTTCCCGGGAAGGACTGCAAGGAGGATACATTTCTATTGAGATGTAGCGTTTATTTATTAAAATAAAGAAAAATTTTAAAAGAACAGAACACACTCTTATCTTCCTCCTCTTCCTGTCAGAGTGAAGGCGGTGCTGATGTCGGGTCTGTAATCTATATTTTGTCAAGGGTATGAAATTCATTCCGAAGGAAAAGCTCTATCAATTTATTTTTGCTGCTTGCAATAACACAGCTGGATGATGCTTTGAGCTCACGCTAGACTGGGGCTCATCATTCATTCGCCAAGAACGGGCCTAAATGGTGCCTGTGGGATTAGGCCAATTTTAGTGGATCTACTTCGCCTCATTTGGTTACTAATTGGTTTCTTGTTTTATAAATCGAAATCTCATTTTCAGGAAATTACAAAACCCGTGCAGTCAGTCCATTGAGGTAATCCTTGGGTCAGGGGGTATTTAAATGGAAATGGCTCAACTGAGCACGGAGGGTAAAGCCACAGTGAAACTTTCCTGAGTTTCACAGGAAATGTGAGCTAGCCCTTTAGATCCATAATAGATACATCCCTTCTAATGCTACTTATGTAAATATGATAAAGCAGACTTTAAGGGAAGAGGGGGGCCTGGGAGAAGCAAAATTTATCAGCTAAGGTTAATGCGGCATTTCTTGGAAATCTTCCAAAATAGATTCTGTTTTCCTTTGTCTTCGGCCACTTTAGCTGAGGAAAATCCTTTTGTCTAAAACCCGATTTAGTTATCGCCTCCCTCACACAGCTCCTTTTCTCCTTTGCAAAACCCCGTTCCCTCGGCCTCACCGAATTACAAGAGAATCTTTAGATCTTGTTCCCACTGTAATCCCGCCGCAAAGGGAGCTGGTTTCCTCCTCATTTTAAACAGACAATCAAAGGATTTGCGAATTTTCTGCGGTAGGTCAAGTGCAGAAACGAAATCTCAGCTCACCCCCTCGCCAACTGAAATTGGGTGTGCCAGAGCGCGTCACCGAAGGCAGGAGGCGAGGGGCTCCAGGGAGAAGGTCTCTACCCCACTTCGAGACTTTAGGGAGGGGGGACCCCTTACTAGGACTTGGGGAGGTTCCTTCGATATTAGATCGGGAAAGCCCGGCAGGTAGACGAGAGTAGCCAGTCCCTTATAAAACATTAACCCAGACACAATCGTAAGATTTCTACAGCGACCAGAAAGAGAAGGCAAACCTCCGGGAAGGCAAAAGGTTCCTTAAAAGGTGGCGGGGGTGGGGCAGGAGAGGGCGAGGGAGGCTCCTGTTAACCTGTGCCGGACAGGTTGTTTATTAACCTGTGGGGAAGTCTCATTTTCCCTCGTAGGCGCATACTAATGAGGCCGAAACCTGAAACAACAAACAGCCTAGGCTGGCGCCGGGAGTTCTGAACTAGAATTTATCCCGAGCCCAGCCTGGGGGATTTTCAGATCATTCTGGTTGGGAGGCCGCTTCGGGGTGTCTTCCAGCCGCTTTGGGAGGCCTTCAAAATGTTAGTTTAAAGACATTTTGTTGGTCTTCAGCGCAGGCTTCGCACCCTTCGGGAGCCGCGCGAGACCTGCCCCCAGTCGCAACGCAGTCTCTGCCCGCTCCGGGCTCGCTCGAGTGCCCCGGCCCTTCGTCCCCACCAAGCTTTGGGGTTTAAGGCCTCCGTAGGCCCCAGAGCGCCCAAGGGCCAGGGTCGCCGGCGTCCTCGGCTTTCCCAACAGCGTCCTTTCTCCTTTCCCCCGTGTGGCCTCCGCAGCCAATCCCTCCTGCCACTCCTTCTGAGTGGGTATGTCGGAGCCGGGATTTAAAAAGAAAAGAGCAGGTCGTGACAGAAACGAAGGAGAATAGGTTGGCTGAAACGGGAAGAGCGATAAATGTGATAAGGCGAAGGGGTGTGTACAGGTGGCTGTGGCGGGGGCCCTCCCAGAACGGTCCAGGAGGACCCCAGGGACCAGGGCAGTGGAGTCACTCCGGGGAGGAAACCTGGGGCGGGCTAAAGAGTTGGGAGGAGTTGACCGGGAGCCAGAGAGGTAGAGGAGTCCCGAGTGCGGGCGGGGAGCATCAGTGTTTGCAGAGTGGTGGGGAAATCGTTAGATTTATTTAGATGTTCAAACAACTAGAAAGACCGGATTTGAGCTTAAGGGGCGTTCACGGTTCCTCCTTACCAAGGCTTTGATCGCTTGCTTAGGAAGCAGCTCCTAGCCAACACCTTTTAAAAAATCCAACTCCATGTTTTATTTTGAAAGATCTGCCCCCAACCTCATATTACAAGGCGAGTGTTCATCATTGTGTACTTCTTGGTGATTTGCTCCTTAACGCAGTAAGTCACCTTTCTGAGGGGTGCGGTGGGGGAGGTCACGTTAAACTTTGTTTAATGGTGTAAGAATAAAAGGATTTAACTACCTAGTTAAAATAATTTTAGCAGCAGCACTATTAAAAAGATAATACCCATAAATAGCTTAGCACAGGTCTTCGAAAGTTTTTTTGCCTTCTTTTTTTTTTCCGCAAAAGGGTACTCTAGCAGACTCCATATTAAATTTTTAAAACTCTGCCACAAGAATCCTGAGAGTTTTATTTTTTTAGGCATCACCAGAGAAAGTTTGCGGCAAAGCCTCCAAAGATCTTAACGGGGAAACACCGAGGAGAGAAAGAGATGGTCTTTGTTAATAGAATACAGTACCTGGAAAGTAGAAAAGTTGAATGAGTCTCAATTCGAGAAGAGAACGAAAATATTACAAAAAGATTGTTAGCACCCAAAGTGACTGACTTGAGAAAAAGCCCATGCGGGTTTTGGTGATAGGGGGGTGGGTAGGGGACATGAGTTGTGTGTAAGGCAGAGGGCTAGGAGGGGAAAGGAATAGGAAGATGGGTTGAGCAGGGATGCTGGTAAACGTCAGTCTGGAAATCATCCGCCAGGGAACTAATTTTGCCGAAGGGGATTAAAGCCAGAGGCCAAGGGGAGGAGAGTGGCTAGAAGCCCCGCAGCCAATCAGAAAGCCCGCCAAGGACCGGTTGGACCTGGCCGGTCGTCTCAGGTCGCTGCGGGCTGGCAGTGGCTTTCGCTGGGTGTTGGGACAAGCTCGGCCTCGGGAAATGGATGACGATGAAAACTTTGGGCGAGAAGCAGAGTGCCCTTACCCCCCGTAAACACACTGGTGAACCTACGTGAAAGTTATCGGTGGGGTGCAATGTTGGAAGCTTTTTCCGAGCCTAGGCCACTTGGAGTCCTGCCAGGGGGCCCTTGGCCTGAGAAACCGGGTTTAGTTTAGAAGAGGAAATCTAACCTCTGCTGAGAAGCTGAGAGGACGGACTGAAATGTACACGCTCCCATCCCCCGCTGTCCACGTTGAGAGGGATCCCCTATGGTATCCAGTCAAAGGTCCGGCACTCGGGTAATACAGTCGCGGGACTTGGTCACAAACTGCCTGCCAGGTCCGGGTTCAGTGGCTACAGGATGTTTCTGTGTCTCCACAGGGCTCGGCGAGGCGTGGGGCCACTCAAGTCGGACCAGCCCCCTGGACAACGTCGGCCGAGAACTGGGCTCCCATCTGCTCCAGGTACAGGTGCAGGTCTTCCGGCAGCACATAAGCTTTGAGGGTCTGAGTGCCTGGCCCTGAGTTGAGCTTTTAGTTTCTCAGAAAACAAAAACAAAAACAAAAACAAACAAACAAACAAAAACCCCAAAACAGGGATCTGGACTGCACGTGGCCCTCTCAGAGCCCAAGAGCTGCTGCAAAGTAAAATTTTAGCTTTTGCAGATGATGCCTCAAGAGGCTGAGAGGGAGGCAAGGTGACAAGTGAGAAGTTGGGTTTGGAATGTAGCCCAACGAGGCCCCTAACCAAGGGAGGGGGCACCATTTGTCTCCATTGGGCTGAGGGAACTGGAACACCCCAGATCAGGCAGAAGAGGCAAGGCCACAGAACCATCCCAAATGAAGGATTTCCAAAGGAAATAACAGGAATCTGGTAAAAAGACCTGTCAGTGCTTTAAGCCCACATCTTTCCGATTCAGCTACATCTGCAACTGGTTTCGTGTCCCTGTAGTGCCCAGGCTCCCTCTTCTCTTCCTATTGCCTTTCACTCCAAGCCAGCCCAGGCTGTGTGCAGGACCTTGCTTAAGCACATGCACACCCCCAGATAATGAGTTTAACTAATGCTAGGCTCCCATTACCTTGTGGTTTGTAGTGCTCACAGTTTTAACTTGCTCTTTGCCTACTTAAGTCACAGAACAAATATTTTAAATTGCAAAACCCCGGTGGCATTTTTAGATTTTGCACTTGTCCCAACCCTGCAACATCATCATTATTATTATTATTCAAGCCCACTGGGAGCTACTCTCCTGGGAGCCTTAAACCTAAGCAGCATTTGGGGAATCTAAGCAAGTTTTCCCTGTGGGCTGGCATGAGTGGCATCTCTTGACAGGAGCTCCTTCTCCTACCACTACCCTATACCTTTCTCCTTCCAAGACACCAAGAAGATTTTAGTTTCCTGGGACAAAGAAAGGGGTTGGGCAAGCATTCCCTCACTGACCTGGCCTTCACACCTTTGAAATTATCTAGAAAGGCACTTAACTCTAAGACATCTTCTGTCAGATTTCCCTGTGTCCTTCCCCCAATATTTTCATATTCCCAACTAGTTTTCCTCAGAAACATAAACAAGAAAACAAAATCCAAACTGTCCCTGACACTTTCAAGCTCTTGCCAATTTATTTCCTCTTCTTCACGTCACATTTCTGGCAGGACTGACTTACATTCTCAATTTCAATGGCCCACCCCCTCCCCATTCACTCCCACATCCCTGCAGTCTGGCATCTCTCCCACCCATCATGGTCTTCACTGACTCCACCACATTTTGATAGCAAGAATTAAATGCTCATCTCTTATCCTAATGAAGCTCACTCATTCCACAAATTTAGGAGGGGCAATTGCATGCCAGATGGAAAGCCCTGCTCTCATGGAGTTTGCATTCTAAGGAGAGCAGTTTACAAGCCCACACTAGTACACTGTATAGTGTACCAGGTGGTATAGGTGCCATGGAGAAAAATAAGGAGGAGAGGAAGAAAGAGTAGTGCCTTTTAAAATAAGAGATGGTTGGAGAGGGCTGCACTGAGAAGGTGACATTTGGACTAAGACTTGAAGGAGGTGACACTGATGATTTAACATTCTCTCCTTCCCTCAGTTTCTAAAATAGCACTACTTTCCAGATTCTTCTCTCTCTCTCTGCCTGCTCCCTTTTGATTTCCCCACCACTGGTTGGCCTGCAAATGCTGTAATTTCTCCTAGGTTTCAGCTTGGTTTCTCCTGTCACAGCTTCAAGGCCACCCAGGTAATCTCACCCAACACCAGCCTCTCAACTCCTTTCTCCACATGAAACCAACTGGTTTCTCTAGTCTAGACTCTCCTTCTGAGCTCCAGATTTTTGTTTCCTACTGCAAACTGGACACATCTAAATGGAAATCTGCATACACTTGAAGTTTAGCATCTCCAAAACAAGGAGGCATTATCTCCCTCCCCCAGAATTCTACTCATACAAAATCACGCTAAATCTTGGTTAACGATGTCACCTTCTGCTTAGTGCCTTCACTGAAACCTTGAAGTAAACCTCTCTCTCCTACCAATGAAGTCCATATCCAGAACCATCTTTGAAACAGATTCTCCCCTTTCTATATTCCCCTTGTGACTACCCCATTTCAGGCTTGACCATCTCTGCTGCAGCTGTCTTCTCTGATCTCCTCTTCCCCTCTCCTTCCTCCTCAGATCACTGTCTGCATTCTGCAAAACAAAATAAAATTAAACAAATGCCAATCTAAGCATGCTATTCTCCTGCTTAGAAACCTCTGTTAGAACTCTAGTGCTTATAGAGCAACTCCAGGTTTCTCAAATTGACATTTCAAGCTCCAAAATCTATTGCAGGTGTAGCCCCTCTGCAGTCTCTGGTACACCAAATTCATCACCTCAGAATACACTAGATTGGTCCTATCCCCAGACCCAGCAGACTTGGCCACTTCATTCCTTCTGCCTAGAAGGCTCTTTCTCTCTTCTCCAATCCAAACTTCCTGTTCAAGGTTCTGCTCAAACGTCAGCTCCTCTAAGGCCTGATTGTCCCCCAGGCCTCCGGTCACTCAGGCTCTGGGCCCCCTGCCTATTCAGCACTATCTGTTCAGCTATGTGGTCATTATATCTGTCTTCAGGCCAGTTGCTCCTGTTGGACTTCCTGCTCCTTGAAAGCAGGGTCTGACTCGTCTTGTCTCTGCCTGGACTGTGGCCTTATTCACAGAGATAGAGACAGTGAAAGTCTTAAGACTTTCGTTCATGGAGAGCCTGTCAGTTTGATGTATCAAAGTAAACTTACACACACATATACCCTATGGCACTACTCTATGGACTTGCTCCTTGTAAAGCCTCTCATCTCCTAAACACCCCCTGTCCTGAACTCTTTCCAGAGTCACTGGCCAGCTTTCTTCTGTCTACAAACTTTAGACTGCCAGCCCTTCGAATATTGATCTACCAATGCCTACTGCACTGCTATTCCCAAACCCTGCTATTACTCCTTCCATTATAGAACACATAGGCTGTGATTTTTCCCCCTAGAACTGTGTGTGTGTGTGTGTGTGTGAGAGAGAGAGAGAGAGAGAGAGACAGAGAGAGAGAGACAGTGTGTGTGTGTGTGTTTTATGGGTGTATTTTCCTTGTTCGTTTCAGTGGATCCTGAGTCTTACAGGGCACTAGCCTTGTCCACCAATTACTCTGGATCTTTCCCTTTGGGCTGCATGCCCCAGTTGTTTACAAATTTAGAATGAACAAAAGGGCTCATGTGGCTAGTTTTCTATGCCCTGTTTCCTGCCAAACCTGCTCCACTCCATCTCTTTACACTTTTAGCTGAAAGTCACTAACTTCTGTCCTCTTGCTCCCATTTCTCCAGATGGCCCAGAGGGCTCTCTATTCTCTCTATTTGTGCCTCCCCAGACCCTAGATGGCTTCATCTTCGTGGTAGCCCCAGATGGGAAGATCATGTACATCTCAGAGACAGCCTCAGTCCACTTGGGTCTTTCTCAGGTAGGTGAGTGGTTCACATATCCCACCTGCAGTGTTTACAGCCAGAGCTGGAAGCAGGGGTAGGGGGCTGGGTTGGGGGCTGGGTGTGCTTCTCTAAACCTGGAGCTGGACATCTCACAGCTAGCAGGAAGACTCTTAAATGGTTCTGGGTCTCTCCATTTCTCCACTTCCCTTCTCCTTTACCTTCCACCCTAGGCCCAAACAATGGCTACTTTTTTGAGTCCCTACCGCAAGCCAGACAACATGAGAGGAGGTTACATACTTATTTCATGATGTCTTTATCAGAACTTTGCCAGGGAGCTGCTGCTGCTGTTGCTACTACTACTATTACTACTATTATTATTATCATCATTATTACTGCTATTTTTATTATTATATAGACAAGGAAGCGGAATCTTAGATAGGCTGCAATAGATAGCAAGAAGCAGAGCTGGCATTGGAACTCAGGGCCAATTCCAGAATTCTGGCTGCTGTCCTCATGGTCCTGCAGATCCCCTGGCCTAATCTTTCAGTCCCTTCACCGGGCATTCCACCGCCACGGCGGCGGCGACATCCTCCTCTTTACAGGTAGAGCTGACCGGAAACAGCATTTATGAATACATTCACCCGGCAGACCACGACGAGATGACGGCGGTGCTCACCGCCCATCAACCCTACCACTCTCACTTCGTGCAGGGTAAGGTAGACACGTGCCTGCGACTCTCAGGCCCATCGCAGTCCGCTTGTGGTTTTTCCCCAATTAGTCGTGGCAGAGACGCGTGCCGCCCCACGCCGCCGGTATCACACGTCCTGAGCTTCCCTTCGTTCCTCTCTCCCAGAGTATGAGATCGAGCGCTCCTTCTTCCTGAGGATGAAGTGCGTCTTGGCCAAGCGTAACGCCGGCCTCACCTGTGGCGGCTACAAGGTGCGTAGCTGGAAGATCCGCTCCGGGTGGAGTCAGAGGAGGCGGGAAGCGAGGCGCGTGCGGCGTGGGAGGAATGTCCCTACCTCTGGGACTACCCGCAAGGGCACCCCCAGCTTGCGTCAAGGAGCCGCAGGCCAGGACGCTCCACAAGGGCCACGAAACTTTGTGAACAGCTGGGGACTATGTTTAAAGACAAAGTCTGACTGGGTCCCAATACTGGGTGGCCGCGGGGGCTATGAACTTGTGACCCGTAGAGATGGGCCTTCAGGGTCCGTAAGGCCTCTGAAGGGGCGGGTAACTTTGGTGAATCCCTAAGAGGTTATGCATAGCGTTACATAAGAGGTTAGAAACCAGAGCTTTAGTTCGAAGCTATGGGTCTCACGTTGAATGTCGTTGAACGTCATTAGTAGGTTTCAGGGACCTACTTCGCTATTCGGACACGTTAGGGTTGGTGGGGCCAGGCCTCTGCATTTTTACGTGCTCCCAAGTGAGTTCAGTGTGGCTGTGCAGTCACTTTATTAAGACACCTTAGAGCACCAATAAGTTTGGATTCCTTAGTGCATGGGCGTGGTCAGCACAGCTTTGGGGCTAAGTAGAGTTTCAACATGTTTCAACCCCTTCTCCACATTTTGGGGGCTCTTCTTACCTGTGGCTGAGTCTCCCTCCCTCTCCCTCTGCCTCAGGTCATCCACTGCAGCGGCTACTTGAAGATCCGCCAGTACAGCCTGGACATGTCCCCCTTCGACGGCTGCTACCAAAACGTGGGCCTGGTGGCCGTGGGCCACTCGCTGCCTCCCAGCGCCGTCACGGAGATCAAGCTACACAGCAATATGTTTATGTTCCGCGCCAGCCTGGACATGAAGCTCATCTTTCTGGACTCCAGGTGGGTGGGCAGGGCCGGAAAGGGCCTCTCCTAGCCTGATGGCGGCCCTGCTTAGTGACTGAGAGCTTTCTGTCTATCCTATGAGCCCATTTTGCAGATGAGGCGACTGAACCGGCCCTGGAAAGTGAGGGCGGACAGTTAGGTCTCAGACGGCTGTCGAGGGTGTGTGGGAAGGGCATCCCTGCACCCCCGCCTGCATTCATCCTGCAGGGATTGCTCTCCTCAGGGTGGCGGAGTTGACGGGGTACGAACCTCAGGACCTGATTGAGAAGACTCTGTACCACCATGTGCACGGCTGCGACACCTTCCACCTGCGCTGCGCGCACCATTTGCGTAAGGCGCCACCCTGCCCCGTACCCAGGCAACCTTGGCGCATCCCCTGGTTAGGGGGTGGGGGAGCCACGATTTAAGTCCCTCCCAAGAGGACAGGTGGGAGCCCAGGGAGCCGGGTGGTGGTGGTGTGTGAGGCCTCCTGAGGGACTGCTCCGACACTGGGCCCACCTAAATTCTCTAACATCCGCGGGCCGCTAATATAGGCGGAAGAAGCATTTCTGGGCGAAATACGTCCCCCGCCCCCGGCGAAGGTATATTACTCTCCTATTGGTATTTTTTTCCCATCTGTGAACCACACTAAAGATGAACAAAAACCAAGGCTGGCGCTCACTTGCGTTGACTCGCCTGGCTTTTGATACAGCTTTGCTTTGAGCATAATCTGCCCGGGCAGGGATCGTGAGCGCCAGAGCTCAGCTGCCCAGAGCCTTACTTCCGTAGTTAGAAAAGCGAATCTGGAGGAACCCCCCCAACTCTAAATGTTCCTCCCTTTGCTAATGGTGAAGACATCTGGCCACCCCAGTATCATCCCAAGAAGGGTGACCGGAGGGCTCGATGCAATACAACGGGACAATCAGTTCCTTCGGGAATTTGCCTGTCGTCTCTCTCTCCTGCCTGGTGCGATTATTAGGGCCCACAGGGAGCCCTCAATTATCACCACCAGGGATTGCATTTGGGACCAGTCCCGGGCAGGCTGGTTCACCACCATCTGTCTCCTGTCTCTCCGTCAGTGCTGGTGAAGGGACAGGTGACCACCAAGTACTACAGGTTCCTGGCGAAACACGGCGGCTGGGTGTGGGTGCAGAGCTACGCGACCATCGTGCACAACAGTCGCTCCTCCAGGCCACACTGTATCGTCAGCGTCAACTATGTCCTCACGTGAGTGCAAGACTGAGACCCCTTCACCCACCCCAGGCGACCCTGCTCTCTGCGAGAGTGCGGGTGGCGGCACGGCCGGGTTAGACAAGGCTCGGGCCACGGGGAATGCCATTTTGACCCTCGAGGGCTGGCTGCGCCAAGAGGAGGCAGGTCGAACATTTTCATCTTTTTGAAGAGGCTTTCTTCGTTATATTCTAGAGAAAGATTTAGGAGTTTTTCCATCACAGTCCATATTTGCTTTCTTCTCTTTCTTTTTCTCTCTTAACCTTTTAAGCGAACTCTGCATTAAATAAAACTTAATGTGGCAGAAAGAAAGAGACAGAGAGGAAAGGATCCAACGTACGGAGGCATTTATGGTTAACAAACAGGACATCTGTTTCATTTTTTCAAATCTGGGGTTTGAAGTTCTTAATTTTAACCAGAGTCTTCAATCAAAGTTAAGAGTTCGGAGAGAGTGGTTTCCCCCCTGAACCACAAAGGGGGCTTAAGTGACCAGGAGGATCTGACTTTAACTCGTAGAAAGCTAAGGGACCTAAGCGAACGCTGCAAGTCTTGGCCGGCGCCCAGGCCCCGCGCCGGGTGTAATTGCTTCACTGAGTGAGGAGCGGAGCTCTGGGTGCCACCTGCGGGCGCGAATGACAGGCAGGCTGCAGAGGCCTGCATTTGAGCCTTATTCTTTCTAGAAACAATAACCGTTTCTGGTTGCCAGTGTGGTCCTGCAGGCTGATCACGTGGCCTGGTGTGCGGCTGGTGAAAAAAGCGTGTTCTGTACAATGTTTGTGAAAGTTGAATTGCTTAGGGTTGAAGCCTTTATGAAGAACTCTTTTGTGTGTGCTGTTGCGCTCTCCCCACCCCTTTTTTGGTAGAGATTGAAATTCTTGTGATTTTAGGGGATCTCCTGGGTTGTTTACTTTGGAAGCTGGAAGTGTTGACACACCAGGCACTTAGTAGAATGCTATTTAGACATTAGGAAGTTGGTGAAGGGGTGCTATTTGGAATCAGACTATACTGTAGGTGATAAGGACTAGATTCGTTTCACGTTGTTTTAAATTGCCAAATTAAAAATGTAGTAGTTGGAAATATTATGCTTGGCAGTAAGACTATTTGTTCTGTGTCTTGTTTAATAAGAAAATTTAATTCAATAGACTTAGAAAATTTGGTTTAGATGAGGATTCAACATTCAAGAATAGTAGCTGACGATTAAGAATAATCTTTTATTTTTTTATCTTAGTAAACAGTGTTAATATTATATAATTCTTGTAATATCAAGAAGGCTGTGTATTTTAACACAAAACAAAATTTACCAATATTTTGGGTTTCATGAAACAAAACTATCAATTTCATGAATACAGTTCTTCATATTATTAAAATAAATGCAAGAGAGAATGGCAAAGCATAGTACATAAAATAGGCCCCTCTGTGAAGCAGTAGTATTAAAGGGTGAAAAATTATGTCTGCTTACCATGGAAAGGAAACGGGCATTCTTTAAGAAGGTGCTTTATATGTCTGAGACATCACAAGCATTACCCATACACTCTGTTCTCTGGTGGGTGCCTGTGGTTAGTAATCATTTTTTATCAAACAGCAGGGTATATAGTCACACAGACCCATATAAATGATCCAAATGCAAGTTAGACCTCCCAATGGGTAAACTTAATTTATGTTTGGAGTCATTTTGAAATATTCTGTTTTGTTTTCCAGTAGATAAGTGTACATTTTTTCTTCTGTTGATTCTGTCATTCCTGACTTTACATACTCCTTCAGAACTGTATAATTAGATGATCAACTTTACATCAAATTTAAAAAGATGTAATGAGGATAAATAAATGATTAATAGAAGGAAAAAGAGCATGGTGCACATTGTTAAAACATTTTATACCTCTGAATGAAAACGGAAATAAACACACAGAAGCATATATACACAGCACACGAGATGAAAAGCTGAAATTGATTACCCTTTTATGAGTCTCAGCTTCAATTTCTTGTAGAAAAATTCTTAGGACAATTTTTATAGCTGCAAATGTGGAAATTGCTTTAGATGAAATGTCATCAAGTGGCTCTGTGTGTGTTGACAGGATTTTCATAATGAACAGGTTGCAGTTTGTTTGATGTGCATATCATACATCTGGCTGGAAGTTACTAATTTACATTGTCTTAGCAAATTAAATAGATGGCTATTGATTCTCCATGGTTGTAGTGAACTACCACATACATTTGTTTTTTAGGGCTACTTCCCTATGAAGCCTGAGAAAGATAAGTGAATTCTTTCTAAATACTCCACCTCAAACAAAGTACTTAAAACCACAAGCTCCCAAATAGTTTGACATGCCAGATGTTTTTCAAATTTAAACGTTTCAATAGCATACATTTTAAAGGGATTTTCATGTCATGAAAATAGAGGTTTTTAAATAAGCCTTGGTCAAATGAGGTTGTGATGTTTTGGTGGAGGCAACATTCATAAGCTCATTGATTTTCTAATTTCCTGATTTATTGCTGAAGTTAAAATATGCCTAGAAAATAAGTTATTATTATCTAACAAAAGCAACAGTGAATTATTTGGCAACCTTGTTTTAATAAGCAGTTGCAACAGGGCATATAGGAAAACTGGATGATTTTAGAGGCAGGTGGTATATGCCTTGGTGCTTTTTACTGACTTTTGTATGCCCACCATATGTTCTGAAAATCTGGAGAGGAGAGTGAGAAGATACTATGATTAAATTCTGAAAATTCCCTTAGTTTCTCTGGGTCTCCGAGGTTCAGTGAAGCTTCTATAGCTCTTCATTAAACCCTTGCTACAAAACAAAAGAAAACAAAACAAAACACTGATCAGTTCATGATTTTCTGTAAGACACACATACCCTGTTAGCTTTACACATTTAAAAAAGATTTTTCTTATAAGTTATGAGTATCCTCAGGCTTTGAAATAAGTGTTAAGTATGACAGGCCTTGCTCTCTGGTTATTTTCAAGAGGGTAGGTGAATGGAACTAGTGTCTAGTAACAAGGATGTCGGGGAAAGTCCGGAATATATGGAGTATACTGTGTAAAGACCTACGTGAGTTTTCTTGAATTCATATTTTCTTGAGTTTAATTAGTATTATTAATTATTCATAGCCAGTTCAGATGGAAAGCTTTAGTTTTTAATGTAAAGAAAATTGAAAATGTAGAACACCTAATAAACTATGAAAAACAATTTCTAAGAAAATTAAGAGTCTTGGTTCTATTTATGTTTTTAGACTACATGTATTTTTAAAATAAGAAATATTCTGCCACTTTTAAAGATAACCCACTAGAGTATAAAATTCCTATTTAAAAATATTTTAAAACATAAACTTTGCAAATATAAAAGTTAAAAGAGAAGTAAATGAATATCCATATTCACATCATCTACATCCAACAACTGTTAATATTTTCCTATATTTGCTTTGTATCTCTCTCTACTTATATGTGTGCCTATTTTTAATGTGTATTTTTTTTCCTACTAAATCACTTCAAAGTAAGCTACAGATATCATGGTGCTTCATCCTTGAATAGCATTTTCCTATGTAGCCACTGTACCATTTATGATGACACATTGAAAATGTTAAAAATTATCGTGTGTAGAGCTTGCAAAAATATAGTTGAGAGCTAGTTTACTGGTGCCGTTAAAAACAATCTGCCACAAATGTTCATCAAGTACTCATTGGTGTATGATCTCAATTAGGCTGATGGATAGATGATATTTTGTGAGGAGACTTTCGTAGGATAGAAAGTTCTAAATGATACTGTATTTTAAACTAGCTTTCTAATAAGACTTACAAGCTAATACAATTCTGACATTATGTCTGGAAAGTAAAAGAGAGAGAATAGATTTAGTGAGTAATTTGGAAATTTTGGAATCAGACAAATTTAACATCTCAACTTCTTTTTCTTAGCAAAGACAGCTTCTCTGCTTATTTATTTTCTAAGTTTAGGATGGAACATTGCTTTCCTAGAAAATCTCACACGGTGTTTTAGAGTGATTCACTCAACATACATGAGGAAGTAGTTTTCTGCGTTAAAACTTCTATTTCTGTGTTACTAAAAGCAGAACAAATAGAGACAATTTATATTGGTAGTGTATATAACATTTGCTGTCTAATAAATACCCCTTTTGAATTCATAGAAAAGTTAGGCCAAATACCAAAAGTGACATACAGTACTTCCTTCATGTCAATGAAAAACAAAGGGGGCTCTATATTGTAATTACTGCAGATCCTATACTTTTTGTTGTTGTTTGCATATGGTATGTTAACCACAACAACTTACCATTATGAGAACCACTGTAGTTCTTAGAATTAAAAAGGATTTTAAATGTTAACATATTCTGTAAATATAAAACCCGACATATCCTTGCCATAAAGCAACAAACATTAAAATATGTTCATATTGCTTTCCTCTTTTAGGTACATTATTGGTGCTGGGTTAATTTGGGTTTTCAAATTTTTAAAAATTACTTATTTAAAGACCAGTGCTATATTATTGTTATTACTAGGAGTTTTTAGAGAATGCTTTAAAAAAACTTGACCAATAACATATATAGTTATTGAGTACACTTTATTTTCCTGTTTAGCAAAATCACTATTATATTACAAAAATATAAATACAAACAATATAAAATGAAACACCTTTTCACTTAGCAAGCTACAGAAAATATAAAATAATTTACTCTCTGGAGCATTTGTATAGACTTAATCTTTTGATCTTCCAAAATAATAATCATGCACTAATGTATACCCGTAAATTAGATTTGATCCTTAATTGTGTTTAATCTTTACTAAGATAATATTGAACATCAGAGTCACAGTTGTTCTTTTCAGATGATCTTTCATGTAACTTAATGATTATAAAAACAAATTGAAGACATATTTGTATTAATACTAATTTTATAACTACCAAAACACTTAGTTAAAAGGAAGAGCTGGGAGATTTAGTCTCTTTTGAAATACATAATACCAGTTAAATACTCACTTAAATAATCTTATTCTTCATACACTTTTTCCTTATTATAGTATTTTATCAAAAGGATCTGTATTTGGTTTTGAATTCATCTTTTATGAACTTACAGACTTTGTATTTTTTAAACAAATGCTGAATTCATATCTGTTTCAAAGTGCTGTCACACTGGTTACCTGACTTGCTGCTTTGATGGCTCTGCACAGTGGCTGGATCAGAGATGGCTTTTCGTATTTTTAGGTGTGGAAACTGAGGCTCAGATATGCTGAGTAAGTAGTGAAGCCAGAATTAAAAGCTGGTGTGTCACTCCTACTGCATCCTGCTGTTCTCTGTGTATAGGGGTGGAAGTGGAAGGTGGTTGTGGGAAAGATGTCTGAGAGACAGGGATGGATTTGAATGGGTGAGGCCTGTAGTGTTCAGCCCACAAAACTTCAAGATAGGCTTTGATCTGAATTCATGACGGAAGATTAAGAAGCTGCCTCTTTGTGGTTGCTTCACAAGGGTGCGCAGATATTGACATTTTCCTAGCTAAAATTTAGCTGTTCTATCTTCTCAATGACATTCAATTAAGAATGTCTCATTTTTTCCCCATAAGTTTCACTAAGGACATTTTCATTTTGTAAGAAGGAAATGTAGCCTGCAAACATTTTAGTTTTTTACTGAATTGCTTGGTTCTAGATTATACAAGTACATTATTGCTATTACTAATTATTCTATTTCTGCAACCAGATTTAACATTTTATGTTTTTGCTAAACAAAAGAGTTAACCCAAATGTCAGTAGATTTGCAAACCAAGTCAAATGTGATGCAAATTGCCTGCTGTGGCAGGGGTGCATTTCTTATATGGTGTGTGTGTGTGTGTGTGTGTGTGTGTGTGTGTGTGTGTGTGTGTGTACATCCCCATGGGGATGGGATGGGAGGAAAGAATTGACCCTTTTCTGCCTTTGAGAGAGAATGGAGGGGATATATGGCAGCAGGGGAGGCCCCCTGGGGGTTCTATTCAGAGGCCTGGGATAGAGAACTTCCTAGTGTTCTTGGGGCTGCTGTGCCATCCTCTGGCCCCTTGGCACTGCCACTATCCAACTGCTTCTCCCTCCCCAGGCCTCTCTGGCCTCCACTCCTTCCTCTGTTGTTGCCCTGACCTGAAGGATACTGATTCATAGGAGTTTCCCTTTAGTTCTTGGGTAGAGGCCAGTTGGTGTGTACTGAATGACCAGCCTGTCTACTTTCCTCTGGCTTTCTCTTAGTCTGGCTGTTGGGAAAAAAGGGTTTTGATCTTTGACTCACATTGTAGACAAATACGGATCACTGCCTTATATAAAGGCAGGCACCCATACATGTTATTGTGAATGGATGGAGAATTTCAAGGGAGGCTTTACTTGAACTCCAGAAAAACATGTTTTTGTCTCCTGACTTAGTCTACTGACATGGGAAACACTGTTATGTTTGATACAAGATGTGTGTGTGGTGGGGGATGGGGTGGATTATGCATATCTTCATAATTTAGTAAAAGGCTGCCGCTGCTCTCACCTTTACCAATACTTCCTTCTCTGTTCTTGGCTTATGATGTCTTTCCAGATGAGCAGGTGATCATAGAAAATTCACTAGAGTTGGAATGCTAGTGTCTATTATTGAGCCTTCGTGCAAAAAAGGATTGGTTGGAGTTTAGATGAAATTTGGAATTCCTGAGTACCTGTCAATAGAGGAATTTAGCATTCTGGCTTGCCTGAGGGAGTAAACTCCCCAACTCCATCTCCCTTTCTCCTGCCTTTGGCATTGCCAGGACAGGGAGCTGGCGGCGAAGAGGGCTCCTCCTTGGTGATCATGGAACTGAAAGGAGAAGTTACTTGGTAGGGCATTGACAATGTTTGGGGTCTGGCTGAGCCTGGGCCATCTCCAGAAAGTGATATTGCAATAGGATTGTGATTTTGTTTTTATAAAGACCCACAGTATCATTTTCCAAGCAATCTGTGAAACAAAGGCATGGACTTTAGTGCCAGATGGGCCTGGGTTAGAATGAAGACTCCGCTACATAATAGCTGTGAGGCCTTGAGCAGATCACTCTACCCCTTTGACCTTCTGTTGCCCCATATGTGAAATGGGGACATTTGTACCCACCTTTTGGGGATTTATGGAGGATTAAATGAGATAATATATAGAGAGAATATAGCACAGTATCTGACAGAAAGCAGGTGCTTAGAATTTCTTAGCTGTTTTTACTAGCTCTTGCCAATTATGTAATGTCAACTAAAATACTTTGAAAGAGAATTAATAGTTTTCTCCTTAACTTGACTTTCTGTAAACTCAAATCCATAAATTTAGGTGTTTATTTTCCCTTCCCTCCCCAATCCCTCAACACACAAACCTCCAAGTTTTGTGCTGTTTGTGTGTGGTGATTTCTGCAGTTTGGTTTGGCTCACTCTGTTTTTCACTGTAGTCCTGATACTCTAAGGGGAGTAGAGATTTCTATGTGGAGGGAGAAAACACAACATTTACTGAGCACTTTCTTTGTGCTAGAGAGTGTGGAAGGTGTTTTACATAGGTTAGTTTCTTGGGGAAAAAGAGATCATAAGAAACTAACCAAATATCTAGGGTAATTTAGTTGGAATCAGTGTTTTGTCAACTTTACCAGTGCTAGTAGTTATAATTTAATGTGTATAAAACACCAAACACTGACATTTCTGATGGTGTTCAGTGGAGCCTTTTGTATATTCCTCATTGTTCTACATGGACTGAGTGTGGCTGTATACCAGTGTTTCACAGAGTATAGCAGATTGCAATGATTAATTGCATGATTACATGAAGTAGGAATCTTAGCATTTATCAAGCAGTTGACAATTTAGTTGGCGAAATAGAAGAGTTCCACTGAAATCTTTGAGAAGTCAGATTAGCTCAGTTTGCAATGTTATAGTATACTTGCACTATTTGCTAAGGACACAGAATACAAAGGAGCTCAAAGTGACAGTGGAGCTATCAGGGAAAGGATGGAATTTTAAGGGTTGGAAGCAGAAGTAGGGTGTTTTGAGATGGGTCAGTGACCTATATACATTTGTCATGTTGTTCTTTTCCAAGTAAGCACTCCTTGTAACACCGTTAGTATCACTCTTCAAATTAGATTCAAACGGTGATGGTCTTACTGCTCTTGTTTAAGCTAGGTTTTCTCTCTTTCTTTACATTCTTTACCTTGAACTTCATTGTTGAAACTGAGCATGTTTCTTTTTTTTAAATTTCAATAGTTTTTGGGGTACAGGTGGTTTTTGGTTACATGGATAAATTCCTTAGTGGTGATTTGTGAAATTTTAGTGCACCTATCACCCAAGCAGGGTACACTGTAGCCAATATGTAGTCTTTTATTCCTCACCCCACAGGGTGGGGTTGGGAAACCCTGGAAGCCCCAAAGTCCATTATACCATTCTTATGCCTTTGCGTCTTCATAGCTTATCTCCTATCTATAAGTGAGAACATGTGATATTTGGTTTTCCATTCCTGAGTTACTTCACTTAGAACAGTGGCCTCCAGTTCCAACCAAGTTGCTGCAAAAGACATTATTTCGTTCCTCTTTATGACTGAGTGGTATTCCACGGTGTATATATACCACATTTTCTTTATCCACTCATTGGTTGATGGGCACTTAGATTGGTTCCATATCTTTGCAATTGCAAATTGGGCTGCTATAAACATGCATGTGCATGTGTCTTTTTCATATAATGACTTATTTTCCTTTGGGTAGATACCCAGTAGTGGGATTGCTGGATCAAATGGTAGTTCTACTGTTAGTTCCTTAAGGAATACCCATACTGTTTTTTATAGTGATTGTACTAATTTACACTTCTATCAGTAGTGTGAAAGTGTTCCCTTTTTACCACATTTACACCAATATCTATTGCTTTTTGATTTTTAAATTATGGCCATCCTTGCAGGTGTAAGGTGGTATCTCACTGGGGTTTTAGTTTGCATTTCCCTGATGATTAGTAATGTCGAGCATTTCTTCATATGTTTGTTGGCTGTTTGTACATCTTCTTTTGAGAAATGTCTATTTATGTCCTTTGCCTACTTTTTGATGGTATTATTTATTTTTTCTTGTTGATTTGTTGGAGATTCTTGTAGATTTTGAATACTCGCTCTTTGTCAGATGCATAGTTTGCAAATATTTCCTTCCAATCTGTGTGTTGTGTGTTTATTCTGCCGATTGTTTCTTTTGCAATGCAGAAGCTTTTTAGTTTAATCAGGTCCCATTTATTTATTTTCATTTTTGTTGCATTTGCTTTTGGGGTCATAGCCATGAATTCTTTGCCTAAATCCATGTTCAGAGGAGTTTTTCCAATGTTATCTTCTAGAATTTATGATTTCATGTCTTAGATTTAAGTCTTTGATCCATCCTGAGTTGATTTTTGTACAAGGTGAGAGACAGGGATCTAGAACTGAGCATGTTTCATCAGGACTGGAAACTATTTTCTCTATATCCTCAAACCCACAAATTTAGGTGTTTATTTTCTCTCCCTTCCCCAGTCCCACAACACACAAACCTCCAAGATTTGTGCTCTTTGTATGTGGTGATTTCTGCAGTTTGGTCAGGCTCACTCTGTTTTTCACTGTTGTCATTGATACTCTAAAGGGAGCAGAGATTTCCATGCAGAGGGAGAAACGTCAGCATTTATGGAGCACCTTCTTTGTGCCAGGAAGGCACAGTCTCTTGCCTTTCCCAAACTGGTACTGATATATAATTAACAAGTTCACCCAGCTTTAGTAATAAATATGTTTTTTTTTTTTAGCATCTAGACATAAAACACCATTAAAAATTTTTTTTTGGATATCAGTATTCTGAATGTAAATCTTATTGAAACGAATACACTGTGCTGCCATATGTATGATGGGTATATTTTAAAAATTATTTTCAGAAAGAAAATATGAGGTATATATTAGGATGACAAACACCAGCAGATTGGAGAAAAGGGAGGTTCAAAGTCCCTATACAGCTGGTTCCAGATTTGCAGGGTCAGAGAGTCTCATTTGATATTATAATCCTGTTGTTATTAGAATATGATGCAGTCTAAACCTTAGGCTTCTTAGTTGGATGTTTCAAACTCTGAAAAACATAGGAATGCATTACAAGGTATTTGAAAAATATGTTATCAAATGAGGTATCATAATATTTTATCCTGTGACATGGCATATTAATTAAGAAGTTGGGCTCTAGAATGTAGAGTCTATTGTCTGTTCCCTAGCACTGCCACTCATTAGCCCAGTGACTATGAACAAATTGCTTAACTACACTATTTCTCTATTTTTAAAAAATCTGTAAAATGGGCCGAGTGTGGTGGCTCACGCCTGTAATCCCAGCACTTTGGGAGGCTGAGGTGGGTGGATCACGAAGTCAGGAGATCGAGACCATCCTGGCCAACATGGTGAAACCCCATCGCTACTAAAATACACAAAATTAACCAGGTGTGGTGGTGCGGGCTATAGTCCTAGCTACTTGGGAGGCTGAGGCAGGGGAATCACTTGAACCTGGGAGGCAGAGGCTGCAGTGAGGCAAGATCACGCCACTGCACTCCAGCCTGGTGACAGAGCAAGAGGCCGTCTCAAAAAAAAAAAAAAAAAAAAAACAACAACAACAAAAACCTGTAAGATGCAGGTAATAATAGGTTCTACCTCACAGAGTCAATTGGAACATTTAATGAGATCATGTGTAAGGTTGGCGGCCCTGTGCCCAACACAAAGTAACACTGAGTACATGTGAATTATTACAGTGGTTATTTTAGTGAAATTGAATAAAATAATTTTTGTCCTGCCAATGAACACAAAATAAATGTGTGTGAGTCTTTGGACCAATGGAGGGAAAGCATGAGTCTTAGGAAGCAGACGGTGGCCCAAGAACAAGAAATCAGCAATTATCTTGATGCATCTGGAAAGATCCTCCTTCAATTGGTTAGGACTAGTGGCCTTTAAGCATTCATAAAAGGCTTATTGAACACCTATTATGTGCCAAGCACTGTGCACAGTTCAGAGGACATCAAAATGAGTAAGATAGTGTCTGCAGGAAAAAGAAATAAACATATGTCCAAGCTGTATCCTAGCCTGATTTCCCTGTGCGCTTGCTGGTAACTGAGATGCCTTTATGGAGGAAAATGCGTCCACTCACAATTGGAAGGAAGAGGGCCTAAAGCACCTTGGCACTGTTTGGGTCACTCCTGAAAAATGAGCTCACAGGTGTGGTTAGACTGCTTTCTGGCTAGATAGTAGGAAGGGAGGAGAGACAGTGGGAGGAGTTGGGCACCTTGGGAGGGGGATGTGTGTGTGTGTGATGTGTATGGTAAGGGAGTTCATGACTGGCAGCAAGGTAACTGGCTACAGATTAAGGAGTTCAACTTTAACTCTCTCAAGGACGTTGCCCAGGGTGGGCCCTGTTTATCTCATTGCCTCAGGGAGAGAGAGCAGTTGTGTTGATTTTTGTCCTGTTGGAATGATGTTTTGTCCTGCTGCAGATGGGATTTTTCAAAATTTTGGGGGTTGAGTTCTGATAGGATTATGAACCTCAGTGAATTTTTAAATTAAAGAATCATTCTAGATTCAAAATAGTCTTTGCAGATGTATTACATTTTGAAATATATTGTCAATTATTTTAGATGTTTATTATTTTTTTTGCTTCTTTTTTCTTTTATAAGAGGTAATTCTCGGGTATTGCTGCTCTGTCTGGGAGAGACTGGGAGGTGGTTGTTAGCTCTAAGCTGAAAGAGGCATGGCACGTTGTTTTGTTCATTACATGCTTAGGAAGGCTGAGGAGTAAGACAGACTCACATCTGAAGGGCGGCTGCTTTGTGTGAGAGGTCAGAGAAGCTAAGTGACTCAGCCAATACAACATAGCTAGTGAGTGGTCCAGGGAGCATACCAACCCAGGGTCTGGACTCCAGTATCTACCTGATTTCCTCTTTGGCATGCTTTCTTTAAGCGGATAATGCTGTTTTAGGGTGAACCATATGAAATTGTCACTTCTATACATTAAAACAGTTCAATATTGGCAATTTCATATGATTCCACCTAATACTTACATAGTCATTTATGACATTTTGCCAATATTTTGCACGGTCTATGGACAGTTTACTCTCTTTTTTAATATGGGGTCGCCACAAGGTGACTCAGTTTCTTCAGAGTTTGGGTATACTTGGGACCTGCTCAATTGCCAGTCAATATCCTGAGCCCATCTCTTCTTCACTAATTTTAGTATCAACAGTCATGATGTTTTCACAAAACAACAATCGACGTATCACCCACAGAAAATTATTTTATTTAGAACATTTAATATTTTACCAGGATTCAAATGGGAGCTGCTGTCTTTACTAGAAGAATATTTTTTCTTTGATTGATTGCTAAACGGATAGGGCCTGTGAATGGATCCTTCCCCCACCCCCCCGCCCCCCAGGGATTTCTTGTTCAAACAGAATTTGTTGTATCCGCATCAGTAAAGCCGTGCTAATATGGGCTGCCGGGCAGATTGTAGAAATAGCCTCATTATATTGAACTGGATATCATAATGGTACTCATTAAGGTGGGATTCTCTCTGTGTTTGTGCTTTTAAACCCAAGTCCCTTGCCACTTTTTACATCTCTCCAAGAATAGCAATATTCTCTGGTAAAATGCAATCTTAGAATGTGCTGTCTCTCACCTCTTCCTACTGAAAATCATTAACAAAGGTAGAATCCCTGGTTCTGAGCATTCTTACAGGTTTGCGGCTGCTCTTCAGCCATTCATTTTACTCTCGTGCTTGTAATGACTATAACGTGTTCTTGTGACTGAACCAGGAGCTTCACTTGTTTCAGTACCTCCCATTAATTGATATTGGTGTCCAAACAAGAGACAGGCAAAGAGCTGCTTGTTATCAGATCAAGCCAAATGCAACACAGAGTTTTTCATTTTAATTTTGATAGGCCGTTAAGAGACTAATAGTGTTGGAAGGCACAGTATTTATATTCACTGTTGAAATCTTACCACAGTCCTGGCGTAGTGAAGTATTTGCTGTGTTGGATTTGGGTAATGGACCCTTGCAGGGTTACAGCTCAGGAATGCTAGCAGAATGAAGCCCACAAAGGGGAGGGCAGAGTGAGTGTCAACTTCATTCCTCCAATTAGAGCAGTTAAAGAAATAGCAACGTGCAGGATAGCATTTTATTGTGAAGGCTAATTGAAAACCAGGAAGAAAATGTTTACAGACGTTACATGGCACTTTACAGAATAATCTCTTTCCTATTTGTGTCTCTTCTTGGTTGACTCAATAGGACCTTCATTACAAACAAATTTCTATCATTAGAATCAGCTTAATCTCTGTTGTTGTAATTAAGGTAACGGTAAGAAATGTTTTAGAGTGTAGCCCTTTCTATGACAAGCTGGGGATGGTTCACGCATTCACTCAGCAAATATTTCCCCAGTGCCTACTGTGTGCCAGGCCCTGGTAGGGCTACAGTGTGGTTTAAAGAGACAAAGTCCCTACCCTCATGAAATGTAAATTTTTAAATGTATATGTATATGTAAAAAATACACATTATATGTGTGTGTGTGTGTGTGTGTGTGTGTGTGAGAGAGAGAGAGAGAGAGAGAGAGAGAGAGAGGGTCTTAATCTGTTGCCCAGGGTGCAGTGCAGTGGCAAGATCATGGTTCACCACACCTCGACCTCCCAGGCTCAAAAGATCCTCCCACGGCCTCAGCCTCTGGAGTAGCTGGGATGGCATGCATGTGCCGCCACACCTGGCTAATTTGAGTATAAATTTTAATATACTTATAAAGTACTTATAAAGAAATAAAAAAATCATATAATATCAGAAAGTGATAGGAGAAAAATTAAGCAGGAGAAAGAGGTAGGGTTGGTCAGAAAGGTTTCTCTAAAGATTCATAAATGAAGGAAGGGAGCCAGCCATGTGGAGTCCTACAGGGAAAGTATTCCCGATGGAGGGAGGTGAATGCAAAGGCCCTGAGGTGGAAACCTGCTTGGCATGTTGAGGAACAGAGAAGGTCACTGTGGTGGCCACTGAGTAAGGGAGGGGGAAGAATGGAAGGAGATGATGCTAGAAGAATAGGCAGGGCCAGATTGCCTTGGATCTTGAAGGTTTTGGGAAGCCATTGGAGAATTCGGCACATGGGCATGACATGATCTGATTGTATAAGAAAAGATCATTCTGACTGGTTTGGAGAGTAGGCTTTTGGGAGTATGGATGGTGGAGATGGAGAATACCATTGAGAAATGATTGTAATTGCCTTGGTGAGGGAAGGTGATGACTTGAAAGATGGGGTAGTGGTGAGGGGTCAGATTTGGCATATGTTTTGAAGGTAGGCCCAATGGGATTTGCAGATAGATTGGATGTGGGATGTGAGAAGATGAAAGCAGTCAAGAACAACATCTAGATTTTTTAGCCTGAGCAACTTGGGTAAATGGTGGGAAGGAACAGTTTAGCAGGCAGAGGCGGCAACGAGGGTTGTGTGTGGACAACATGTTTAGCTTCAAGATGCCCGTCATTCATCAGAGTGGAAATGTCATGTAAGCAGTTGAATCTGGGGGGCTGTGGAGTTGGGAGGTCTGGCCTAGATACTGGGGGTAAACAGTGTATGGAATTTAAAGTCAGCAGAGTGGATGAGATCCCCAGAGAGTATGTGTTAATAGAAAAGAGAAGCATCCTGAAGACTAAACCCTGCAGCTCTGCAATGCTTTGGGGTCTGCAGAAGTAAGAGGCACTCAAAAGGAGGTTAGGAGGAAGTAAGCAGTTGGGAGTAGGGGTGGGAGTACTTCAGTGGAAGATATGCAGTGAGGTACGCCTTGGGGAAAGTGTGAAGCTTGAATTTTGTCCTTGGAACCCTCCCTTTTCAGTGGTTTCTTATCTTCTCTGTGGGCCCCTTTCATCTGATTCCTTTCATTTAAACAACAACAACCACTCAGATAACAACTGCTTTAGCTCTCAAAGTATGGCCCCTGATTGCAGCATCAGCACCACCCAGTAGCTTGTTAAGAATGCAAAACGTTGGGCTCAACCCCAGACCTACAAATGAGAAACTGTAAGGGAAACAGCCCAGCAAGCTGTGTGTTAAGACACTCTTCAGGTGCTTCTGGGGCGTCCTGAAGTTTTAGAACTACTGCTTTCAGGAAAAGAGCTGATAAACGGAATCAATAAATGATAACAAATGAGGCATACACTATTATCTCTCTCTCTCTTTTTAAGAGATAGGGTGTTACTCTGTCACCCATGCTGGAGTGCAGTGGCATGATCATAGCTCACTGCAGCCTCAAAATGCTGGGCTCAATCAATCTTCCTGCCTCAGCCTCTCATGTAGCTAGGATTACAGATGTGCACCACTATGCCTGGCTAATTGTTTTTTATTTTTTATAGAGATGGGGTCTTGCTATGTTGTCAAGGCTGTTCTTGAACTCCTGGCCTCAAGCAATCCTCCCACTTTGGCCAGTGAATGAGCCATCACTCATCCAGACCTACTATTATCTCTTTCTGGGCCATCGGCTTAAGACAAATAGATTAAAATATGAATAAACGAATTTTAAGCATCAGCTATTGGACCACTATTGAGACATCTTCATCATGGCCAGGGAACTTTCTCAAGCCCTATAAATCATAAAAACCGGCTGCTGCTGCCTATTCTGTCTTTGGTAATGGGCTCTGTTGTTAACTATGTATTCTGTGTAGTATTATACAAGTTCTCTGACGTCAAGGATAGAGACAATGAAAATTTTGGTGTTTTAGTGGGTAATCCAAAATCTCTAGCAAATACTCAGAACTTACTTTGTTTAAACACAACTTATCTACCAGGCAATTTAAAATAATGTCTGAATACTGAAGCACAGAATAATACTAATAATAATGGTAGGACATTTGTTGAATTGTGAATTTTTATTCATAAAATAAATCTCAAATTTATTTTAGTCATTTAAATAATAGAGTTTAATGTATATTTAGCCAAGCATTACAGTAGTAAGGGCTTTAAGAAGATTAGAAATAAATGAATCCAATTAAAGAACATGTCTATGAGATTTGATATGTCATAGGTATGAATGAACTGTTTGCACAGCAACTGTAAAGAAACCATTAATGATTAACTATCTAGAAGAGGTTTAATCAAGAATAAATGTTATAGGACATATTTTAAAATATTTAAGTTAAACAAATGCAGATTTGTGCATTTGAAAACATTGCATCATGCCATCATTTTTTTGCGGTGTCATTTCCTAGGGAGTTCAGAATCTGAGGCTCTATTTTTCTATAATCTACAGAAATGCCAGTGTCTTTGTGTTGTACAGAAAAGGGCAGAGCTTCCAACCGTGCTGTGTGGTTTGGCCTTATGGGGTCTCCCCACATGAGATCCTGTGGGGAATTTGGGGACTCTGTGGCCTTGGGTATGGGGTCTAAATTTCCCAGTGTTGTGGAAAATTATTTTATTATTACAGGTATTTTTTTTGTTCCTGGAGTTTGTGTAGAGCTGAAAACAGGAGGTATGCTCCCTTCACCACTCCACCAGAGGATACTTTTAGGGTTTAGGAATCAGTTTTGCTAAGAACTAGGTAGGAAAGCTGTTTCTGTGATAACAGAACCTCAACCAAATATAAGGTGTTCAATAATGGGATCCTCCATTACTTATCTTTCTTAGGTATTGGAAGACTTTTAAAGGGAACATACACTTGAAAAACATTAGTTTAATAAATGACAGTGAAGGGTCTGGTGAGGGGTATGGACACAGAAGGTGGGGAGGTGGGAAATAATGGAAAAGAGACAGCCAGAATAACATATGTGTATTTTATTTCCTATTTTTGAAAATAAAAGAATTAATATAAATGTGATTGATATTAATATGATATTAATATTACCTTTTCTTTATATTTGATTCTTTTCTAGAAGTGGGCTACAATTAGGGGTTTAGATTGTGGAAGAAGAGACTGACAATTTTAAATATATGCCTCATTTGAAAGGGCAGCATATTTTGTGTTTATTCAGATCTAACTATTACAGACCAACACCCTCCTCCATCCTCCAAGAAAATAAGAAACAGAAAAAATATAAGATCTGTCGAATGCAGAACTTCAACCTGAAGGATTCACAAATATATTTAAACCTTAGTAGCTAAATATGGAATGAATTTCTGAGCATAATAAAGTTCCTCAGAACAAGAAATGTGGCCCCCACATTAGGGTTTACTTCATTTGAACAATGACAAATGTACCATTTATAAGCCACATGACACTAAATTGTTTTAAGAAACTACATGACAAGACTTTCTTTTTTTTTTCAATTATGGTAATAATTTAAATTATATTCTCCTAAGAAGGAAACAGAAAGTCATATAGCTCACATGAAAGGCTTCAGAGACAGATCATTCTACAAGGGAGGAAGGGTGGTAAACAGATGAGAAAGTGAGTGAAACATGCAGGCACTGAGACAACATGTGGATATTTTAAAATTACAGATGGTATACCTGAGGAGCTGAACCTCGAGGAAAATAAATTTACTAGTGCTTTCTCTTTTGTAATTTAATATACAGAAAGAAGAAATTCTGGAAATGTAAAGAAAGTTTTAATATGAAATCAAAGTATCTGAAATTTCCCTCAGTTAGTGTTTTTTTAAAAAGAAATATTTTTCTGATTATAAAAGTCACACATACTAGAGAAAAAATTAAGGTAATGCAGAGATGTTTAAAGAGAAGATGAAAGACATCTTTAATGCATTTTCAAATATGAACTAAATATTTTAGTTTATTATCTCTCAATATGCATATATAGTACATGTCAAAGAGAGAGAATTTTTTACTTTATTATGGTATATTTTATGTCATTAGAGTCAAAATATTTAATAACTGCATAATATTTTATCACATGGATATATCATAATTTAGTAATTCTATTATTGTTGGTTCTTCTTATTTGATTATTTATAATTAAACTTAAGAGATTATGCTGTGATAAACACCCTTGTATATAGTGTGTGTTGTTTTTGTTTTTTTTTTTTTGAGTGCAGTGATGCAATCTCGGCTCACTGCAATCTCTGCCTCTGGATTCAAGTGATTCTCCTGCCTCAGCCTCTCGAGTAGCTGGGACTACAGACATATGCCACCACGCCGGGCTAATTTTTTGTATTTTTTGTAGAGATGAGGTTTCACCATGTTGGCCAAGTTGGTCTCAAACTCCTGACCTCAAGTGATCTACCCGCCTTGGCCTCCCAAAGTGCTGGGATTACAGGCGTGACCTACCGCGCCCAGCCCTGTATACAGATTCTTGATACTTACCTCTAATTATTTTTATAAGATATATTCCCAGAGGCGGAATTACCATAGTCCCCCCTTATCCACAGTTTTGCTTTCTGTGGTTTCAGTAATATGAGGTCAACTGTAGTCCAACAATAAGTGAGTGCAATACAATCAGATATTTTAAGAGAGAGGGAAAAAGAGCATGTTCACATGCAATTACAGCATGTAGTTATAATTGTTCTATTTTATTACCAATTTTTATTGTTAATCTCTTATTATACCCTATTTTAAAATTAAACTTTATTATAGGTATATAATAAAGTGTGTGTGTTTTCCTATACATACATTTCCTATAATGCAGGTACAGGGTTTGGCACTATCCATGATTTCAGGCACCCTCTAGGGGTCTTACAATGTACTCCCTTGGATAAGGGGGGACTAGTGTGCTGAATTTAAGGTATGAACATTCTTAAAACTCTTGATAAACACTACCAGTTTACTGTCTTACTAGTAGTATATAAGAATGTCCATTCATTTCACCTTATCTTCATTTGGATTTATTGTCATTTAAAATTTTTTGCTAATTTGAAAGCAAAAATGGCACCCGTTAGCTGCTTTAATTCATATAGCTGCTTTAATTCATTTTACTCACGAGGTTAAACCTTTAAAAAATGTTTCTCAGCAGTTCGTGCATTGTTCATATCCTTTTCTTATTTTTCTATTGCAGATATATTGTATTTATTATTGATTTGCAGAAGTTATTTCTCTGGGCGTCTAAAACACTATCTTTCTAACTCCTTCAATACAACTTTAATAGTCCGAATAAATGGTTGAGGATGAAATTAATTTAAAATTCCAGTTTGGCTAAGTATCACATATGCTGAGCCTGAATTATAATTTCATAAAAATAAGTACATTTTATTAATGTGCATAACAATAAAACATGATTTGCTTTTTTAAAATTTAAGACCTCACAGAACTTCAGAATGATCATTATTAATTCTATGAGAATTTAAGAATCTCTCACATGAACTCACTTACTTAGTAGGTATCTCTTTCTCATTTATATAAATATATTTACCAGTACTTGAACTTTTATTCATTTGGATTTGAGATGAGCAAAAGTTTATTAAAAGATAATTATTTTGTTAATCTCTTGCAAGTGAGCATATGTTCTATGTGAGATACTGTCTAGACAGTAAATAAAGGCTGTTATAAGAGAAGGAATTTAGAAGGAGGCTATCAAGATATGAAGCCACCACACTGTAAGACAGAACATTAGAAATGCCAGATGAGTGGTTGAGGCAGTGAATGGTATAGGAACTCAGAGGAAGGAGCTGGGAGAAATCACTGTGGCCTGGAGGGGTGAGGAAACAAATTTAGATGTAGTATGATGGCAGGTCTGGATTTAGCTATATTTCCACTTGTTTCATGGGTTGGTATGAAGGTATTACACAATCTCTGTTATGAGGCTGACTGACTTTGCCACAACTTATCAACATTTCACAATTTTTTTTACCTTATTTTTTGGCTGTTATTGTTTGCCTGTTGATTACACTCATGTCTTTCCTTCTTGAAATTACAATGTGATAGCAAACTTTGTGTCTGAACCATTCCTTACCCTTGTGGTGCCATCCACTCCATAGCATGTTGGATGAAACCTTCAAAGTGGAGAAGAAAGATGGTTTCTAGGCAGAGGCAATGTATGTTTATGTAAAACCAAAGACTTTGGGAAAACTATTAAAATCACCAGATCAAATGGAGAAAACTACAAGGAGCAAACATAAATCCACTTATTAGTATGAGACTATTACATTCCCAAGGGTGCCTTAGCCTAACTTCCCAGCAGATTGTCTTAGTCTGTGAGCCCCTCGCAGTATTCCTCCTTGTCAGCTCTCTCTGCTGGGCTCCATAGGAGCTTGAAAATGAAACATAAAGTAGGTCTGTCTGCTGTGGAGGTTTACCCAGTGGCCAGGCGGTAACTCTGCCAGAATATAAAGAAGGTCATGCACTTCATGTAACAGTGACTCTAGAATCCAATTAAAAAGTTTAGTGTAAGGCGCAGTCATTCCCACCTAATCCGATCATGGTTTAATGCAATCCTCTGCTTATTTCAATCAGCGCCTTTGGAGCCAAATCAATTGTATGTCTTTGTTTCCACGTTTTCCTTGGTAATTTGATCACCTTCAGCTGTTTAAAAAAATAGCTCAATCGGGAAATCTGGCAACCTCTTTTAAGAATTGCCACATAACATAAAGCCAACAAAGAACTCCAGATTGGCCAGCAGACTCCAAATTGACATGATAGAAGCAAAAATAAGGTAATCTGAAATGAAAGTGGGATATGGTGGGGTGGAAGAGAAAAGTTCTTGCAAATAATCTTGAATCAACAAGAGCTGATAAAATGCTGTCGATTGCTTTCTCTGTACACTCATTCAAACTCATTGAAATTGTAAATAGTTCCACATTTCTTTGTAAATTAGTTTGGCTATTGGTATTATGGAGGCCATTCTCCCAGTTGAAATGATAGAAATAATGTTAATGCATTTCTCTAAAACTGACAATGCCTTTTTGTGGTGAAGACACCTTCTACTGGCTTTCCAAGGGTGTCACGCTGAGCTTCCCATATGGCATGTTGGCATTTGCCTCATGAGTGGTCACGGTGCATTGCTTAAGGGAATGCTGAGGAAGCCCAGTAATACAAAAATGGCCCCATTTTCTCTATTGGAATTTGAGTTATTTCAAATATGTACATGACTATTATAAAGTTTAAAGTAGACTCAGATGGTTAATTCTGCAAATGGAATGATTTCTGTCTGCCCATAATGGAATAAGAGGATTACTTTGGTCTGTGCAAATACGGGTGAGACTGACAAGCTGCAAGTCCTAGTGATTGCAAATTTCCCATTTCAGACTGCTTTCAGAGCTGAGGCACCTGAAGATGTCTGGAGCTCTCTACAAATCATTGAAGGGAGAAAAAAATGTAACTTTTCCTCAGTAGCCTTTTAAAGGATATGTCAAATGGCATGCGCCACAGTTCCTTTCCATATGCCAATCATGTCTGAGAGAACAGCATGAACTGCCCTTGAGAAAGTTACCTTACGGAGCCCCAAACAGGGTTTGTGTGGCACTTTTCAAGAAAACTTTAGAAGGAGAGCAGTGCTGTCCTTCATTTAGAAAAATCAGATAAGTCAAATTTTTTACCACACTGATTTAAGAGTCTAAGTTCTGTGCAGCTATTTTATTTTGTTCCACTCCATGAGGAAGCATTAAATACATGATTCTACTGAGCATGCATGTAACTTTGAGGACATATGTGATACCAGAAAGTGCCTCACCAAATGAAAGGAAGAGGGTAGGGCCAGACAATTTGTGTCTGGGTTAGGAGAAAGAAAATGGAGCTCATAATGTGATTCCCATCAGCATCTAGCCCTTTAAGCTATACAAATGAAACGCTCAATTTAATAGAATTCTAAAAGTAAAACAAATGCTTTGTTCTTAGTGAATCTGCCATTCAGATTCACTCTTGGCAGCACATCAACCGTATTTGAAATGGCTTTAAGTGGGTATTTTTTATTGTGCTTTCCATCCTAGCACATCTTTTGAGCTGTTGGAGTTTTGAACAGAGAAGAAGGAAGGCCAAATTCCTCTCAGAGTGACTGTGTTGCCATAAGGTCCCCATTTGCTGACTTAGCAATAAAGAATTTACCTTAAAAAGTATTCTGGCCATACTGCAATAGATTTTAGAGGCTAAAAAGTAACAGAGTAAATTAAAATGGTCTAGGTTTGTATTAGCCTGTTTTCACACTGCTGATAAAGACATGCTCAAAACTGGGAAAAAAAGAGGTTTAATTGGACTTACAGTTCCACATAGTCTGGGATTGTATTAGTCTGTTTTCACACTGCTGATAAAGACATGCCCAAGACTGGAAAAAAAAAGAGTTTTAATTGGACTTAGAGTCCCACATGTCTGGGGAGGCCTCAGAATCATGGCGGGAGGTAAAAGGAACTTCTTGCATGGCAGTGGCAAGAGAAAATGAGGAAGAAGCAAAAGCGGAAATCCCTGATCAACCCATCAGATCTCGTGAGACTTATTCACTATCACAAGAATAGCATGGGAAAGACTGGCCCCCATGATTCAATTACCTCCCCCGGGTCCCTCCCACAACATGTGGGAATTCTGGGATATGCAATTCAAGTTGAGATTTGGGTGGGGAAACAGCCAAACCATATCAGGGATAGAAACGAAAGAAATACAGCAAAAGGTTTTTATAATGAAATGTATTGTAATCACTATCAAAGTGAAACTATTGTTCTGGGGAGAGCAGGTGCCAAAAAATTGTCACACAGTTTGGGAGGTAAGATATAATACTATTTATTGAGCATTTACTATGTTCTAGGCACTTTGCTATGAGTTTTTTACAGAATATTTCATCTAAACTTCACCAAATCCAAGGCTCGTCATGGTGGCTCACCCCTGTAATCCCAGTACTTTGGGAGGCCAAGGCACGAGGATCGCTTGAGCCTGGGAGTATGAGACCAAACTGGGCAACATAGAGAGATCTTGTGTCTACCAAAAATAAAAAAAAATCCGTCGAGCATGGTGGTGCATGCCTGTAGTCCCAGCTACTTGGGAGGCTGAGGTGGGAGGATCACTTGAGCTGCGGAGGTTGAGGCTGCAGTGAGCCGAGATTGCACCACTGCACTCCAACTTGGATGAGACAGCGAAACCCTGTCTCAAACAAAACAAAACAGAACAAAATAAAAAAATTCACCAAATCCATATGAGTTACAAAAAAGAAATTGAGGCCTATACATAGAGGCAGAGGTTAGCTTAAACCACTGATCAATCAACCTGCCATCATGGTCTTCCGTTAAATTTTGGTGGATTATTTTTGTATTTTTGGTGTGTACCAAAGCATTGATATTTGTATTAATTTATCAAGAGTGTTTGTATACCTCTTCTTGTATTTTTTAGTTTTCATGTGAATATGTGAAATTTAAAACCATGTCTTGGTTTTAAATGTTATTTAAACCTATTTAATTTGAAGTATTTCTGTTATTAGAAGCCATGCAAAAATTTTGGTAAGACTTTTTCAACAGTGAGATGCATACCCTGGGTGGGGGGTGGGTCGGGGGGTGGGGTCTGAAAGTGTGCAAGAGAAAAATAAATCCTTGTTTATTCCCTGCTTATAGCCATAAAATCCCTGGGCTGAGATGCAGCATCAGGAATGGGTTTACCGAGTTATTTGGCCAAACTTTCATAGGTGCACAATTCTTATTGTCTGTCTAGATCCTGTCAAGCAGGAACTAAATGTCTACTGGACTATTGTCCAATGAACGGAAGTGCATTTGACACAGGAAATGCCCAAGGGTGGAGGCTCTACCTCCTGTTAGAGTCCAGTTAACTTGGCTCACTGATGTCTAATGGCAGGTAGGTCAGAGAACTCACAGCCCATCTGAGTTTTTTCTCATGCAGAAAGGATATTGGGTTGAAAGTTATTAGTGGTCACTGGGGAAAACAATCTTTCTTAGTTTCATCCTTGTTGTCTTCTGCCTCTTCCTTCTATGTGAAATACTGTGCAAATGGCCATTGGAATATAATAAAATATCTCTTAACTCTTGTCCTCTAGGGACTTAGAATCCACTGAGAAAGACAAGACATAATCACTTGAAAAGTAAGGCTAGAGGTGGAAAAGGATAGCTCTTGTTCCTTCCCCACAATACTAAGGAACTGGCCCTGATACCTTCTTCATGAGGGGTAGGAACTTAGTCCTTGTGCTCATTGATGTTTCCCTGCCCCCAGAACAGGGCCCCATACAGAAGAGACACTCAGTAAATATGTATTGAATAAATAGCTTTAGCAGTCAGGAAGGGATTCATAGAGGCAAGTGGGAGTTAAGAAGAGTTTTACAGGTTAAGAAGAACCAAGAGAGTTTAAAGTCAATTCAGGGACAACTGTTTGGATGAAGCAAGGGGTAGATGAAGGGAAATTTTGAAATATTGTCAGAAAAATAAGTGGCAGCCACATTTTGGAGGATATTGCATTTCTGACAGAGTGCTCAGAGTCTATATGGTCCTTAGAAGGAGTTGATGAGCTGAAAAGCAGACCAGTGATGGGATCGGACTTCCCAAGCCTGAAAGACAAATTGCAGGTTCACTTTCTAAATTTTTACTGCTTATGTAGAAGAACATTTTTTTTTAAAGAAAGCTTGCATTGAGTGGATGGATTATTTGATAGTAAGCCATTGTAATTTGCTGATATACATCACTACCCTGTGTTTGGTGGCAGTGATATTGTTGGAGCTGTTTTAGCTGGTTTCTATTCTTACTCACTTAAGAGACTCCTTGTCTGAATTATATTTTGTCCATTTTAAATTGACAAGTAAAAAATGTATATCTGTGATGTACAACAAGATGTTTCGATGTATGTATACATTGTGGAAAATCTAAATCAAACTAACATGTGCATTACCTCATATATTCATCATTATGTGTGCGTGTGCGTGTGTGTGTGTGTGGTGAAAATACTTTAAATCTACTCTATTAGTGATTTTCAACTACTGAATTATATTTTTGCTTTTGCCTGATCTTGCTATAGAAGAACCAATAGGGACAAAGAAAAGAAGATAAATGAATATTTGCTGATCCATGGAATGTGCTGGTCACTTTTACATTTATGATTTTATTAATTTATCAGGTTTTAGGCTGGGTGCAGTGGCCTACACCTGTAATCCCAGCACTTTGGGAGGCCAAGGTGGGTGGATCACCTGAGGTCAGAAGTTCGAGACCGCCTGGCCAACATGGCAAAACCCTGTCTCTACTAAAAATACAAAAATTAGCCAGGTGTTGTGGTGGCTGCCAGTAATCCTAGCTGCTCGGGAGGCTGAGGCAAGAAAATCGCTTGAACCCAAGAGGTGGAGGCTGCAGTGAACTGAGATCACGCCACTGCACTCCAGCCTGGGTGACAGAGTGAGACATTTGTCTTAAAAAAAAAATTATCAGGTTTTATATGCTTCTCAATCCAAAGACTATTAAAAATGCATGTAAAAAATTTTAAAAGGCAAACCCATTACAGAATCAGAGAAAGTGAAAAATAAGAAAAATAAAAGAAGCCAGTGGAGTTTGTTGCACAAAGTGCATGCCGTGAGGACTTTGTACACTTGCTAGAAGTGATTATAAATCAGACTCAGGGCTTGGGGACTTTTTATTTTAGTGCAAAGAGGGAAACGTGAGGAGCTATATGATTCACAGTGTTTATGAGATCAAAATAAATCAATTACCCAGGGGCAGCCCAGCGAGTTCTTGTACCTGAGAGAAAATTCTTCCATGAGTCTTCATAAAGAAGACTCTCGAAAACATTTTATTTTGGCTGCCAGTGGAAAGGGTTAATAACCTCTTATGAAAACTGAGGAGTCCGATGAGATTCACTGCTGCCAGCAGAGGTTGTATCTATGGGCAGGCCAAGGCTGTCATCTTCAGCCTCTAGATATGTCAAGTATACCTTTGCAGTGAGCTTCCTAAGATAAGCTTCATACCACAGTCTGCAGTTATTATGTATGTTTATTTGTTTACTGTTTCTTCTCCCCAATATATTATAATCCACACAAGGGCAGGGTTTATAAGTATCTTATTTATTCTTACATCCCCATGTAGCACAAAGTCTGGTATATATTAGGAACTCAATAAATATTTATTGAATAAAGGAAGGAATGGAAAGAATGGTGGTAAAATGTACCAAAAGTAACTGAACTAACCTGTTGAGAGGAATTTTTAACTATTTATAATCCTGCTTAAACTAGTTAGCTAACTTTAAAAATGCTTTGAATGTTTACCAGAATGATTGATCCTAGAACAGCTGAAAGTAGACATTCTCCTTATATTGGTGGTAGACATGCTACCAATAATCTGGTAGCATCAGATAACCACCCCACATAAGAAACCTGTAGAGTAGGCTGTTTAATTCATATCTCATCAAAGAGCTCACAGAAGTTCAGAGAATTTGAATTATGTGTTTATTTTCCACTTAACAAAAAAAAAAAGAAAAATACATTATTATCAGCACACTAGTTAAATGTTAGGCCTTGCTAGAATAATCCAGATGCTTGTGGAAGCTAGTTATAGGTCTAACTTTTGCTTGCCTTCTTTTCAAATTCGTATTACTATCATTCCTGATGAGAGTATGCATGAATCCATTTCCTGTGGTGGCTGATTAAGGGCTTTGTCCTCCCACCCTGCAGAGACACAGAATACAAAGGGCTGCAGCTCTCCCTGGATCAGATCTCAGCCTCCAAACCAGCCTTCTCCTATACCAGCAGCTCCACCCCCACCATGACTGACAACAGAAAGGGGGCCAAATCCCGGCTCTCCAGCTCAAAGTCAAAATCCAGGACTTCCCCATACCCTCAGGTAAGTGCATGGCTGTTTTGCAACTTTCTTTTTTTGGCGACATGGTTTGAACTTGAAGTTGAGAAAGTATTAAAACTGTTTGGAATGAATTATCTAGTTTTAATAACTAAAACTTCTATAAATCTGGAAGGTTCTCTAAACTATCTGCCTCCTTTTAAAATAACTGCTAGTAAAAATTTGAAATAATTTTGTGGTTTACTGCATTAATATAAAGGTCATGAGAGTCTGGTTGTTGTCAGAACTATAACTTCTTTGTGATTTTGAGGAGATTGATCCTGAATTTCCCTCCCACCCAGTGAGTGACCAGAATGATGTAGCCAGCATAACAAAATACAGGAAACAAGAGCTCGATGTAGAAAAATGAATCTTGGGACGGGAACTAAAGAAGAAGAAAATTAAGAGGGGGAGGCAAAGGATCAAGGATGCATGTTCCCATGCAATTTGAACACAGACTGGCTATTTACTAGAAGGAATGAAATAAAGAGGGTCTTCCAGATGGCAGGAATGGTAGGAAAAGCAAACTCTGCTCATCTTTGCAAGGTGGAGAGAAGATGAGACTCCGAGAAGTATCTAGAAACACTGCAAGGTATGAATAGGATTCCTGGTTCTTGGAAGAAAAAAAAAATTATTTTTCTGTTCAGTCACAGACATATAAACTAGACTGTGTGAAGGTGTGTACACAGCTCTCCTGGCCTGAAGGAAGTAGGACAGGACTGAGAATTACCCACTCCCAATATCCTGTGGCCACCTCACCTCCATCCTTCTCTTTTAATAGCATCATGTCACATCTCCTGCAGTTCACTAGAGTAGCTCAGCAAATTCTTCCTGGGCTAGTATAAAACCAAACTGGAGGCTGGGCACGGTGGCTCATGCCTGTAATCCCAGCACTTTGGGAGGTCGAGGTGGGATATCACTTGAGGTCAGGAGTTCAAGACCAGCCTGGCCAACATGGTGAAACCCTGTCTCTGCTAAAAATACAAAAATTAGCCAGGCATGGTGGCTTGTGCCTGTAGTCCCAGCTACTCAGGAGGCTGAGACTGGAGAATGGCTTGAACCTGGGCGACAGAGGTTGCAGTGAGCCGAGATTGCACCATTGCACTCCAGGCTGGGCGACAGTGAGACTCTGTCTCAAACAAAAACAAAAACAAAAACAAACTGTTTTCTGAGTCACTTATTCATCAAGGTGGCCTATGTCATTTATTTTTAAATATATTTTGTAAGTAAAAATGACAATCCAGTAGGTATAGAAACTATTGTTTTCTTATTTGTCAGTTATGTTATTCTGTTGATATCTGTAAGTGTATACTATTTGAGAAAATGTTGTTCACTGAACCAGTGGTCACTAAGAGGCTACTATTTGCTAGATTATTTTAGTGGCTTGGTGTATGAAGATGAGCACAACATGGTCTCTGCCTCTAAGAGACTTATGTCACATGGTTTGAAGTCTTCCACAGAAGATCAGGTTTCTTTACTCAGGCAAAAGAAAGGAGAGTAGATGTGTGATGCCCAGATGTTTTTCAGTGTACAACTTCCATTGTAAGTACTGAGCACTTAACTTACAAAATATATGTTTTAGTCAAAGTCACTGCAGAGAAGAAGCTGCTGCTGCTGCTTCTTTTTTTTTTTCTTTTTTGAGATGGAGTCTCACACTGTTGCCCAGGCTGGAGTGCAGTGGTGAAATCTTGGCTCACCACAACCTCCGCCTCCTGGGTTCAAACGATTCTCCTGCCTTAGCTTCTCGAGTAGCTGGGATTACAGGCACTGCCACCACACCCATCTAATTTTTGTATTTTTAGTAGAGACGGGGTTTCACCATGCTGGCCAGGCTGGTCTTGAACTCCTGACCTTAGGCAATCTGCTCGCCTCAGCCTCCCAAAGTGCTGGGATTACAGACGTGAGCCACCACGCCCGGCCAGGAGCTGCTTCTTTTTATGGAACATCTAATGAGAAGCTTTTCTTATTGCTATCTTGTACCTTGGCAAGAGAGTTTTATGGTTTATTTTTACTGCTTGGAAAGATGGATTATGGCTTTGGGTAGTTCTCTCCTTTAATATAGAGATGTGTTGGACACATAGATGAAAGAAGAATTTAAATTAGGAGGTGCTAAGTAGAAGGAGTTTGTCTATTGTTATATAGAAATTAAGCTACAAAAATAAAATCTCCCTGTTGGACCCCCAAATCCTCACTGTCTAGTCTTTGTTTTATTTCATACTCAGCTCTTAACATCTAACATTTCTATTAGTTTACTCTAACAGGATACTAAATGTTATAACTACCATTAGACTACCACTTCCACGTGGTGAGGGTGGGCAGAAAGAAGTTAACTGGAAAGTTATACACATTCTATGATTTAAAGAAAAGGAACACAGATGAGGAGAAAGTAGAAAATTTTATTTTTTAATTTTTTATTTAATTAATTAATTAATTAATTTATTTATTTATTTATTTATTTTTGGAGACACGGTCTTAGTCTGTTGCCCAGGCTGGAGTGCAGTGGCAAGATCCTAGCTCACTGCAGCCTTGAACTCCTAGGCTCAAGCAATGCTTCCCTGTAGTATCAGCTTTGTAAGTAGCTGGTACTACAAGCACACAACAATGCGCCCCATTAGGAATTTTTTTTTTATGTTTTGTAGACATGGGAGTCTCACTTTGTTGCCCAGGCTGGTCTTGAACTCCTGGCTTCAAGCCATCCTCCTGCATCAGCCTCCCAAGTGCCCATTTTTCATTTTTTTTCTCCAAAATTGTTCTTTCTTCTAGAAATGTTCTATGAAATGCACATGTACATACATATGCCCATATAAGATTCATCTTGAAGTTAGTGTATTTGTTATTGTGGTTAATGCTTATATAAACTAGTCCTTAGAATTTCAACCATACATCTCATTTGAAATTGCACAGTCATAAATTAAGTTTACTTAACATTTATGTGCCTAGTTAAAGTTATTCTTTAATTGTGTTTAGATAATCATGGTGCTAAATCAATCATTGACTGAGTTCCTACTGCATGGGTTGTGGATAATCTAGAGATCAGAAATGGAGCATGCTATCCTTGGTGGTACAGACAGACAAGCGAGAAGGCATTTACAGTGAATTGTCATAGGCTGAGTTTCCTCTGGGGCACACTGGAAAAGCATGATGTCCAGGGCAAACTAATCACCATTTCTGTTGGAAGAAGCAACTTAGAAATCCTCTATCTTGGATTCTAAATTCTCAAATTTTTTTTTTAAATTAGCTTCTCAAAAATCTTATCTGGTCCAAATTGTATATTGTTAAGGAATAATTCACTTTTAATTTTCACACATCATTGCTATTCTGTGTCTTTGAGTTAACAGATGCTAGCTGAATACCTGCATTAAAAAGATACTTCTCTGGCCATCATAATAGTTGGGAGTCAGGAGTTGGATTAAAAAGTGCTAGACTATAAGGAAGTGGTAAAAGAAATATCCTTAAGTTTTGCAGTACAGATGAAGTCATAAGTTATATACAAGAATAAGTATTGTCTAGGAGATAGTGTATACAAAGGACATTGCTGGTGGTGTAAGCAATACGGACTCTGGCCTAGCTGAGGAAAGTGATGTGAAAGACCTGGTGTCGAGGGTAGAACTCAGGTATATGGGCATAAGGGAGAAGAGACGGGACTTCAGGAAGCCTAAGATTATGAGGAAATGCAGGAATAAATTGTTAATGTGATTGGGTCTGGAGGTGGAGTGGAGGAGGGTTGGTGTCTTTTAATGAGAGCAAAGAAAAAGTGGTATATTTGGAAACACAGATTGGTACCAACTATATGCTAGGCCAAAGAGTTTAGAGTTTGTTTTGTTGAGAACTAGTAAAGGTTTTGAACAGGAAATGAGAGGATTAATGTGATTGAGCAAGGAAAACTATTTAGGGGACTAATTTTAATAGTCTGGCGTGAGTCTATGAAGATCTAAACTAAAGTTCTCTCCTGAAATAAAAGGGACTGTAGAGGAAGAATGGATAGAATGTTTTATCCTTTGTTGCTTGTATCTTTTCTTGTCATAAATATATTCTGATCATTGTGGATTTAGTTGGAAATTATAGTTTCAAAGCTTACTTTTAGTAGTTATTGACATACATACCAGATTCTCGTTTCTGTGTTAATAGCTGCAAAATAAATTCCTTTTTAGTGACTAAATGATAAAGCTTTTAATTGTATTTAATTTTAAATATTTCTGTCCATTTTTTCAAAAATAAGATGACAGTCTTTTTTGTTATCTACATATTTACATATTTTTGGCATGCAAATTCTCATCAAAATTTTCAGGAGGCAGTTTCCAGAGCAAAAGCAAAATTGGACTCATAGGGGAATGTCTTGTGCCTCTTTAGCTACTTATATAAATGGTAATTTAATGATTCTATCACTATTATTCATTAGGCTTTTTGCTGTAATACGTATTAGGCATATCTAGATTTCTAACAGATACCTAACAAATGGCTGACAGTAACACTGCTTTTTGGAATTATTTAGGCACCCTTATACGAATATTCAAGACATGCACAAATTGTAATTTGCTACCACTGTAAGAATTAAAGAAAGAGGAGAGAAACATGAAGGGTGGCTCTCCAGTCAACAAGGACAGGTTTATTTTAGAAAATGAACTTGAGAGGGACTTCTGGCTGAGTTAGGTCAGAGCCACACTGTCTTACAGACTGAGAGTTTTTAAGGATTCAGTATGACAGAGTTTATTAGAGGATTGGACTGCTTCTGTGTCTCTTTGTTGTGCTTATCTGGGAGGGAGAGTTGTGTGTCTGTTCCCATACATCTTCATGCAGCTGTAGGCATCCCCCTGAGTCTGCTTTTAGCTTCCTTATCTTAGTGAACCTGAAGGAAAAGGAATGTGCTTATTAAGGCCCCCTGTTTTACTGGGGCCCATTGTATGAGGGTAAAGTTTGGTAGTTACCCGAGAGACTTTCCCACCACCTCCCTCTGTACCCAAGCTGTCTTATCTGTATTTTACTGTCTGCTCTTTCTGGCTGCTTATAGTTAGAAGGAAAGTGATTTCCTTGAAATGCATAAGGCTAGAAAAGGAGCTGGAACTTAAAGTGGCAGTGTTTGTCTGAGATGATGGTGCTCCTGCTCTGTCAACCACCACCCAGTTTGTCTGTATTAATAGATGAAACTTTAGGTCCCTTTCTGGTATGAGATATCCTTAGGAATGATTTTAGACTTGATTATATTATGGCCACTTAATGAAGGACTCAGTTACCTTTGTACCTCTAGGTATTACTTGGGACAGGAGAGGTCAAAATAAAATTGTTTTGGATGGTTTTGGAAAAATTGTAAGAAATATTACAGTTAATTTCCAAAGATTCTGCCCATAGCTACTGTGGTGCTGTATGGTGGCAATCTTACCATTATGACAGTTGTATTTTATTATTATCACATTTGTTAGGCTTATGAAAATAGCAATGTATTTTTCACAGTTCTGCTGAATTAGAAATACTGAGTTTATAGAATTTATTTCAAAGACTTTATCTGCTAGAAATTGCTGCAATATTTTCTGTCTATTTTAATAAAACTAGTTATAGCTACATTAACACCAGTTGGATGTTATCTTGCCATGGTTTTGTCATGTCAATCATGAATAAATTGCCTCCTCATTCCAGAGTTTCCTTTTAAACTTCTCACTGGCATGTTTATAGTTACATTTATTACAGAAAGTGCGTGCCATCCTGTTTTATCGTGTCATCCTGCCCTCCTCTTGCCTTTTCCCTAGTCAGTAATAACCAATACACTATATAATTCAGTAGTAACAGTGCCTACAGAAGACTGTATGCTTCTGAAATCTGAAAGTATTTAATCACTTGCTACAGATACACTGTAACACTTGCAGATTTTATTCCACATCTGTTACCTTAAATAATCCCACAGAACCCTCTTAATTTTCATTGCCAGCAATCTGGCTTCCTTTTGGTGAAGGTAGAAACTCTTCCTTTGCAAAGGTTTTCTCTGGTCTCAAAAATATACCAGTGACTACTATGCTGAGAGACTGACTTTTTAAGTCACAGATATCAGAAGGGTCAATAATTTCTTAAGCATAGTTATCCCTTTATATATAGCACTTTATTGGTATAGCTATTCCTTCATTTCATGTTTTATATGTAACACCCAAATATGTAATCCTCGACCATTAACAACAAAAATTTTTAATGCATTTTGCCAGAAAAATTTAGGTTATCTTCCTAGAAAGTCTTATATTAGATAGGTTTATTTGTATTTCCTGTCCATGGATAAATTTGAGATTAGTCTTCCTCTCCTGTTGAAATTTTAGGAGATTATTAGAGTAGATCTTTATAATATTTTTAGATGGTTTTCATAAATGAATCTTAGATTATTATTCTAGAAAACATTTTACTCAGTGGGGTGAGGCCTCTGTAGTTTGGTTTTTACTAACTCTTGCATTTAGTTAAATACTATGATGTGCAATAAAGTAATACAGGTGAATTCTTAAGCGACTAGGGTCTAGTTGGGGAGGCAAAGCTAACCTGTTAGAGAGGAATTATAAGATGTCGTTGGTCATAGGGCCTCAAGGCCACAATTTCTGCCCTTTTATTCTCTTGGCATATGACTGAGGCAAGGGGCAGATAGTGGTGTCCAGGAACTGTTGGCTTCTGCCCATCCATCCCTTTTCACAAACAGGGTTTCTCCATGATTGCTTTATGAAATCACATTCTGTTCACACTATTCTCCATTAATTAACTTCCTTATAACCCCAAATGTGTTTGTCACTATCCTGTTTTTCTATCCTGGGTCTCAGGAGGAACCAGGGTGCCTTATTTCAAATAGGTTATAGTGAAGTCTGCTATGAAGGACACACAATCTTGCTGAGTGAATATGCATGGTAAGGAGCATAAAGAAAGGGAACATTTTAGGAGACAGTGTGCAGAATGGTTAAGAGATGGAAGGGAACTAACAGTAGGGATAGGCAAAAGTGGTTGTTTCCAATGCAGTTTATCTAAGCCATTATAGAGAACTTATTTGGCCTTAACCTTGCTTTGGAGCACAACAGTATAAAATAGATATTTATGGTAAATAAAGTAGGTACATGGAATCAGATATAGGATTGTATACCTTTTTGTTTGTTTACTTAAGTGGGTGTGTGTCTTAGGTATAATATTTTATTGATGTTTACTATCATAACATCATAATACACACTGATACATGGCATTTAGAATGCATTCCTAATAGTGAGGATTTAAAGATGATAAATCTCACAAAAATTAAGTAAATGGATGGCTAGATTTAGTCACATTAGTTTTCTAAGTAAGGCAGCAGGAATTATTGAATAAGAAAAGACCAATAAGAAGAAAAAATGAGAAAAAGTGGCATACATGAGGAAGGTGAAATTAGACCTAGCAACAATGACATGGTAAAAGGAAGAAATTTTGGGGCAGTAAAGATAAGATTCATGAGGATAGGAGATGTTGCCCTTGGTAACCAGATTGCCATGGCCACCTAGAAGTCCTTAGCAGATATTGAGTGAGCGCATGAGTGAATGGATGGATGATTCCCACCAAGGTGATGAGGTAGACGGAGAAAGAAGCAGGAGAGTGATGAGACATGTTAAGTCCTGAGGATACCGTCCTCACCCCAGAGAGCTTACAGATTCAATGGGGAAGATTAAAATGTAAACATCGTTAAAACATATGTAGTATTTAATGAGATAAAGGATCGTGGTGGTGTCAGTGTGGTATCTGTGGTGGTGGTGGTATGTGTTGGGAGTTGACCTGCCCTTCCAGCGATGATCTGGAGGCAGGAGTTGGGAGAAGATAATGACAGAACCAATAGCCCCTAGGCTTAGAGAGCTCACATGTTAAGGGGAGTTATCAGCAGGATTGGGTTTATCCCTGTTTACAAGATTTGCAGAGGGGCTGCAGGATGACAGTTAATAAACTCCTGGTGTAGCTTGGGTGCCCCTTCAAGGACCAGACTCATGATCACTCTCAACACCCGTCTGTGACTTTCCTTCCTTCCTTCCTTCCTTCCCTCCCTCCTTCCTTCTCTCTTTCTTTCTTTCGTTGGTTCTTTCTTTCTTGAGACAGAGTCTTGCTCTGTCACCCAGCCTCGAGTACAGTGGCGCTGTCTCGGCTCACTGTAACCTCTGCCTCCTGGGTTCAAGCAATTCTCCTGCCTCAGTCTCCCTAGTATCTGGGATTACAGGCCCCCACCACCACAGCTGGCTAATTTTTGTATTTTTACTAGAGACGGGGTTTCGCCATGTTAGCCAGGCTGGTCTTGAACTCGTGACCTCAGGTGATCCACCTGCCTCGGCCTCCCAAAGTGCTGGGATAACAGGTGCAAGCTACCATGCCCAGCCCAAGATGTGATTTTCTATGCTTTCACTCATTTGATCTTCTTTCCCCCACTGCCCGTGTCCTGGGAGCTCCCTCAGCTTGGATGATTGTAATAGCATCTTAATTTTCTGCCTATTTTGGAAAATTTTCCTCCCCAGTCTGCCATGTCTCCCAGACCATGATCAGAGACCACTGATCATGTTAGTGCTTGGAGACCCACCACTGCTGTAGCTGTTCCTCAAGGTAATTTATAATTGAGCCCTAAATAACCTTCCTCGCATTCTCTCTTGTTGGTCCCCTACCTGAACTTTGTGATCTAGGTAGACTGGCCTACTCACTGTTTGGTGAATGCCTTGTCTTTTTCTGCCCCCATGCTTGTGCTTATGCATTTATTTCTGCATGCATTGCACCTATTTTTCAAAATTCTGCTTAAGATCCAGATTGAGTGCCACCTCTTTCATAAAATATTGCTGAGTTATATTTCTCCTTTGGACCCCTATTAGAATAATCTGCCTTCTACTGCCTTCTAGACATGTCATATCTCCTCTCTTGGACTATAATCTCTTTGAAAGTAATGACATGTCTTTTTCATATCCACCTCCCTCCCCCTCCATTCCCCAGCATCCGCGTATTTACTCACTAAATGGTAATGGAATTAATGAATAAATAAATAAATTTAAAAAGTGTGCGGACACTTTGTTAATTGTCTGTGGAGATATAAAAACCCCAAGAGGAGGGGAACATACTGCTGCTAAGAAATGTATAACGTCTGTAAAGAGACAAAACAACCTAGGGATGGTCTGACAAATGCCACATCATGTAGTAAAAATCAAACACCTAAGTGCTGAGGAGGAATTAGATGTGGTAGAATCTAAGGGTTCTTTTGAGAATAAAACTTTGAATGAGCACTCGCTGTCTCATACTCCAGGGTTTCCAGTCCTGAGCTGGGCTTTCTAGTCTTCATGTCCTCACTGTCATCTCCAGTACAAAATGGAAATACGTGACAGCTGATATTTACTTTTTATGTGTGTTTTGATAATAAAATAATTGCATTGGCAGTTGAGTGGCTGTGTAGGAAATGCCATTTGACCCTATCTTCCATCTCAGTTACCCATGTTTGTTTATGGGCTCAGCCCTAGTTCCAGGGCTCAGTTCTCATGATAACTAGTCTCTTTCTAGATTACATTCTTATTCTTCTTCTAATAGTTTATATACATTTTTTGTTCTACATCTTTAATAGTGTTATGCTTATGAAAGATAGATTTTCTCCACAATAAGGGGAAAATAATCTTAAACTATTTTCTGTTTGTTTGGCTTGGTTTTTGATATTCTGGACATAAAAGGCCTTGTGAGGGTCATGTTCCTTCATAATGTTTCTTGACTCTTGTTCCCTCCTCACTGTCTTTGTCTGGTTCCAGGCTCTCTGGAAGAGGACATCACATTTAGAGAACTTCATCTGCCTCTTTATTGTTCTTTTGGTCTCCGATCATTCCTGCGAGGATAAGATTCCTGAAATATGATTTTCATTATGCCTTACTTTATCTGCTTAAATACCTACAGAGCCACCTCATTGATTATAGTATGACATCCAATCTTGACAGTCTGGCCCATTGCCTGCCTCACTCTACCCACTCCAGTCCACCTGCCAACCCTGCCCCCATGTCAGCACTCCACTCTAGCTAGAGTCTGTTTACTCTGCCTGAGGATAACTTCCTTCTCAAATCCTATCCACCCATCAAAGCACAGCTGCAGCTCTGTCTCTCATCCTTACAGATTCCTGGATATACATCATAATTTATGTTCAGCATGTCACAATTCCATAGTGTAGCGTGGTTTGAATCTGGGGAAGAGTTAGTGTCAAAAAAGAAATTAGGCAGAGGGTGGAGCAACTGTGCTAAATCAAATGGGAAGCCTCTGCTTCTGGCTTAATGGAATTGATGCTGCAATTTGTGATTCTGCTCCCCAGCTTAAAAGAAGAGAGGAGGAGAATGGCTGAATCTACTATCAGAACGTATCTAGGGAAATTTATTTTAACAAAATCTATAGAATAAAATATTATTAAAACTAAAGAGTAAATTTAAAGAGAACAATGCCTCATTTGACAGTTTATGGTGGGATTTGACCCTTCTAGAGTTAATGAAGTTGAATTTGGATATCTTTAGCTAAGAAATATAGATTTCTTTAATTCTTCCTTCTTTCACGGTTTTTTTAGGAAACTCCCTTAGCATATTACAGTGCATGGAATTGCTTTGTTTTTCCATAAGGTCAAGGTTCTGATGCAGAATATACATTTTTCTCAAGCTCATGTGGAACATTTTCCAGATAGGTCATATGTTAGTCCACAAATCAAGTCTTAATAAGTTCAAGAAGGTTGGACTTACATCAAGTATCTTTTCTGACTACAGTTATATGAAACTAACAATAACTAACAGGAGGAAAATTGAAAAATTTGCAATTTCATGGAAATTAACAAACTCCTGAACAACCAATGAGTCAGAGAATAAATAAAAAAAGAAATAAAAAATATCTTGAGATGACTGAAAATGGGAACACAACGTATAAAAATGTCTGGGTTGCAGCAAAAGCAGTTTTAATAGGAAAGTGTATAAACACTTACATTAAGAAAAAAATAAAGATCTCATGTAACCTAACTTTACATCTAAAGGAACTATAAGGTAAAGAACAAATTAGACTGAAGTTTAGCAGAAGGAAGGAATTAATAAAGATTGGAGCAGGAGTAAATGAAATAGAGAATGAAAAACAATAGAAAAGATAAACAGAAGTAAGATTTGGTTTTTTGAGAAGATCAACATAATTGACAAGTCTTTAGGTAGACTAACCAAAAAAAAATGATAGGGGACACAAATAAAAAATTATAAATGGAAGAGGAAATATTATAGCTGATACTACAGAAATATCAATGATTATAAGAGACCCCTATGAACAATTATATGCTAACAAATTGGATAACTTACTCTTCTGGATAAATTTCCAGAACATACAGCCTACCAAGACTGAATCATTAAGGCATAGAAAATCTGAACACATCATACCTAATGTTAAATGACGAGTTAATGGGTGCAGCACACCAACATGACACATGTATACATATGTAACTAACCTGCATGTTGTGCACATGTACCCTAAAGCTTAAAGTATGTAAAAAAAATAAAATCTGAACACATCAATAATGTGAAAGGAGATTAAATCAATAATCAAAACCCTCCTAAATAAAACAAAGTCTAATATCAGATGACTTCGCTGGTGAATTCTACCAAACACTTAAAGAATTAATGCCAATCTTTCTCAAACTCTTCCAAAAAACTGAAGAAGAAACATTTCCAAACTCATTTTACAAGGCCAACATTACCCTGATACTGAAGCCAAAAAGGACACCGTAAGAAAAGAAAATGATATGTCTGTATCCCTGGTGAACACAGACACCCAAATTCTCAACAAATTACTAGCAAACAAAATTGAACAACATATTGAAAGGATCATACACCATGATCAAGTGGGATTTATCCCTGGGATGCAAGGTTGGTTCCATCCACAAATCAATAAATGTTATATACCACATTAACTGAATGAAGGATAAAAATCATGTGATCGTCTCAATAGATGCTGAAAAAGCATTTGATAAAATTCAACATCCTTTCATGATAAAAACTCTCAACAAATTAGTATACAATAAATGTAACACAATGTAATAAAGATTATATAGGGCAGGCTACCATTATACTCAATGGTGAAAAGCTGAAAACTTTCCCTCTAAGACCAGGAATAAGAAACGAGAGAAATAGAAAAAAAATTCTCAAATTCATATAGAACCAAAAAGACCCCGAGTATCCAAAGCACCTCTTGAGAAAAAAGAACAAAGATGAATGCATCACACTTCCAGGCTTCAAACAATATTATTATACAAAGCTATAATAATCCATACAATAACAGTACCAGCTTTAAAACAGACATATACCCCAGTGGAAGAGAATAGAGAGCCCAGAAATAAACCCACATATATAGGATCAACTAATATTTGACAAAGATGCGAAGAATGCAAAATAGGGAAAAGATAGTTTTTTCAATAAATTGTGCTGGGAAAACCAGATATCTACATACAAAGAATGAAATTAACTTGAATGGATCAAAAACCTAAATGTAAGGCCTGAAATTATAAAGTTTCTAGAAAAAAACGTAGGGAAAAAGCTCCTTGACATAGGTCTTGATAATGATTTTTCAGACATGACACCAAAAGCACTGACAACAAAAGCAAAAATAAATCAGTGGGAGTACATCAAACTAAAAAGCTTCTGCATAGCAAAAGAAACAATATAATGAAAATGCAGCCTTTGGAGTGAGAGAAAATATTTGCAAATCATATATCTGATGAAGAGTTAAAATCACAAACATATAAGGAACTTGTACGACTCAATAGCAAAATAAACAAAAGAGAAAAGCGGAAAAAAGAAAGAAAAGAAGGAGGAAATATTTGATTAAAAATGAGCAAAGGACCTGCATAGACCTTTTCCTGAAGAAGGCATACAAATGGTAAACATGTACATGAAAAGGTGCTCAACATCACTAATCATCAGAGAAATGCAAATCAAAGCCTCAATGAGATATCACCTTGTACCTGTTAGAATGGCTATTATTAAAAAAGACAAGAGGTAAGTGTTGACAAAGATGTGTAGAAAAGGGAAACCCAGGCAGTTAGTGGAATGTAAATTGGTACAGCCATTATGGAAAATGGTATGAAAGTTCTTCAAAAAATTAAAAATAGAGCTATGATATGATTCAGCAACTTCACTTCTTATATACCTGAAGGAAAAAAAATCAGTATGTTGAGGAGATGTCTGCACTCCCATGTTCGTTGCAGTGTTATTCAAAATGAAGACATGGAAACAACCTAAATGTTCATTGATGAATGAGTGGATTAAAAAATGTATCTATGTACAGTGAAATATTATTCAGCCACAAAAGAAGGAAATTCTGCCATTTGCAACAAAATAAATGAAACTGCTAAGTGAAATCAGCCAGATAGAGAAAGATGAATACTGTATGATTTCACTTATGTATGGAATACTGTATGAATAGATTAAAAAGTATATATATATACAATGAAATATTATTCAGCCACAAAAGAAGGAAATTCTGCCATTTGCAAAAAAATGGATAATGATGCTAAGTGAAATAAGCCACATAGAGAAAGATGAATACTGCATGATTTCACTTATATGTAGAATCTAAAAAAATCAAACTCATAGAAACAGAAAATGATAGTTGTCAGGGCTTGGAGGGTGGGAGAAATGGGGAGATATTGATCAAAAGGGTACAAACTTTCAGTTGTAAGATGGATGTGTTCTGGGGATCTAATGTAGAGCATGGTGACTATAGTTAATAATATTGTATTGTACACTTGAAAGTTGCTAAGAATAATCTTAAGTTTTCACACCACACACACACAAAAGGTAACGATGTGAGGTGACGAATGTGTTAACAAACTTGTCTGTGGTATTCATTTCACAGTGTATGTGTATATTAAATTTATGGTGCTGTATACCATAAATGTATACAATTTTATTAGTCAATTATACTGCAGTAAAGCTTGAGGAAAAGGTTCTGATGTATGTTGTTTAATATAGTTTATATTACTTTAGTTTTCCTCATTTTTACTGTACTTGACTTAGAAGAAGAAAAGGTAGACTTATCCTTCCATTCACAGTTGCTCAACTTGGTGGAGGGCCTTTAAGCTTCAATTTCTTTTTACAAAATTACAAATCTGATAGACCTCCTCTTTCAGCATGCAGAAGGTTGGTAATATGCCTGCCAATCGGTTGGCCTAGTTCTAGGACACTCCCAAGAACAGCTTGGGCAGTCCATGCTTTGTCCAAACACAGAATCAAGCAGTAGAAGACCAAACAAAGCTGCAACAAGAGGTTGGAGCAGGTGGCACCACCTGTACCCATCTAATTCAAACCCATTTAATCTGCCACTTACATGTGAAAAATCAGAGAGTGAGTCAGAGCATCAGCGAAAGGATCAAAGTGATTCTGGCACATGCCTGAAGCTCATCATGGAAGATGGGCTACTTTAAATTAAAATTAGTGCTACTGGTTCTGGAAATCCAGGATTTTACCCAGTGGGCTTGAACTATTTCTATATTATCTATGCAAGTTGGGATATACTTAATCATTTACAGCCGTGGATGTCATGACATGAAGGACTTAATTAAATATTTATTCTAATTTGTTGTTACCTGATTAAAATCTTCAGTGCAATGAAAACGCTTGCAAGTCTTTAAGACATCACCTTTGGATTTACAAAAGAGATGGACTGTAGATTTCATGGTTTGGGAACAACTCTCTCCGTATGGAATCCTATAGGAGATTCCTTATAGAGTTACACTGAAGGAAACCCAGCCCTGGGTCCTGCGTGCTGATTCCCTTCCAGCTGCAGATCACCCTGACAGCTAATGAGATGTGGACTATGGTTACTTTTCTGTGAGAAAAATGAGTGAACCAAATCCCAGGAACATTTTTGTAACTTTTTTGGGGGGTGGGGTGGATTAAGAGAAGGCCTATGACATTTCAAACCACATTTGAGGCATATTTTTAAAACTTCCCATGTTTCTACTTCATGAAATATATCAGAGAATTTACAGGTATAAAAGATTTCTTGCCAGAATATTTTTTTGAGCTAAATATGACTAAAATATGGATAAAAGGTAAAAAAATCACAATAAATAATAGATTAAACTATAAATGGATCAAATTATAAAATAATGGGGGAAATCTTGTGAATAAATACTTTAAAATTGGTTCTGGGAAGCTGATAATTCATATTATTCTTTAAAATGAAGGAAGAAATGGCCAAAATATTTAAAGCTTTTATTAACCGGATTTTGATTCAGTATTTACCATCTAATTATTTATAGTATAAATGAGTATATTTACTGCTCAGTTCATCTAGCAAAATTATCCTCAACTCTGGAATGTGACTCAAGGTTGATGTAATTTTTCTTTTAGAATACATTCTCCAACTTTTCTTGAAGTTTTTTTAAAGCTTAATTCTTTAGGAACTATATGTAATTGAATTAAATTTCATAAACATATCTCAGGAGAGTTCTTTTCCAATGCTAAAAATTTGTGAGACTTGTCTAGAAATCATATTATACTTAGTTTTTGTTAATATATATTATATAGACTTATTTTTGCTGTTTATTAATAAGATAATAAATTAGAAATGAAATGGCAGCAAAAATTTATATTATTTGTAGGAGTGCAGGAATGTAGAAAATAATTTCTACTTGATATTCGCTTTGCAGCTTTATTTAGTTGTGTTTTCTAGGTACTAAAATTTTTCAAGTTAGAAATGAACTTTATTATTTGACTGCTGTTCAGTTACGTTACCACAGGCACATGGTTTCCATCAGCCTCTCAGATTAGCAAAATAAGTTGCATTATTGTCATTTAAAAATACATTTGATTCTGACATTAGTTTTTCTCTTACTCCTGTGTTTATCCTTGAGAAAAATCCTGGCAATTTCCAATGTGTGTAAGCCAAAGCCATTCTTTATAGTAAACAGGACTCCTGTTTGAGGGAAGCATCCTGAGAAGTGGGGGTTATTTTAATGGGCATGCTGTATTACTTTAATCTAACCCTTTCACCATCTGTTCTTCCCATAACAGTGAATGAAAAAAAAGAACATATTTTATGTTTCAGGGTTACATTAGCAAAAAAAAAAAAAGATAAAAGTGATTTAAAAGCATGCATATGTTCTTAGTACAATGCAGTCTGCATCTGTGATTTTTCTTTTCTCATGGTTCAGACACAAATCAAGAGGAAAGCTGCTCATGCCTGATAGAGTGAAAGTTTTTCATGAAAAACAGGACTTTACCAGAAAAGGGTCTCTTTATATATTTTACAGCTATAAATGATAAAAACCTCAATGAGCTGCCAGAATAAAAATAGATAACTGTGACATCTATTGTTGGAACATCTGGCATTTTTCCTGGGCTGGGTGGTTGCTGCCACATCCAGATGAATGCAGAGCACCTGTCTGGAACATGCTGTTGAAGCAGGAATGAATCTTACGACCGTAATCAAAAGAAGAATATCTATCGGTGTACTTGTGGTACGAGACTGTTTGAGTGATTAGAGGACATACCTAAGGGTGTGTGGAGGTGGTTTATGGGGTGTAGAGGCTGGAGAAAGTCCCCTTTGTAAAAAGATTCTTGGGGACCTGAAATCTATTACTGTGTAGGGGGTAGGACACTGTTGTCTTTCTTATCTAAGTATAGTATATTGAAGTATGGGACAGTGAAAAGAGTAAGAGTTCTGGAATTACATGTCCCCTCTTAAACTTCATAATCATGCAACTTTGGGCAAAAAAATTTTTTTTAACCTTATTTGTTATGTCTGTAAAGGGATTAATAATACTTTTAAGATGTTGTTAGCATTTAATAAAACAATGTCTACGGAATCTGCATAGTGACTAATGCATAGCAAATGTTTTATAATGGTAACTGTTGTTGTAATGGGTATTAGTTAGCATAAGCAGATCATATAGTAAGTTGCTTCTTAATAAGTCACAGTTTTTTTCCTTTTTCCTGAATAACTTATTTACTAAAGGAAACAGTAATGTTTTCCTTCTTTGAACTCCTATTTTGTTTTTCTCTCTATTCAGGTCTTTGCCTTTTCTAAAGTGTATTAAAGTTATATTCTGTGCATTATTTATATCCCTCTTAATGTGAACACTTTGAAAGTGAGGCTGTATTTCTCCTATCACCTGGCATGCCGCCTTGCAAAGCAGGCACTTAATAAATATTAGAATGAATGTTAGAATGAATTTTTGTAAATAGTTCCCATTGGGTGCATATTAAACCCCAAGGGATGGCTCAGGCCTTTAATCTGATGAACTATCAGTCTCTTCTAGAAGGAATGATTCTGTTATAAGCTGAATTCCAGAGGAGAGCTGGGGGACCGTGGATGTCATCTGAAATCTAGTTTTGGCAGTCATCTGAGCTTTTTGCTTGCCAGCCTCAGCCCACCTTTGGTGGCTGGCATTTGGTTGCATGTTTCATGAGAACAAGGGCATCCATCATCTGACTCATATTTTAATTTGCAAAATGAATGCTTGTTTTGAAAATTAAAACTTAAATATGAAATTGAGGTAAATTAAGGTGCATGGTATTCAGAATGACAAAAAATTTTCTAAGAAGAAAGAGGTTTCAGCAAAATTAAAGCTAGATTTTTACTGAACTTTCTTAATTGATTGGTATAATCTAATGAAAATAAAGGAATAACTCAGTTTCTCAGCTTTAAATATAAGAGAAAACACTGTTATCTTTTCAAAGGAAGAAGAGCAAATACTCTCTAGCTCATAAACATGACTGTTTTACTTGAAAACAGTCAATACTGGCCCGGAGCGGTGGCTCATGCCTGTAATCCCAGCACTTTGGGATGCCAAGGTGGGCAGATCACGAGGTCAGGAGATCGAGACCATCCTGGCTAACACGGGAAACCCCGTCTCTACTAAAAATACAAAAAATTAGCCGGGCGTGGTGGTGGGTGCCTGTAGTCCCAGCTACTTGGGAGGCTGAGGCAGGAGAATGGCATGAACCCAGGAGGCGGAGCTTGCAGTGAGCCGAGATCACGCCACTGCACTCCAGCCTGGGCGACAGGGCAAGACTCCGTCTCAAAAAAAAAAAAAAAAAGAAAAAAGAAAAGAAAATAGTGTCAATACCAAGAAAGGCTAGGAGAACCATCCACAGGCTTGCTTGAAACCTAATTGACCATGATTCTCCTTCCTCTCCACTCTTAAAACACATCTATAGGCTCTTAATCAAAGTGTAAATGATAAAAACTGTTGGTACCAAACTACCTTCCAGCTTTGAAAACTGGAGTATTTGGAAGAAAAGGCCCTACTATTTAGATGACTGGCTAGTGGCCTGATTTCTTTCTGCAGTTGGGAATATTGATTTTTTAAAATCCTTTAACGTATATATTTTATCTTTTACCTGCCTATAAGATGGTACTGAAAACATGGTTTTTCTAGACAATATAATCTACAGCAGAAAATAATTTTTACAAGATGGTAACCATTTCTGTTTACCTAAGTGAAAGTGATTAATCAAGGACCTTTACATGACACATACATATCTGTACCATTTGTATTTTTTAGTGCTGTTAAAAGTATTATTTATTTGATTCTTACTGCAATCCTATAAGGTAGTCTGTTCCTATTCTGCAAATGGGAAAATCAAGGCCCAAGAAAAGTGATCCTTTGCACAAACCATATGAAATGGCAGTAGATCAGGATACGCCAATGTCTGAATCGAGGTTTGTTTGTACTGAAATTCCTAGTTGATAACTTTATATTTTCGTATGCAAAATATTAACATTCAGAAATAAAAACAAAGATATTTAAACAATTAAATTATAGCTTTATTAAAATGTTTCCATTTCTTCAGAAAAATGTTGTTTAAAAAAAGGCTTTGTCTGAAATGATTCTATAAAAATAAGACATATGTTTACTATATGGGATTTTTCTGATGTTCAAATATTTATTTTAAAATGATTACATACTTTAAGAAAAGTTGCAAGAATAGTATAATTGTACACTAGGTTCACCAGTGCTTAGCATTTGCCACATTTGCTTTATCATTTTTTTCTCTTTCCCTTCCCTCTGCCCTCATTATTATTTATTTTTTTGAACCATTTTAGAGTAGGTTACCTATGTCATGCCTCTACCTAAACCTTAATACATCGATGTGTATTTCCTAAGGACGAGAATATTCTCTTATATAACCATAGCACAATTATCAATATCAGAATATTTAACATTCATAAGATGCTTTTTATCTAATCTTACAGGTGTAAGATGTAAGATTTCTCCAGTAACGTCCCTAATAGCATTTGTTATTTTCTCTCTAGTACAATACTTAGTCCAAGAGTCTATATTGCATTTAATTTTCATGCCTCTTTCATCTCCTTTAATCTGAATAGTTCTTTAGCCTGGCTTTTTCTTTCATATTATTTGCATTTTTGAAGAACACAGCCCAGTTATTTTACAGAATGTTCTTCAATTTGAGTTTGTGTGCTTATTCTTCATGGTTAGATTCTGGTTATACATTATCCACTATCCACTGGAATACTTCATTAGTGAGGTTGTGTCTTCGGAGTGTCTGTCACATCCAGAGGCACATGATATCCATCTGTTCTGAGTTGGTTGGTGATGTTAATTTTGATCACCTGGTGAAAGTGTCACTTGGTTTCTTTACTGTATAACTGTTTTTTTTTCCTTCTAATTAAAAAGCAATCTGTGGGGAAACCCTTTAAGACCATAAAAATAGCCTATTTCTCAACAGTTTTTCCCTGAGATTTATCATCCATGATCATCTGTGCCCAAATAAATCTTTATTGACGTGATTGCAAAATGTATATTTTCTAACTCAACTACTCCCTCCATATTCATCAGTTGGCACTCTACTGTAAGGAAGATTCCTTTATGTTTCCCCATTTATTAGCTAGTGCGTTTACCAGTTTGGACCCATGGATTTATTTAGTGGGTTACAATTTATTCATTACTGTCATTTACTTTTGCTTAAGTTTTTCTGTATTTGGCCAGAAGGAATTCCTTCAAGCTGGCTCCTGTGTCGTTTTGACATGTCCCTATCACTCCTATGTAAAGCTATTCAAAGCTGTGTATCTCATAGGTCTGGATATGTAGTTTTTACCTCCAGAATTCTGTATTTAATTTACGTAATTTGTGTTTGCCTATTTTCCCCAAGGGTTATTTAAAAGTTTTTTTTTTCAGGTTGAAGCATTTTTTTAAATTTTGTTTTTAATTTCCATTTTTATGCATTGTGATCAGAGGGTGTTGTTTATATTTCTACTCCATGAAATTTACTGAGGTTTTCTTTGTGACCTAATATTTGCTTGATTTTGATGATTGGGCATCTATATCAAGAAGGTTTCTTCTTTATTATCAGTATGTGAAGTGATATATAGCCATACAATTTAACTGATTGGTTTTTTTTTTAAGTCTTCTGTAGTCTTTATTATTTTAAAATTTACTTTACTCTGTTACTGAGAGTGGTATGTTAGTCTTTTATTTGTCAGGATGTTTCTATATCTCCTTTGTATCTCCTATAGTTTTTGCTTCATATGGATGGCATTGCAATGTTATTTTGTGCATAAATATTCATAACATTTCTATCTTCATTGTGAATTCTGGCTTTTAGCAGCATAAAATGTCTTTTGTTTTGTTTGTTTTATTTAATGCTTTTTTTAAAGCCTGAATTCTACTTTGCTTGGTTTTACAATCCAAACTCTTGGTTTCTTATTGTCTACATTTGCCTTGTTTATGTTTGCCTTTCCCTTTATTTTTAGCCTTTTGAAACTGTGTTTCAGGCATGTCACATGATCAGTATAGAATTGGGTTTGCTCTATAAATTATCAGAAAATTCTTTTTTAAAATTGGTGATTTAAGCCAATTCACATTTATTGATGGGGTTGATATGTTTGACTCAATGCTGTCATATTATTTAATACTTACTGAATGCATTATGCTATATTTAATGTGTTTTCTTGATTTGTCTATTTTTCTGTTTTTAATCAAATTGTAATTTTGATATACTTTTAAATTAAAATGTAGGTATCACAGAAAGTGCCCGTTAACTCATTATCTGGTTTCCCCAGTGGTAACATCTTGCAGAGCTGTAGTACAATGTCACAACCAGGATATTGCATTATTACTATCATCATATAGAACAATTTCACTACCACAAGGATCCCTCATGTTGCCTTTTTATGACCACATCTACTTCTCTCCTACTCCTGCTTTTGTCATTAACCCTAGCAAGCACTAATCTGTTCTTCATATCTGTAATTTTGTCATTACAAGACTGTTGTAGAAATGGAATCATATAGCCTTTTGGATTGACTTTTTTCACTCAGCGTAATTCACTGGAGATTCATCCACATTGGTGCATGTATCAATGGTTCATTCTTTTTTATTGTTGAGTAATATTGCCTGGTATGAATATATCATATTTTGTTTAACCATTCATCTTTTGAAGGAAATCTGAGTTGTTTCCAGTTTTTGGTTGTTAAAAATAAAGCTATAACAACTCAATAACAACAAAAGCAACTCAATTCAAAAATGGGAAAAGGGCTTGAATAGACATTTCTCCAAAGATTTACAAATGACCAATATGCCTGCAGAAGGATGCTCAACATCACTAATCATTACAGAAATGCAAATCAAAACTGCAATGAGACACCTCTCACACTCATTAGGATGGCTACTACTACTACTACACACACAAACAATAACAAGTGTTGGTGAGGATGTAGATACATTTGAACCCATTGTACTATTAATGGGAATGTAAAATGGTGCAGCTTCTATGAAAAACAGCACAGCAGGTCCTCAAAGAATTCAAAATAGAATTACCATATGATGCAGCAATCCCATTTCTGGTAATATACCCTAAAGGATTAAAAACAGAGTCTCAAAGACATATTTGTGCACCCATGTTCATCGTAGCTTCATAGCCAAAAGGTAGAAGCAACCCAACCGTCATCAGTGGGTGAATGGATAAACAAATCGTGGTATATACAATAGAATACTCTCCAGTTTTAAAAAGGATGGAAATTTTGACACCTGTTTAAACATGGAAGAACCTTGAGAACATAATGCTAAGTGAAATAAACCCGTCATGAAGAGACAAATACTCTACGAATTTACTTATGTGAGGTACCTAGAATAGTCAAAGTAATCGAGACAGAAATTAGAATGGTGGTTGTTAAGGAACTGAAGGGAAGAGGGAATGGGGAGTTACTGTTTAATGGGTACAGAGTTCAGTTTTGTAAAATGAACAGTTCTGGAAATGAATGGTAGTGATGGTTGCATGGCACCGTGAGTGTACTTAATGCCACTGAACTGTATACTTAAAAATGGATGATAGTAAATTTTATGTTACTTGTATTTTGCCACATTGAAAAAGAAAGGAAACAGAGAGGATTTGGAAGTGGAGGGAGGTAGCTGCTGTAAATATTTGTGTGCAAGTTTTATATGAATATAGTTTTTATTCCTCTGGGATAAATTTCCAGGATTACATATAGTAATTGCACATTTAGTTTTTAAGAAGCTGCCAAACTGTTTTCTAGACTAGGTACAACATTTTATACTCCCATGAGCATTGTGTGAGTGATCCAGTTTTCCTACATCTTTGCCAGCAATTGGTGTTGTCATTATTTTTTGTTTTAGCCAGCCTGATAGATGTATCATGATATTTCAGTGTGGTTTTAATTTGCATCTTCCTAGTCACTAATGATGTTGAACATCTTTTCATGTGATTATTTGCCATCTGTATATCCTACCCAGTGAAGTGCCACTTCATATCTTTCACCCTTTTTTGTTGTTCTTGTTGTTGAGTTTTGGGAGTTCTGTATATATTCTAGAGGCTAGTCTTTTGTTAAATATGTAGTTTGTAAATGCTTTATCCGTTCCTGTAGCTTGTCTTTTCATCCTCTTCACGGGTTCTTTTTTGGAGCAAAAGTTTTTAATTTTGATCTAGTTCAATTTATCTTTATTTTTTCTTTTATGGATTGTGTTTTTGTTGTCAAGTCTAAAAACTCCTTACCTAGTCCTAGATCTTGAAGATTTTCTTTTATGTTATTTTCCATAAGCTTTATAATCTTATGTTTTGCATTTAAGTCTGTGAACCTTTTGAGTTTTTTTTTATATAAGCTGTGACACTCAGATTGAGATTTATTTGATTTTTGCCTATGAATGTCCAATTACTCTAGCACCATTTGTTGAGAAGTTTATGTTTCCTTCACTGAATTGTCAAAAATCAGTTGAGCATATTTGAAGTTTGTCACATTTTCTGCCTCTAAGTAATGCTGATAGTATGGGTCATGTGTGACTTAATTTGTGCTTCTTAATGACCTTATAGGTCTTGAGGGCAGAATGTGTGGACAGATCCAGATTATGGTGGTTGCCATTATCCTTCAAACTCAGAAGCCTCTAGAATATAATAATTTATTGACCAAAAGGCAGCATGTAATTCCTAACGAAATTGTGTCATAACGGGATACTTGGAGGGAAAATTGGCCTTATAGTAAAATTATAATTTACACAATAACTTTCTTTTTATAGTTATGACAATAAAAATTTGTAGACTTGGATTATTGTTCTCAATAATTATTTTCTTCCAGTAACTGAGATGTAGGGACAGGCACAGGAATCAAACATTTCAAAACTAAGAAGGATACCAAATAGTTATTATATTGTACAGAGTATTAGAGCTGAAAGACAAGTTAGATGAAGTCTAATCTAACCCACTACTGCATTTTTATGCAGCATTCATTCATTGCACTGCACACACTACATATAGTGTGGCTGACTGCCTTCCTCTCTTTCTGCCTTCTCTCTTTTCTCAAATATTTAATGAATACCTGAAACATTTTGGATCAAGTAATGCAGCTGTAATGTCCTCAACAGAGTTTACATCATTTTAAAGGGATGAATGTGGCTCAGAGTTTTGATGGTGCCCACTGGTGTAAATTTATAGGTCTTGAAAACAAAGGTTTACTGTGAGGCTTTTCCTCTGTATCTCCTAAGCAGTGTGAGGTCTTAGACTAACTGAACCACCCAACTTCCGCCTGCTTGAATATCTCAGGGCAATGCGCTTGGTGTTTTGTAGTTTCCTGCCTATTGACAAGAGGCTTATCCTTCAAATTCTTCTTTGGATGCTCTTGAAATGTATACTTCCTGTATGCCCAGGTTGTCTGTTGTTGAATTTTCATTGTGATTGAAGGACAGAATGTTCTTCTCTGTTGTGCCAATAGCACTTTCCCATACACACTCAGGGAAAGCTTTTCCCCCTCTTAACAGGGCTCAAAAGTCTTGACTGGAGTACCTCAGAAATAGACCTGGTTTATACTTTTATAAAAACAAGCAGAATCTGGGCAACTCCTAGCTTGGAATAACACTGATGGTCTGAGTTCCTCTGAGGCAAGCACATGGATGGTACTCTCAAGAAACACATGTATAGCACTTGGATCCCCACTCGGTAAGGTGAGGAAGCGCCAGCCCTGCTTTGGTGAAAGTGAAGGTGGTATCTTGTGAAAAGAGAGTCTGGGTTCACTGGAAGAAGAGGATGATGGCATGTGGAACGCATGATGTAGGTACTGAGCCCCAGGATGCCTTGATGTCTCCTGTTCTACAACCCTGCAGGGAAAGAAGAATTTTCTAATTTTTTTTTCTTGATGGAATATGCTGATAGTCCATATGTGTAGGTGGAAAATAATTAAAGTAATAATTAGAAATGGCAAAGGAAAAATTTCGACCTGGAATTTGCACAGGACTCTGTTGAGAGCATGCTATATTGGCATACTTTGGAGGTTCCCCAGAGGAACCTGTGTAGTTCATCTCTCTGTCCCCAAGAGCCCTCAGCTGAGTTGCCTCTTTGTACTGAAATGGGAAGAGCCAGGATTCTTGTTCCCACAGGGTGGGCCTAGTGGTGAGGGGAAAGTTTGTTTTGTCCTGTGAAGTCCTCATCATGGGCGACAAGGGAACAGCAGTGGAGCCTAGGAATTTTTCTTCTTCCCTCCACAACACCACACGTGCCCACCCCTGTTTATTCTGGGGTAAGAAATAAAAGTCTAAAATGGACTTGTATTTTGGTTCCTGGGACTGTGAAACAGTTCCTGCCCCTTCACTGCAAATCTCCCTAATATTGGATCTTTTTTTCTCTCCTTTTTTCCTTAGCAGTGTTTTATCTGAAATGTGAAATCGTGGTTTCAAGTGCAGGCTTTGAGACCAGATAGACTGTGAGGTGGCTGTGGCATCTTATTAAAACTTGTAGTAATGTCCTTTCTTCCTGTATTAAATGGAGCTATATTATGTTCAGGTGGTTGTGAGGATTAAATGACAAAATGTATATGGAATGATTAAATGACAAAATGTATATGGAATGTATATGGAATATTGCCAGACACGTAGTAAGCTCTCAATAAATGACATCCATCATTATCATAGTAGGTAATCTCTTTACAATACCTAGAATTGTTTGGCATTAGGCAACCAAAAACTGGTAAAAATTATTGTTATATTACCGATTTTAGTGGCTTGTGAGGGCCTTCAAACTGAGCATACTTCCTAGGGAGATCTATCAAGCACTTTATATTCTTTTTCAAAATCTGACCAAATAGTCTGGGAGTAGATAAGCCATTTAATTCCAACAAGGCACAGCAATGCCTGTGGCTTGTTATTTTCTGGTGACCCTATGCATATTTCAAGTTTTATCTTCTAAACAAGAGGCACATCCTAGTGAAGAGGCCCAACTCTTATATGGGATAAGACTTCTTAAGAGCTACATTGCAAATGAATTAGGTAAGCGCTTATTAACTATTCTGCCATCTATCCAGCGTGGCCTTCAGAGAGGAAACAGAGTTAACTTAATGAAGATTAAGTTTCAGGACATTGGTGCCTTAAACCTTAGGTTTTTGTTTGTCTGTTTTAATTAAGAAAAAATGTAGGCTAGGTGTTGTGGCTCATACCTGTAATCTCAGCACTTTGAAAGGCTGAGGCAGGAGAATTGCTTGAGCTCCAGAGTTCAAGACCAGTTTGGACAGCAAAGTAAGACCCTGTCTCTACCAAAGAATTTAAAAATTAGCTGTGTATTGTTGCACACCTGTGATCTCACCTACTCAGGAGGCTGAGATGGGAGGATTGCTTGAGCCCAGGAGGTGGAGGCTGCAGTGAGCCATGATCACGCCACTGCACTCCAGCCTGGGGGACAGGGCCAGACCCTGTTAAAACAAAAAAATACGTGGAAAGCAAATAGAAATAAAATATGGAACTTACTTGGAATCTCTCTTTGGCAATACTGTTAGGGTAGACGAAGAACCTGTGTCTGAATCTTGTTTCTGTCACCTGCTAACACTGTGGCTTTGGGCAAATCACTTTCTCTCTCTCAGTGTTAGCTTCTCTATCCATAAACTGGTGATACTAATAGCGCCATTAAGGGTTTACTACAGGAGCTAAGTGGATAGTTCATACGAGGCACTTCATTCAGTGCCTAGTACTTCAGTCGATGGTTGCCATTATTATTTTTATCTCCTGCTTTCATCAGCCAAAAGGATTTTCTTTGGAAGCATCATAATGAATTAATTCCAAGTTAGGTGTGCACAGCCATGATGCCAAAGCAACGGTTATTTTGACGACCTCAGGACAATGAGACCTTAAGGGTGCTTGTAGAGTAAACAAAGGCTGTTTTTTGTTTGTTTGTTTGTTTTCGCTTTCTGATCGATTGATTTTTGAAATGGACTTTTCTCCCCTACTCGGTTTCAGTATTCGGGATTTCACACGGAAAGATCGGAATCTGATCATGACAGCCAGTGGGGTGGAAGTCCCTTGACCAACACGGCCTCTCCGCAGCTTCTGGACCCCGCCGACAGGCCTGGCTCCCAGCACGACGTATCGTGCGCCTACAGACAGTTTTCGGACCGCAGCTCCCTCTGCTATGGCTTTGCGCTTGACCACTCGAGGCTGGTGGAAGAGAGGCATTTCCATACCCAGGCCTGTGAAGGAGGCCGGTGTGAGGCAGGCAGGTACTTCCTGGGAACGCCGCAGGCCGGGAGGGAGCCCTGGTGGGGCTCTCGCGCAGCCTTGCCCCTGACAAAGGCCTCCCCAGAAAGCAGAGAAGCCTATGAAAACAGCATGCCTCACATCGCTTCAGTCCACAGGATCCATGGTAAGAGCAGGTGAAATGGTTCCCGAACTCCAAGCATTAGGCCCTGGGCAGGTTCATCACATTGTGACACTAGAGTGAATGACCAAATAGTTATCTTCTTTGATTTACAAATCAGAACCAATGGGATTTAAAAAAAAGTTCACTCAGTTATTAATTTTGCTTGTATTTGCTAAATACATTTAGTTTTGACAAGTGAATAAAAACGATTCCTATTTTAAACATCAGAAAGTATAGAAATTACGTTGTTTATTATTGAATACGTCTATTGAATTTGTAGTGTGTACGCATTTACATTCCTCATACATTATTTTCTTTTGTATTTTTGTGCTTCAAATGTGGACTTGAATAGTCTGTAGGCTCATTTGGTCATAGCAGTGTTTCTCAATAAGGGCACTATTGATATGTTGGAGAGGGCCAGTCTTTGTTTTATGGACAGTCACACATACCTCAGATGTTTAACCTTTCTGGGCATTAAATGCCAGTAACTTCCCCTTTCCCCATCATTATGACAACCCACAATGATGATCCCGTGAGTAAAGGATGAAGCAGTATGTAGAATGCACTGGGATTTTCACCTTGGGATAATTATATGGCTTTATAAACACGTCGAAATGGACACCATAGCTAAAGCTTTGATTGTTGCTAATTTTTCGCTTTGTTCATTTCAAAGTAAACTGGTTAAGGAGAGCTCATTCCGTCCATCCCAAGCTTGGGTCCAGACCGGTCTTTGGAATCCTCCCTATTTCATTAAAAGTCAGTGACATTAGGATTGATCTGAAGGCCCCAATACTACTACTCTTGTCTTTAGAATGAGACATGTGCTAGACAATATTGTTTCTATTAATAAACCTTCCTGTCAAATACCACTCAGAAGCTGAGTAATTTTAATCTGTTTCTATTCTTGCTTTCTATTTTTCTGATTTTACTTTGAGTATCTCCAGTTTGGTAGACTGGTAATGGAAACCCAGAGCAAAGGGCAATTACTTGCCAAAGAATAGAGTTAAGTGAAAATCCTGGCTTAACCTACAGATCTGGAAGAAAATATTAGAAATAAAACAAGAAGAAAAGATCAAAGGAAAGCAATGAATAGTGTGATCCAGGCTTTCTCTGCTGCATTAAGCAGTTTACAGCTTTCATATATTCCTACTTGTTTCTCTTCTCTCTTTTTATATTGACTTCAGACTGTTTTGAGAATAATTTGGTTTATGGAATATACTTTGGATGCACTTCTCCTCCATATTTTATCTCTTTCCTTGGCTCCAAACAGGTTGTTATTAAAATTATAAATATTGTTTAAAAAAAATTTTTTTGAGACAGAGTTTCGCTCTTGTCGCCTAGGCTGGAGTGCAATGGCGCGATCTCGGCTCGCTGCAACCTCTGCCTCCCGGTTTCAAGCAATTCTCCTGTCTCAGCCTCCCAAGTAACTGGGATTATAGGTGCCTGCCACCACGCCCGGCTAATTTTTGTATTTTTTAGTAGAGACGGGGTTTCACAATGTTGGCCAGGCTGGTACTGAACTCCTGACCTCAGGTAATCCATCCACCTGGGCCTCCCAAAGTGCTGGGATTACAGGTGTGAGCCACCATGCCCAGCCTTATTCTTTACCTTACTTCAAAAACAATCTAAGGTACCTGAGTTACTATATGATTACCTGTAAAGCTGAGATGTTTACCCCTAAATTTGATAATATTTATGTTTTTATTTGGACAAGATTGTATCTATATCTATAATCTTCAGTTATATCCATCCATGCTTACACATATATCTATGTGAATAGGTGTATATTTCTAATCTTCAAATACTCTAAAAATGAACATTAGAGCTGTATTGTAACCGTACTTAAGATATATTAGAGCTTTATTTTAACTCTACTTAAGATATATTTAGCAATACTAACATTTTAGGTTATTTATTTGGAAGTGAGAGAATATTTCAGCCTGTATCATTATTTCCCTCAAATCCAATTGAAAACATTTTTCAAGCATCAATTTAACATAGCACTGTTCTACAGAATAACATAAACCAAATTCTATGCATCCTTCTCTTATTTCCAGTCAGACAGGTCTAATAACGTATATCCATGGAGAAGTATAAACGCACTTTACCATTTGCTAATTGTCATTCACAGTGAACAAGGTTTATCTTCTAAGAAACTTGTTATAAACTTGGTCTGCATTTAAAATTCACTGATTTTATATGAATCCAGTACAGAGAGTTGACACTCTATCATGTGAGCCTGTTTCAAATATTGGTGCATATATTAAAAATGAAAGATATAAAGTTTATTTTAATAGGTAAAGGAAATATACTTATTTTGAGGGTGAATTCTGAGATCACTTACTTTTGACTTTTTCTAATTTTTAGGGCGAGGTCATTGGGATGAAGATAGTGCGGTCAGTTCTCCAGACCCTGGGTCAGCCAGTGAATCAGGTGACCGATATCGTACTGAGCAGTATCAAAGTAGCCCACATGAACCCAGCAAAATTGAAACTCTTATAAGAGCCACCCAACAAATGATTAAAGAAGAAGAGAACAGATTACAGCTAAGGAAAGCCCCCTCAGACCAACTGGCTTCCATTAATGGGGCTGGGAAAAAACACTCCCTGTGTTTTGCAAACTACCAACAGCCCCCACCAACAGGTGAAGTCTGCCACAGCTCTGCTCTTGCCAACACTTCACCATGTGACCACATCCAGCAGAGAGAGGGAAAAATGTTGAGCCCCCATGAAAATGACTATGACAACAGTCCCACCGCACTATCTCGGATAAGTAGTCCCAATTCGGATCGCATTTCAAAATCCAGTTTGATCCTAGCTAAAGACTATCTGCATTCAGACATATCTCCTCATCAGACAGCAGGAGACCACCCTACTGTCTCTCCAAACTGCTTTGGCTCTCACCGGCAGTATTTTGATAAGCATGCTTACACATTAACTGGATATGCCCTGGAGCACTTATATGACAGTGAAACCATTAGAAACTATTCCTTGGGCTGTAATGGCTCACACTTTGATGTAACTTCCCATCTAAGGATGCAACCAGACCCAGCACAAGGACACAAGGGAACATCTGTTATAATAACCAATGGAAGCTGATGTTTTGCTGAAATATTTTGTTCTTTAAGGATCTCTGAAACATATTTATAGTTTAATACCCCATTACCAGCATTTACTATGCCACAGATTGTTAGAGAGCATAACTTAAGTTACTGGGTATTTGATACGTGTTCCTATAAAATCAAAGAAAACATAGCACTAGCATTCAGGGTTATACACAGAAAAGGGAGCTAAATTGAATACACAAATTTCCCCTCTAATTATATGGGAATCAGAATAGATAAATTTTGACTTGAAAAATATTCATGTAGATCAAGTGTGCATATATACTACATGAGAAGACTGATGAATGACAACATTGCATTGTGACTATCCAGTGATCCTCATACACACAAACTATTACTTACAAACTGCGGTATACATTTTACATATGGAAATATAGGCTATGTAATGTAAATACATCAAAAATGGGTAATTTTTTTGACTCTGTCACACTAAACTTCTTAAAGAAATTTCCATTCCCAAAATAACTGAGAAAGAGAGAGATACATCTTATAAACTGACTTCTTTGTGGTTTCAATTCAGCCAGCTCATTTGGTTCAGGCATAAATTAGAGAAATGTTTCTGGATATGGTGCAAAAATGAGTTTTCACCTGGTATTCATTATAAACAATCAGGAAGAGGTAATTTTTCACCTTGCTTTTCAGTTAGACAAGGACCAGGATTGCACTGACATGGCGCTAAGGGTTTTTCTAAGTAAAAACACTGAGATGTTGGGACACACATCAAAAACCTGGAGTGCTCAATTGGAAGTAGTTCTATGAATATGGAAAGGCCAGAGGCAGAGTGAAATAAGATGATATCTCAAAATTTAACACAATTTAAGGGCTCAGCATAAGTAAACAACATATTTGGGGTTTGCTTATAAAACCAACTAAATAAAAAATTCAAACCAATTCACCCAGAAAAAAGACCAATAAGTGCAAAAATAAAAGGAAAACCAGTGAAGTGCCACATGACAGCAGTGTAAGTGTTTGAAAACGTTTCAAAGCACATATGTGCCAATGTGACAACATGTGGAAAGCCTCAGGAGAGAGTCTAAGATAAAATCTTAGGCTGATAGACAAGTAGTTAAAAGCTACGAGCAGTACTCTGAAGGAATAAGAAAAATGTTTATTTTCCTTATTGTTTGTAAACAACAAACTTGGTCTTACATCTGTGTGGTATAATAGAAAGGCCACCTGACTAGATCTCCGGATTCTAATTTTGGCCCTACCTGTAACTTAATTTTGTGACCACAGTTGCATCATTCACCGTGCCTGGGCTCTAGTTTCCTGGTTTGTAAGGCAGCCCCAGCGTTCATGTTCTGTGATAGAGCAGAACAGAACTTATTACCTAATTAACTCTCTGCTATGAGTTGTCAAGACTGATCATTCTGGTTTTCTGTACACAGAAGTTTAGATGCTTTGTGACTTAAGCAGGTGTGTGGGCTCCTTTAGGCAGGTTACAGTTAACTTTCTAGATTTAGCCAAAATGTAGTTGGTAGAAATTTATAACAGAGAAGAAAAATAGCAAGATTTATTTAATGCACTATTCTCTAGTAATTAAAGCAAAATGATATAAGTGATTAGAGAAATTTCATAGATAATATTTCCTAGGAGTCCCATGCCCAAAACTCTTGCCATATTTAAGGAGGGGAATGTACTGGCAGAACATGACTTATAATTTTGGAAACAGAACATGAAATTGAATACTCAGGGATTAGTAGTATATTTTCCTCATTTAACACAGTTATTTCACAGTCCATAGGTAGGTGACAATCTGAATGATAATATGAAAGAAGAATACTGGGTTGTTTGTATATGAAAGGAGAGGCTACATAAAATTAAATAATGTTAACATTTGTGCTGTAAATGCAAAAAAGTGCAAGTAAGTGAGAAAGTTAGTGGTTATATATATTTTCAAAAAATTCAAAGTGCAGTTGACCCTTGAATAACATGGGTTTGAACTGTGCAGATTCACTTATATATGTTTTTTTTCAATAAAATGCAGATAAAAAACCCAGTATTTGGAGAAATGTGAAACCTGAGTATACAGAGGGCTGATGTTTTGTATAAGTGAGCGCCACAGGGCCAACGGCAGGACTTGAGTATGTGAGAATTTGGTTATGTGGGGGTGGTCCTGGAACCAACTCCCTGTTTATACCAAGGGGTGACCATACAATAAAAACTAAATTTTGAGTTATACATGCAAGAGTATTTAGTAATTTTGAGAAAATTATTTATGAGAAATCCTGGAATACATAAAATGGAGTTTTGATCAATTTGCAACATGAAGTAATGTCTTAAGAATGCTAAAGCTTTTGTAGAATTCTGTAGATTGATAAAAGTTTGGAAGAAAAAAATATTTGATGAATATGGTGTATTTTGGAAAGGTAATTTTCACAGATGGGTATTTCTCGTGGCTATATATTCTACCAAATGTGCCAGGGACAGAAGCTAAAAGAAATGGATACTTAAGAACCAGGGAAAATTAACTGATATTAAAGAAAAGGCTGTCAATAAAGGAATTTCAGTGGAATTTTTATATGGAAGATAGTTAACTGGTGAAAGGAAGAAATTATGAATTTCACGGATGAGAGTAATCAGAAGGAATAATGCTCTTTAAAATGACATGACCAATATTTTTAAGAGAATACAGAATTAACTAAATTATATCTTGATTCAAAATTTTGGTAGATTGACCCAGTTTTAAGTACCTAACCATTTTAAAATTTACTGAATGTCAATAATTTTATAGTAGCAGTTTTATTACATTACATAAAACGTCATATTGACTCACTGCATTGTATAGCTTACATTTTTTGCAATATGGCATGATCATCACAAAATGACCCAAGGTAAGTTAAGGCATTTGATGACAATGTACCTTCTTAATATACATGTGAATGTGTTAAAATGTGTTTATAATCTACATTATTTTGTTCTGTGCAGGAACATGTTTCCTCATAATGAAGATGTCATCTGTGTCTTTTAAAAATAGTATCTAAAATAACTACGTTCCCGATAATTTAATCAGTTAAACTTAATTTGGCTTTAGTTTTAATTCTTGATTTCCGTAACTTTGCCAAATTTTGAGAAACATGAAACTTGATTGAAATAGATAGAGAAGTATGATTTTTATATCACCTTGGGGATATATAAAAATGTGCTCTATCCAATTACCAGTATAATATGTATCAATTCATTAGATGATACATAGCTCATGGTTTTGTAGAATTCTGGTTTCTAGTGATAATAAGTATCTTTATTGCCCATTTCACCTGCCATACCTACTTTAAAAATTTGGATGACCAAAGAAGTAAATGAATGTTTCCCCAATCTTTCTTGGGAAAATTCTTTTTAAATTGTTATTTGGAATATATAGATTTGATGTGTTATTTTGGGATGCATAATATTAATGTCACAATCCCTACAGGTCAGATATTTAGGTGGGCTTTGGTCCACAAGTCTTTTGTCATATTGTGCTCTCTTACCTAAACTGTAATTGCCTGATAAAAGATAATATGACAGTGCTGAGGTGACATTCAAAATGAGACAGGATGCAATAAATGATTGCCTTCAGTATTTACACAGAAAAATCACTTGCTCTTTCTTGGTTATATTTTATAGGGCTAGATTTTTTCCACTGGGCACTATTCTTAATTCACTCTATACTGTGTTGTCACATGCTGCCTCTGGGCAGAGAATCCCACTTAAAATAAGCTATAAGGGATCTTCTAGAAAAGGGTGATGTGCTCCAATTTTTATTTCTCCTTCTTATGGGGGATGGAGATCAATTATAATACAAGACCATTTGAAAACTATGCATAGACATTTTAAAATGAAATACAAGGCTTCCGCCCTCAAGATCTAAACCAAGTAAGTGTGATGGATGGCAGCACAGATAAGGAAACCTTCTGAATACACATTTGATTTTTATAGCTCTCTCTTTCAAGAGTAGGATATTACTAAGATATTCAGTGCAATCTATCAGTCCTAGTAGTATTTGGAAGTGACAGAGTGAATGCTGATATTTGGAAAATTGAGCATTTGACCATTTTGGGGCCACTCACCTGGCCTAGTGGAATAGCTTACACTTTAATACAACCAAACGCAGTTTCTGATTTAAAATGTTTGAATGCCCAGATTTGGTTCCCTAGTTTCACTCAAATCATAGATGTAGACATACATCCTGTTTTCATAATGATTTTAAAAAGAATGTAAATCCTATGGTCCTCCAAATAAATGATTCAACTTTTATGTCAATGTCAAGTTTTTGTGAATAGGGATTTATGTCTAAGACAGAAAAATCTATTGAACTAGTTCTTACTGTGGAACTAATTGTGGATAAAACATTCGTTATCATTCTAAATTTTAAATGAATGATGGAACAGTTATGGACACATGCAAAAGGTATCAGACATAGAAAATATTCTTGGGGGAAATTTCTGTGTGGTGCTAATTTCTTGCAAGGGTTGTATGGATAGTGCTTAACTCAAAAAGTGAGAGTGTGGTCATTGCCAAATAGGGGTTTGCTCAGAGTTCCTTCTCTAGGACTGTATGCAGAAAGCATACACACACACATACACACATACACACACAGAAAAATATGATTTTTATATCATATTCATGAAAATGTGCCGTATCCAATTATAACACACACACACACACACACACAAATAAATAAATGATCGTTCACATAAGAAATCTTAATTGCTAATTTTAAACCAAACATTTGTAGTTTTGTTTATTGCAACTTTGCTGCATGGGACTTTGCTTTCATAAATCTATATGGGGTTGGAGGGAATTTGCCCTAATTTGCTGACCTGGGACCCATGTAATCACTGTTAAACTTACACCCCATAACCCTGATGTGTTTACATTTCAAAAGAAATGAAATTGGCCTGGAAAGAAATTTTGGAAGTACTGTAAGTTTTTTTCTTTTTTTTCCAAAGGGAAATATTTCAAAAAAGGAAACATTATGAGTAGACGGTTCAAAAAAGATGAAATATTTTACATTTGTTTTTTGACTAATGTGCTATAAAAAGGATTATATTTGTGAGAAAAGATACCGATTGCCAATATTTCAAATACCATCTTGCAATGTATAGTTTTTAGTGACATTGTAGTATAAAGCTGTAATTTGAAATTTTACTTTGGAATGTAAAGTAGAAAATATTAGCTATGTCAATGATATCTTGCAAAGTGTTCCCATTTATAATTATTTATATTGTAAATAGCTTTCTGAAGTAAATTCAAAGTTAATGTGCATAAAATGTATTTATTATGTGAGGAATTTTTTGGTTTAAAATATAGTTACCAATATGCACTTTGAGTCTGGGTTATTCATTGAAAGAAAAATCTCTATAGGACAAAAAAGACTGTCGACTAAAGGAGTACTATAAAGAAACAGGAACCATTTTAGCTCTAGATTCTATTGGAATGGGTAGCACTAAACACACACACACACACACACACACACACAAATATGTACACACACATACTGTAAGAGACCTGGGAATAGAAGCATATACATATATACAGCAACTATTAAATAAAGGGTCTGTTTTTTATTAGACACTGGAGAATGGTCTTTCAACATTTCATTAGGACAACTTATGCAGGACTTCTTTGTTAAATAAGGCAGAAAATCTGAAAGTAAAGATTACATTTTTAATGCCTCAGCGAAAAGAAAACCTATAATATTGAGATTATTTAATTTGTTGTCATTTAAAAATACTCTCTGAATAATTTTTGTTTTGGAATCCAAAGTATTTTAAAAATTCAGAATGAAGAATTAAGGTCAAACAAAAATAGATTGCCAGGTAGCAATCTATTTTACCTGGCAATCTATTTTTTTCTCTTTTAAGCATTTTCATAATGCCCAAACATGCTTTTCTTTTTCTCCCCTGGGAATTTCTGATTTGCCCTGAAGTATTCAGAAATTGTCAACTATTGGCCCATTTAATGAACTACACAATATCTGTCTAATGCAATGCAAATATAGTTTGCATTTTATAAAGCATTTTTTATGAAGCTGAACAAAATATCAAGATATCATTGTTATTAATATTACAGCATTTATCAGATATTTTCCAATATGATTCTTTGAAATACTTGTTTTAGGGCTTTTGCTTCTGCAAATAAAATTGTTTTCACCTATTTTATTTCCAAAATAACTGCACTTCCAATTTAATCCACAACTTTTATTGAATACCTATTATGTGTCCCAAATGGGATAGGCGCCAAGAATCTTTGTCATTGCAGGGTGTAATAAGAAAGTACATACAAGGAATCTTTGATTTTCTCTATGTGCTTTGAAAGTGTAAATTCTTTAGATAATAATAAAAATAACAAGCATTTATTGAACTATCATGTGCTAGGCACTGATTCAAGCTCAGATCATCATAGAAGTCTGAATAAAGACCATCACAGAAGAAGTACCAATATGCTCCGTTTGATTAATGAGGGAACTGAGACTCAAAGTCTCACTTGAGTAACTTAAGTCACAGAGCTAGTAAGTGGTGAGATGAAATTTGAACTCAGGACGATTTACTCTAAAACTTTACCTTACTTCATTATGCTTTCTTTATATATGTAATATAATATAATATTTAATATAATAAATCAGCCTGCTGGGATCAGTCTGTCTCTGGTTGCTATGGTAATCATGCAACCCACGGGTATTAGGAACTGAGGCAGCCTTCCAGGCCCACCCAGCCATCCTTTCTCAATTAACAAAATGCATGTTTCATATGTATACATATATATGTGTGTATGTATATATGCATATGTGTGTGTGCATCTATATAAAGAAAGCAGAATGAAGTTAGATAAACTTCATTCTGCTTTCTTTATATAGACTGTTTCTTTCATATATATAGATATGTCTCCTTACATACATTTTTCTTTCTTGCTGAATGAGGGTTCTGATGTTTCTTTTATATGACCATGATACCAAGAAAAGTTTAGGGCACAATAAGCTCACAGGAAAGTTATCCTAAAAGTTTCCCCATAATATTTGACTTTTTTTGAGGCTTTCTCAATTAACAAAATGCAAATGGCTTCACTAGTAATTATAAACTGTATACATGTTTTACCTAACATTTTCAGGACATGAGCCAAAACAAAAGTTTTACTTTTTCATCACAGTCATTAAATACTTTGTTTTGTTTCATGGAAAATTTTCCTTCCTCTTTGGATAAAAACCAACCAAAACTCACTCAAGCAAGAGTCAATATGTGTCAGCAACGACTGCATTATTTAAGGGCCTGGTTTTGCTATTTCAACTACCACATTATGTATTTTCCTTATTTGAGGGGGAACTTGTTGCAAGTTATCTGACCGGAAGGCTGCCCTTCTAAATGCAGATGATTCCTGTAGGATGTCTTTAAGCAATGATGCGCACCTGCTGGAATCAGTCTGTCTCTGGCTGCCTTGGTAATTATGTAACCCATGGGTATCAGGAACTGAGGCAGCCTCTCAGGCCCACCCAGCCATCCACCGCCACTGGCCTCTCTGCCTTATAGTGTCAGGAGGGTCGATTCTCTGTAGTACTTCTTGGCCTTTTAATAATTATACTTTATAACTTAATATGTGCTGTATTTACTGATGGAATTAGATCCAGGGTAGGAGAAATGTAAAACACCCCTGCTCTGGGAATTTGTAAATAATCTCTGCTTTTTTCAGCTTCCCGCAGGTCAGGCTCCTGTGTGTGAAATAATTCCATATGGGAATCTTACTTGAGTGCCATCTAACTAGATCTTAAAGGGAATCTCGGCAGTATCTTCCAAGCCATAAGGAAATCATTCTCAGTTTCTGATGAGGCTTTTCTGAGAACTTTGTTTATATATATATATCAACAACAAAAACCCAAACCAACCAAACAAAAAACACCTGAACCTGAGGAGCCCTTTGTGCATGAAGTCTCTAGGGTTAACTTGGAAATGGGTAATTAGGTTCTAACGTAAGAAGAAATCATCCAGGCAATAATTGAGGCTCATTATTCAGTGCATTTCTACATTTCTAATTTCCAATTTCAGCCCTTGTGTGAGTCATATGCCCCATTAGTTAGGCTAGACAGGGCTTGTCCATGGTAGCATACTAAAACTATTTTTTAATTTAAAAGGTCACAGGCATGTTTTTAATTCACATTTGCAATTCTGTTACATAATTAAGGGTTATTGATAGCTAAGAAAATTTTTTTCAGGGTGGGGAGTAAAAGAGATGAGCAGGCTGGCTTTTACACTGCTTAAATATGCCTTCCAGGCTCACAGGTTCCTTGTTTAAATACCCATGTCTGTTATCTAATTGACCTTGCTAGTTTCCCTACATAAAATTAAAATATAGATAAGAGATGCCTTGTAATGAATGACACAGAATGTCTTGTTTTTGAAATTTATTTTTATTTCATGACACTGCTGTTCCTTCGTGTAATGGAAATAAAATGGCTTAAGAATTCTGCCAGTCTTTCATGCACACTTTAGTTGGTTTATGGCCAGGTTTCCTTCATTAGAGATATTATGTCATATTCCATTGCTCCAAATTTTTACTTTTTTCCCAAGCTCCCCTTACCCTGCAGACATCATGTCATTTTACTTCAGGGACCATTTCTAAATGATAAGGACTTAAAAATACATATATAACAATTATGCCCCTCTCATACCTACCAAACTTAACAATAACTTATTGTCATCCAATATGTGACACTTTTTGAAAGGAGGCTATGATCAGGCATGAATTTGTTTCCTTCTGTCTCAAGGTCCTCATGCCTCCCTTTGGACATTCTGTCTTCGATGCTTCCACAGCTCTCTTTGTCTATTCACGCTTCTCCCCCTTCTCTCATTTTTGACCCCTCTCAGCTTCTTCTCAGGATATTTAGGTACACCAGTGTTCTTTTAACGCATACTACATACTTGCATACACACACATGCACACACTCCCAGATGGGACCAGTCTTCAGGCCACAGGCCTCATAGCTGTTCGGTTACTCTTCCTCAATCCTCACAGCAGCTGTTTTCCATTCTGAGAGCATCCTAAATACGACTCTTAGGTGAAGACGGAGTGCTTTATAGTCCTGCCTTCCCGAAATGTTTCAATATCTCTTCCCAACACTTCAAAATGTGTCTGTATCTTCGCCCTTCTTTTCTGCCTGCTTATCTCATGAAACAAGTGATTTTCCTTTCCAAGAGTAACTCCTTTTCCTGTGATACCGATGCAGTGATACTGCTAATTGTTCCCTTCTTTTCTCTATTCACTGACTCCTTTGTTTCTGCTAGATATGCTTCAGTCTCTCAAAAAAATAAAAATAAAAACAACAAGAAGAACAAAAATAAGGACAGCTGTTTGGATACTATCCTCTCTCTTCCTATTACCAACAAAAAAGTTTATTTATTTATGTATTTAGGTGACGTGATACACTCCTTACTTTCTATTTTACACACACTCCCAAACTTTAAGGTACAATTTTCCCCTTTTATCTTGTGGTTGCCTTATGTACAAGTCATCATCAGCTCTTCATTGTCTTTCATATGGCATCCTGACCCGTTTTCTTGGTATTTAAGATTTCCTCCAATCTAGTTTCCACTGCCATTTTCTTCGTTTTTTTTCTGAGACAAGGTCTCATTCTGTCACCCAGGCTAGAGTGCAGTGGTGTGATCATGGCCCACTGCAGCCTCGACCTTCTGGGCTCAAGGCCTGTGCCACCACACATGGCCAATTTTTCTATTTTTTGTAGAGACAGGGTTTTGCCATGTTGCCCAGGCTGGTCTTGAACTCCTGAGCTCAAGCAATCTGCCCACCTCGGCCTCCCAAAGTGCTAGGATCACAAATGTGAGCCATTGCATGTGGCTCTACTGCCATTTTCAAAATCATTTTCCACTACTCTCCTACGTAATTAGTCTACACCCAACACACAGGTGTACTCGTTGTCCCATATCACATCATTTGTCTCTCAGAGGCTGGCAGTGTAGCCTGTGTGCATGTGCTTACATGCTAAATCAAACTTAGATTTGAATCTCAGCCCTGCTACTTACTAGTGATGCAACTTTGAACACTCTGGCTTGGTTCTTTCCTTGGTAAAATGGGGATGCAGAAGATTCATATCTCAAAAAACCCTTGTGAGCATTCAAGCAAGCAATGCTTGTGGCACCCTCAGTATACAGCAAGTGCTCAACAGATGTTAGCTATTAGTGTTACGGGTCTCCAAGAATGCACTTCCCCTTCATTCATCATTCAGTCAGTGCTTAACTGACATTTATCAAGTGCCTCCACATACTGACTGACATTCGGCTAGTCCCAGGCCACTACAGACAAAAATCTGTGTAGCCCCTGACACACAAGGCTCACAATTGAGGAAGGTGGTGAGAGATAATCTCAAATGCCCTTCAGTCCTTTCCACCTGCGTAGATGCTGCCCTTCCTGTGAAGCCTGCCTGTTGTGGCCCCCTCCTTGACTGACCCCTATGCACTGCCTTGGGATGCACTTTTTTTCTGAACTCCAAATGTTCCTGGCCAGCTTGCCAGCTGTTTTCTTGTGCTCTCTAGTATGTTTGTATGGGCTCTTTCATCAGCAGCAAGGCCTTCAATGCAGGGACCGTTCCCTGTGCCTTCTGTTACCTTCAGCCCCAGCCCCTATAACAGCACCTGACACAGGACAGAAACATGATAAATATGCTGGGTGAGTGACTGTGTGCTGCCTTGCAAATGGTTATGTATTTCAGATTATTTCATCTGGTCTTCACTCAGCATTACAAAACCTCCAGTGGCTTGTGCAACCCCAAATAATCTCTGGATTGTATAAACAGGATTACAGCTTCTTCATGTTTTCTTTCTTTTTGTTGTGGGGGCAGAGGGAGGATTGCAAGTTGTTTCAACATTCTGATTTTAAAACTTGAACAGTAATCATTCCGAGTCTCATCCATGTTAATGATTTTTACTTACAACTTGCATTCTAAAGGAGATTATACATGAGACACGTTGGCACAGTCTCTGGCTTATGGTGACTGAACACCATTGTGTTCCACCTCTTCTTCCCTCTCAATTCTACGTTCTCCCCTAATTTGCCCCCAAATCTCTTTCTGCATTTGTGATGCATATTCCATATTTCTAAATTGTATTCCACGACACAAATCCATTTTAAAAAACACTTTTCCCAAATCTTACTCCGTTACTGAGTGAGATACCACCACAAATTCAACTTCCTCGCTTTCTTCCTTCAAATTCCCCCCAGATTTCCTTTCTCCCATTCTATACATCTTCCACACTGCCGACAGGGTCTTCTTCCCAAATAGTTTATGTCATTCATCTGCTTAGAAAGCCCTTTTATGTCCCTATAGCAGCTGAATGAAATTTAAATCCCTTGGGCTGTCACATTGGGTGCTTTACAACTGAGCCCTAAACTACCTCCTCAGCCTTATCTCCATCTGTCACCTTGGATACCACAGGTTTTTGCTGTATTGAGTTTTTCACTCTTCATGCAATATGCCATGCCTTTCACTTTCCCAGGCCTTGGCACACACTGTTTTCTGGCTGGAATGTTCCACAACCACTATTTATTGGGAAAATTCCTCTTCACCCTTCAAGGCACATAGTTCTCATGTGATGTTTAGTTCTCATTGGGAAAGTTTTATACTTCCTTTCTTGGCTCCCACAGTGCATGGTTCATATTTCTGTTATATATTTATTGAGTATACTATGAGTTATAAGATTTAAAAAATTATAAAAATAAAGGACTAGTTAAAAATTGATGTAATACACAAATGTGTACAGTAATAAAGAGAATACATACAATTTTGCAACTTCTTTTTTTCATTCAACAATATATCATAGGCATCATTCTATATGAGTTCATATAGCTCTCAATTATCTTTATAGTATTTTATTGTATGGACTTGCTATAGTTTAGTTATAGAAATCTGTCTTTTTGACAGACATCTACTTCTTTCCAATTTTTGTGTATTATTTTACATCATGAATATATATATATATAAAATAAACATCTTTGCAAAATGGATTCCTAGAAGTGAAATTGCTGCTTCAAAGAGTATCTTCAATTTTGATAAGTATTATCAAATTGCCCTTCAAAGACATTCTAAAAGTATACACTCCCTTCAACAGGATGTGAGACCATACCCTTGTCCTTTAATAAAGTTTCATAGTTTGTTTCATATAAGTTTTAGGTATTTCTTAACTTGATTCTTAGGTATTCAATAATTTTTTGAACTATTAATATCAACAAGTGAATCTTTTTCTATAACTTTTTTTCTCATTTGGAATTGATAATGCATAGGAAAGCATTTGATTTTTGCATATTTACCTTATAAAACTAATCTTTTATTGACTTCATCATTTCTGGTAGTTTTTAGTTGATTTCTCTGGATTTTCTATGTAGACAATATTTTTCAATATTTAAATATTTCTTTTTTGAGTTTTAGATTAGTATATTTTAAAAAATCAATATCATGCTTGATTTTATCAACTGCCTTTTGGTAGTCAAGAGGACAGTACCTTTTTTCCCCTTAATTTCCTAATTTGAGATATTCTTTCCTAATGTTGACATATTCTTGAATTCCTAGCCAAAACCTGCTTGGTAAAATTATTCTTTTAATATATTTCTGTATTCAGTGTGCTAATGTTTAACTTCAAATCTTTTCTTCTGTATTTTCTGTTGTAATTCATTTTCTTATTTTTGTCCCTATTTGAATATGGGCCTTTTGAGGGCAGGAAGCATACATCATTCAGCTGTAAATGCCCCACACCACATGTAACTCTAGGTACACACAGTAGATCCTAAAACTATGCCTTGTCTTTGTGCTCTGCAGACCTAGATTTAACCCACAATTCTAACTCTTCCTAAAAATGTGAGCAGGTCACTTTACACTGTGTCTGTTTCTTCATTTGTAAAATATGATATTACCTCCCCAAAGGACCCATGTAAAGATTAAATGGAAGAACATATTTAAAATAACTATGGCAATGTTTAGAGCAGTGAAGGTAATTAAAGTTAACTCCCTTCTTTTTCCTTTTAAAATAGAAAAATAACCTGGATTTACCTGTCATGGCAGAATTATCAGGGCGATCCAAGAATTTTTTTGCAGGTAAGATTATGAGTGACTCTAAACCTTCACTATCCCACTGCAAAATGAACTAATGGATGTCAGCCTTCTTTTGATCACTGTCAACGAGTAATATTTGTTGGGCAGATTATAATTGCAACTTCAGAAAACCTTAATATAGTATAGATATCACTGTCAATTAGTAAGAAATTTATACTGAAATTATAGGTCATTACTTCATACTTCCTACTTCAACCACATGTATGCAGACATGAACAGAAATACATACACATCTTTTTCACTTTTGCTTTTAGACTATCTCTTACATGTCCTGAAAGACTAGGATTGCTACTGACTTATTAAGTCACCAGTTCAGCAATAAGCTTGAGAATTTTATGGTGAGAGTGATCTAATTTGGACTTTTTATTTTTACAAGAAGAGAAAAATAATACCTGGATTGTTTAAATCTGAAACCTTTCTCCACCAAACTTAAATATTAATGTTTTCTCATATACAGGAGAATACATTCTGTTGCCTATGCATGAAGCTGAATCAATGTGTCAGTAAAACCCTCTGGTGTCATCTCGCTGAATGGTTTCAAATAGGAATATAAAGCCCAGATGAAACTAAGATGAGATAGTAGAAATTGTGACAGGGCTATTTTTGAAATGATGCTCTTAGGAAAAGCTGCTGATTGAAATCAATACCTCAAGACCTGGAATTTGAAAAGACTATTTCTGAGACCTGAGAGGGTCACTGAATAGGAGTGTCAGTTGATGGTATTCAGACCATGCAATTGCTTTCACCAAGGTGCTTCTGTGTTTACTTAAGTGACTTGTGGTAGCTGGTGGCTGAGCATACATTGAGAGAGTCTCCCTCGACTCAGGCTCAGGGGAGGAGGGGACTGGAGGGGACGTTGTCCGTGGTTTAAATGAGGAAGTCCTAGTGTGCTATATTGAAGGAAATGAATTGAACTGGATTTTCTTTTTTATTTATCCTTGGGAGAAAAAAAAATCTGTGAAAGATGTGAAGAATATAAACCTTTTAAATATTTTAAAAATTAGTGTACCCAAACCTTGTAATATTCTTCTCAAACCAAGTCCTATTTAATATATTATAATTGATCAGGAAAAATTCATTTGCACAGATTCCTGCTACTGTTTCCAATTTTCTCCAAGGCACATGGAGTCATTTTCTTTTTGTTAAGTATGAAATTTTGTTTGCGGTGATGTCCTAGGGTGTGGGGTAACACAAAAGCTATTCATGCAATTTCAAGATGCTTTGTATAGAAGTTGCCAGATCACTTAATTATACTGAGTAAGATTTGAGACTATTTTGTTCGGTGGGGGGAAATGTGGATTTTAATGAAGCTATTAGTCTGTCAGTTTTTTACAGCACTAGATTGTAAATTTTAAATTATAGAAAAGTTTGATTTATCTATTTTTGTATGTCAGAGTGAATCAATCACATTTCAGCATCCTTAGCATATATGGTATATCTTGACTATTAACTTTGTTCTCTATGTTTAGTATAGTTCATTTGAATGAAAATGAATTTTGTTTTATCCCAAGTGCTCTGAACCTAGCTCTCCACTGTCCCACTACCCATGGGACTATCCCAGATTCATGTGCATGTTACAAGTACAGATGGCAGCACAGACAGAGGAGTAACAATCCCATCCTCCCATTGCCACCCAGACTCTGTCACATGCTGCAGATTTGGACATGCTCTTCGGAACTATAAACTTGGCCAAATTGCATGTGAATGAAACTTTGGACATGGAATCAAGGTTTTAAAATGTCAGAAGAACTGTTTGGAAAGTGAAGCTGTCCCATCAGCTGCCTTAGTCATGTAAGACCATGTTTTAAAAGGGTAGACTCTGTTGTTGCGGACATTGTTCCAAGAAACTCTTCTGGTAGAAAGGCTGTGAACATAGAGATAGGTGTGAGATAAGGCAGGACTGGGTGGTCAGGAGCATTGGGAGGAAAGCAATCAGCAAGAGGTCTCATACGTTGTCCACTGTGTCTGTGTGGCAACACATTTGACCTGGAATGAGAGCCCGATTCTTGAACATTTACATTGTAAAATTACTATAGCTATGAGGATTCTGCCCACAAGACCCACCAATGAAAGTTTGCCTACTAGGTCTCTATAGCTTATATACATGCCTGCCAAAAATGATGTGGATAGGCTGGAAGTCCAACTGGAAATTTTCTGCCATTTCTGCTTTTGGATATTTTGGAATCTGAAAACTCATAAGATCACATAGCCTAAATGTGACAAGTCCTTGAACTCTAAGTCTTAGTATCCACAACCATAAAATGGGAAGAGTTTCTACTTTAAAGGATTGATACGGGGATTTAAAGTAATATCTTCAAAGCATGGTAGCATAGTTTAGCCCAGGACTTAATTAGCTCATCACTCAATAGATATTATGATCAGTACTATCATAACTATAATTATTATTCTGACATTGTTCTTTGACCTAAATTCTATTTCTAGGAATAACCTGAAGTCAGAATATATATGGGTATTTTGTAGTTCATGAGATTTTAAGGGATGTTGCATCTCATCAAAAGCATTCTTTATAAAAGGAAAAAGAAAACGTTGGAATATATGTCATAGTTTTATTTTTATTGCAGTTCTTTAGTGGAATTCCAATATTATTAAGCATGTTTTATGTTTACAGAATTATTTAGGGTATAATCAAGAATACCGTAATACTGTCTTCATAAATGGGCACTGTTTAAAAACTTGGCATAATTAGCAGGAAGATATTCATAGTGTAGGTCTGACATTATTATGACTGCAATATAAATTCCACGAGGTGAAGAAGACTCAGAGAAAGAAGGCTACAAATTTATCATAGTATGATACATTTGCAATATGGATTGTACTTATTTTTTTATTTGCCACAGACAATGTAAATTAGGAACATCTGAACAAGGATTCAAATAATTTAGCATCTGTAGCTCACTATAAAATATGCTGTTCTGATGCCCAGAGAGGAAAAAGAAATTTACTGTTTTCTAACTCTACTGATATGATTTGGCTTGGGGTCCCAGAGGTGGCCTCCTACCAATGATGGACAGGGAGTCATTTTGAAAGAAAAATGGGAAAATGGCTGTGGATCACATTATTATTTCTTCCTCTTCTCCCTTTAGTAAAAAACACTTTCTTCTTTAATCCAGATTGCAACAATTAATAAAATCCTTTAGAGAAGGTGAAATTTGGGGTAATCATATCTTCAACCCATTTTCCACCTTAATGTTATTTATTATTCTCTTGCTGAAATCATAAGCTTTAGGGAATGTAATTGAACAATTGAGTATTTAAATTTATGTAAATATCTGAGGTTTGTTGGGGTATTCCTAATGGCTATAAAGATTTCTTCTTGGATAACTTTGCCAGCATGTACAAAGAACTTTATTGTGCTCAGGACATAAAGTTAATCACCATGGCAGTAGACAATGGGAAGAGGGCTTGCAACAAGCCTGGAAATTTACCATACATTTTCATGCTTAATCTTCATTAGACAGATGAGGAAATAGAGGCTTGGAGATTTTTAAACGACTTACTCTAGGTCACTTAGGTCACGAGTCAGACTTTTCATTTATAATAAAGATAAAATATCACAATTTGGTTATGGGTGAATGAAGCTGTGGTCATATATCAGGGTAGTGGGCATCTGCTTCTTAAATGTGCTGGGAAAACCTGGACTGCCACAGAAGCTGTGTGCCCAAAAGCAAATGGAAGCTGCCAAACTGCCATGATGAGGATATTGGCATTGGGGGTGTAGGATGGATGGCCAGAGAGTTTTCAGGTGTGTTGATAAGGAAGACCAATGGAAGATGACATTTTCCTCATTTCACTCTGAGTGGTTGGGTGCATTTTTGAAGTGGGCTTCCAAGTTTTCTCATTATACCACAATTGGGGAAATTTGAGTATAAGATAAAGATTCCCTAAACCTGAGAGATTGCAGATCACCTCACTGTTGTCTACTCTGCAATCTGGCTGAGGCATTTCCCCTACTCTCTGATAGTCCCACTGGGGACAGAAGGGGCTTCTCCTTGCTGCACCCATTTAGCAACAAACAACAGCTGGGTAGTTTGAATCCAATTTAGCCACATAATTTGAAGTGGCTCTAAGCAGACCTGAGGAATCTCACGACTTTCTCTTAGCTGTGTGTGTTGAGTTCAGAAAGTGGAAACACAACAACGTCTCTCTGGCCTCCCAGGCTACCATGAGAGCCGCAGCTTAATGCGGAACTGATTTCTTTCTTTGAGCAATAATAGCAAAGCAAGCACTTGAAAAAGACCAATCCATCTCCTCTCCGTAAAACGTTAATACCCTTCAGTGTTCAAAAAAGAGAACAAGCTTCTCACCCTTTGCATGGCAAACACCAACTGAGAAAAGTAAAAAGAACCAAGGACATTTGAATATCCTCTTTTGCAATCCATCCATTATCCGTTTATCCCATATTGCAAAAAAAGCCCATCCTCCATGTGGCTTTCCTGTAAGCTTGAGCTTTGCTTACACTTGGGGTTTTTGGGGGAGGGACAGGATCCTCAGTGAAGCAGACTCCAGCCCTCCCAAGGAGGCTGGCGACATGAGGATCCAGCTCCTGGCTGTTGGCTGTGCTCCTTCATATCAAAGCCAACACCTCCAAGTGGTATTAGGACCAGACGTTTAGGAGTGGAGATGCTGTTTTCAAGATGCACATGAGCATGAACTTCTGAAGTGCTTGCGACACTGTCATCCTGTCCTGCCCAATCCCCTTTTGAAAGGTTACACCACTGGGCTCTTCATTTCTCTTTGCTTTCACCAACTTTCTATGCTCTTCAGTGTCCGTGCTAAGAGCATGCAGTCACTTTCAGCGGGAGAGGTTTTTGATGAGGAGATGGGTAAGGAGAAATAGTGAAAAGTTTCCTTAGTTTTACACGTCCTTTTACATGATGTGAGGGAATCAGGGACAAGTTCTTTTGTCTTGCTTAGTGCCTCAATAAAGGTAGCAAACTATGCTCCATTCAGAAGGAAACTTCAGGCCCTCCGGAGAGTAGAAGAAAGGAATTCACATTGCATATTCTGGATAAAAAATGTTTGAAATGAATTACTATTTTTAGGGAGAAATAACATTGGCATGTCACCCTAATTATATCACAGAATCCTAGTGCAGGAGGAGATTTTTAGCCTAACCCTCTACTTGTATAATAATAATAATTAACAAATATCAGCTGTGTACTACATGGCCAACCCGGTGCTGTGCTGGGGACTTTATATGTAATATCTTCTCAGATCTTTACCTGTGCTCCTGTGAATCAAGTACTATTATTATCCAATTGTATAGACCAAGCCAACTGAGGGTTTGGCCTGCACAATGTAGATAATAATAGTACTTGATTCACGGGAACATATTTACTTAAGTTCTCACTGCTAGTTAGTGCTGGGGCTGAGATTTAAACACAGGCTCTGACTCCAGATTTGATGATCTGAACCACCATAGAAACCAAGCAAGGCCCAGAGCCTCCTAAGCTCACGTTCTAATTATTGCCCTAAATTGCCACTTACACTTCTGGTGTATGAGATAACTGGGAGAGTTTGTTGATGATATCAAACAATGTCAGTCATATATTTTACAAAAGAAAAAAATTATTCGAATTGAAAGGTTCCTGTTTTTTTAAATGTGCCTAATATACGAGTCACTCAAACATTAGAATTTGTTTGGAAATTTGTAACTAATATTATCAACACTGACTGTGTGTGGGTGTAGTGTGGGTGTAAGATGTGGGCTGGTGGGATGGAAGACAAAAGCAATAAGGAATAATTTTAGGGTGTTAGCACTCTGTGTAGGTTGGTAGAGGTAAGAAGTAAATATTGGGCCTACACAATAAGATTTCAATGGTCTGGACAGGCCTTCTGACTTTCAACCTGTTTGTGAAGACTGAAACTCTAACACTTCTTCCTGACAGTCTGTTACAATAGGAAACCATAGCCTCATTATTTATTTGTCCCTTAGTGGGAACTAGTTCATGGTTTTTTCATTGGACATTATACATTATGGAAGTAGGCAAATGGCAAATATAGTAGAAACATAGTAAGTGAAAAAATGGGTGAGGGAAAATATTCAGAAAGGTAATATTCATGTAGATAGATCTCAGTTTGCCCAGGGCAGGCTTTACTGTAACTTTGTGTTTCCTTGAAATCTATCCATGTAACAAAATCACATTTGTACCCCACAAATTTATACAAATTTTAAAAAAAGAGAAAGTTCTGGGTCTGTGAAATTAGACTCTTTCACAGAATCTGAGTTAGTCTTTGGGTTCTTTTTGCAACAATGGAGAAATATTTGCCCACAATCTTATCTAACTGATTTGATTGATTTAGTAAATATTTTGAAACAAAGATTTTTCTATAAGGACAATCTATAAAGGAAAGAAACAAGTGGTTTTTAAAAAATATTGTTTTCAAATTATGAAAAACATGTTATTGTATTAATGACTGGGATGAGGAAAATCACCATTCACAAGGCAATTCTGGAAAGAGGATTGTTAACACTAATTAAACTAAAAATGATACCACCTAAGCATGTACATAATGATTTTAAATTTACAAGCTCCTTTCATATGTATCTTGTTAATCCTCTCAAGACCGAGCAGATGTCACCATCTGTATTTTATAAAGAAGAAAACAAGACAAAAATAAGATGATTTTCTGAAGAGCCCCCATGTGGCAAGTTTAGGACTTGAACTCGGATCTTCTAGTTCAAGTTAATGGATCATCTATGTCCTAGTGCAGGGCAAATGCTATACTAACTTTATCATGGCAAGTGAGTCTGGTTCAAACCTTTGTCTAGGATCCAAGAAAAAGTTCCAAGTGCATGAATAATGTTGCCTTATGCACTAGCAGGAAATTATTTCTTTTATAATAGTATTTTTTTCAGACTTAAAAATGCATTTTCATTGTAGAAGTTTAGAAATAAAGAGGAAATTATGAAATATTCACAATCCCATCGTCCGGAGATAACAATTCTTATAATTTTTGTATATTTTCTTCCGGAATTTATGGATCTATCTATCTGCCTATCTATATATCTATTTATTTATCCATCCATCTGGATCTATGGATCTATCTATCTATCTGGATCTATCTATCTATCTATCTGGATCACTATCTATCTATCTACTGTGTATGTATATACTGTTTGGTATCCTGTTCTTTATACATTCGTTTGTGATAAAGAGGATCTCTAGATGACAGTCAATTGATGGTATAAATAACTCTTTTGAAGGGAAAGTGAAATGTGTATGTAACCTGTAACCTGGAAAAAAGACGAGAATGGATGAAGGTACTGCTGAATCAAGCCAGTTCCTGCTTGTATGAATAATAAGTGAAGAGCAAGAGATTTTATTTTTCTGGTCAAATATTGAGATGTGTGACACTTGGCACACAACTCTGTGGCACACAACAGAGGTTGCAAATCTGTAGTGTGCTCTGAGAAGTTTCTTTTCTCTACAGGCTGAAGCGCAGCGTACTTAGCTTACCTCTTACTTTAAACAAAAATGGTTGCCTAGGGCTGACAGTTGCTCAGTGTAGGCCTCTGTCTTAGTCCATGTGGGCTACTATAGCAGATTGCCATGGACTGGGTGGCTTATGAACCCCAGAGATTTATTTCTCAAAGTTCCAGAGTCTGGAAGTTCCAAGATCAAGGTGCTGGGATTGGGTGTCTGCTAAGGGACTTCTTCCTGGTTCATAGAAGACCATCTTCTTCTTCTGTCCTAGCATGGCAGAATGGACAAGGAACTCTCCGGGCCTCTTTTATAATGGCGCTAGTCCCATCCATGAGGGCTCCGCCTTTATGACCTAATCTCCAAATATCCTTACATTGGGGGATTAGGTTTCAAACATATGAATTTCGGTGGGAAGACACAAATATTCAGTCTGTAGTAGCCTTTTTAATGGCATGAAAACCTCAAATAAAAATATATTTTTTTCAGAAGTTGGTGAAATTTGTGAACAAATTAAGAATTACTGAGATTAAGAGTTTTTTTTAATGAAGGGTGTAGTAGTAAAGGGTTGGGGAATGTATTAGTTTTCTATTGCTGTGTAACACATTTTCATAAATGTAACAGCTTATTGCAATACTCATTTATTATTTTTGTTGTTATTACTGAGTTCTTTCTTGCCCAAGCTGGAGTGTGGTGGCTTGATCACGTCTAGCTGGAGCCTCAACCTCCCTGAGCTCAGGCAATCCTCCCACCTTAGCCCTGCCAGTGGCTAGGACTACAGGGGTACACCACCACAACCGGCTAATTTTTGTATTTTTTTGTAGAGACCAGGTTTTGCAATGTTGCCCAGGCTGGTCTTGAAATCCCAGACTCAAGTGATCCATCCACCTCAGCCTCCCAAAGTGATGGGATTGCAGGTGTAGCCACTGTGCCTGGCTGAAATACTTGTTTATTAGCTCACAGGACTGTAGTTGAGAAATCTCGGCAGGAACAACAGGGTTCTCTGCTCAAGGCCTCACAAAACTATAATCAAGGTATCGGCCAGGCTGGGCTTTTTTCTGGAAGGCTGGAGGGAAAAATCTGCTAAGCTAATTTGGGTAATTGGTCAAATTCAGCTCCTTCTGGTTGTAAGACTGAGGTTCTGTTTCATAGTGTCAGTTTTCAGCAGGGACCTCTCTCTGCCCTAAAGTCTGCCCTCACTCCTTGGCACATCTTCAAACCAGCAGTGGCATATAAAATGTCCCTCATGCTTTGAATCTCTAACTTCCTCTTCTGCCACCAGCTAGAGAAAACTCTCTCCTTTTAAAGGGCTCACTTGATTGTGTCAAGCCTATCAAAATCTCCATACCTTAAGGTCAACTAACTTGAAACTTTAATAACACCTACAAATTCCCTTCACAGCAGTATGTAGATTAGTGTTTGCCTGAATGGGCATGGAATAGAAATCTTGGTTAGGAAGGGCATCTTTAGAATTCTGCCTGTGTGTCACAGGGAGGTTAAAACACTACCATTTTTGTAATCTACCAAATCAGGCCTTGAGTCTCCTCTGTACTTCCACACAGAAAGATTGAGAAATGTTGTTGGCTTAGAAAACTTAATAGGGCCAGGCAGCAGTGGCTCACGCCTGTAATCCCAACACTTTGGGAGGCTGAGGTGGGTGGATCACCTGAGGTCAGCAGTTCGAGACCAGCCTGGTCAACCTAGTGAAACCTCGTCTCTACTAAAAATACAAAAGTTAGACAGGTGTGATGGTGTGAGCCTGTAATCCCAGCTACCCAGGAGCTGAGGCAGGAGAATCGCTGAGGTTGCAGATTCTCCTCAGCGAGAGGGAGGCAGAGGTTGCAGTGAGCTAAGACCATGCCACTACTCTCCAGCCTGGGTGACAAAGTGAGACTCTGTCTCTCTCTCAAAAAAAAAAAGAAAACCTAATAGGAAAATTACTTTTATTATCATATTAAAGTAACTGGTCACACAAGTGGTAAGAGAAAGTGTTAGGCCTCAAAGCCTCGTGTTTGCTTTTGAGGCCAAGTTCTTAGGCTCCTGGAGTCACCCTTTGCTAGTATCTTTTCATGGGTTTGTTGAAAGGCAAAGCTCATAGATACTGTATGGGGACTGTGGGATAAAGGTCATCTATGTTTCATATGTTACATCATTTGACTCATATTTGAGTAACAATGTCTTGAGCCACCTAATAGTAGCTAGGAACCTTAGGCAGTATGTGCATATTAGTCGTTTCCGTGTGGCTATGAAGAACTGCCCGAGACTGGGTAATTTATAAAGGAAACAGCTTTAATTGACTCACAGTTCAGCATGGCTGGGGAAGTGTCAGGAAAGTTACAATCATGGTGAAAGGGGAAGCAAGGCACCTTCTTCACAAGGTGGCAGGAAGGAGAGGTGACCAGTAAAGTGGGGAAGAGCCCCTTATAAAACCATCAGATCTCATGAGAACCCATTCACTATCATGAGAACAGCATGGAGGTAACCACCCCCATGATTCAATTACCTCCACCTGGTGTGCCCCTTGACACATGGGGGTTATGAGGATTACAATTCAAGATGAGATTCAGGTGGGAACACAGAGCCTAACCATATCAATGTGCTAAGCCCAAGGTCCTGCTTGGGAAGAATTCCTATGCTCAGGCATGGGGCCAGCTATTGGCTTGGAATAACAAATGGTTATTTTTCTACACATAAATGGCATGAGAAGTATTTAACACATTACACTGGGTATCAGTTTCAGGTAGTTTGTCACCTTCTAGTTATTAAGGGCTGGTCGTGGTTAAGAACTTGGACCCTGGAGCCAGGTTCCCTATATTCAAATTCCAGCGTTGCCCCAAATCAGCCCCTGGCCTTAGGCAAGTTACTTCTCCCAGTCTCCATTTCCTGTCTGTAAAATGGGGACAATAATAGAACCTGCCTCAAAGGACCTAGAACAACATCTGGCACATAGCAAGGACTCAAAATATGTTGGCCGATATTTTTTTACCGTAAAGTATAGAAAGCTTTATTTAGTCTTATTTTGTGGTTCTGTTTTTGTCAATCTTATACAAGTAGCTTGATCTTCTTGCTGAGAAATGATTGAAACAAAGTGTCTTAGACAAAAGTAAAGTAAAAATTTCTAAACAAAGCAATTTTTGCTCCTTTGTTAGAGGGTAATTCCACCACCATCCCACCCCCCAACCACCACATTGGTAACTGTTGTTTCTATAGAAGAAACATAATTCCTGAATTAGCTCTTACAGAATAGTACCATGGAAGAGACTGTTTGCCAGCGTATTTCCATGACCTAACAGACACAAGTTGCCTCTAGATTTGAATCATGTAATTACATTTTCCTCCTATTCTAACAGGACTACATTTTATAATACCTGTAGTGAGTTAGTATATAGATTATTACTCTTTACAATGGTGCTGTCAATTTAATTGATACTCAGGATCTTCTGCAAAATATGTGGAATCCCAGATTCACTTTTAAAATGAAAGCTATGAGATAGATAGAGAAATTGTGAGGAAGATCATGTTCTTGATTGGTAACACAACAGTGTTTTCAGGTTACATATAATATCCCAACACCATTACTTTATTCCATTCTCAGGACTGTCAGAAAAATAACTAAGAGAAGCTGAGATGAGATCTAGGAGAAATAAGTAATAAGATTATTAGAAAATATAGAATTCACTGTGCTTTGGGGCTTGGGCTTTACCTTCTTATTACAAAGGATATTCGTTTTGAGTCAAGTAAAAGGAGAATATAAAATATAAACACTGGTATGAAAAGGTTTGTGGGAAGAATATTTTACATTCTCAAAAAAGGCAACTGGTGTATGATGTGCTTAAGATTTGTAAATTCATATACAATAATTAATGAAGCAGCTGACAATTATTGAATATCTACTAGGTGCCAGGCTCTTTACACATACTCTCTCGCTTAATGGTCATAAATGTTACATCATATACATACTATTGCTGTGATAAGTCTATTAAGGCATTGCTTGCAGACTTGTATGTCTGCAAGGCATTGCTTCCTTTTTCCATCTTTAAATCCCAGCTAAACTCCTACCAATGCCCTTTGTCTCAAGGATGACTAGTAAGAAGGAGAGTGTCTTGTCACAAAACCTGTAGTGCTCTCCAGAATCTATTTTCTCCTCTTCTTTCTGGCATACTATAAGACTATATTTTCTAGCCCCCTTGTATCCAGATGGGGCCATAATTAAGTCTTGGAGAATAAAATGTGGTGGATATGAGGCAAGCTTCTTTTAGGCCTGGCTCCTACATCTCCTGCATTTTCCTGAGCTTTCTTTCTGAAGACTGGATGCAGGAGATCCAGTGATGGACACCAAGGCCATAGAATATGAAGAAACTACAACTACCAAATAGGTGGAACCTAGCTCCCACATTGGTGAGTAAAACTATCTCCACACTCTGTCCTTTGGCATGAGTGAGAAATACTTTTGCTGTGTTAAGCTAATATAAATTTTGGAGTTTGTTATATTAGTTAACATTACTTACCCCCACCTAAACCAGTTAGTATAAGTGTTTATATATTTGCTAATACAAAAATGAGTCAAAATAATAAGAGTGGCAACATCTATTGTCTGTTAATTAAATGCCAAAGACTGAAGCATAGAGAGGTTAAGTCACTTAACCAAGACCACCAGATAATGAGTGATAGCACCAGGATTGAAAGCTGGGGAGAATGACCTTGAAGTTCATGCATTTATCCATTTTGCTTTGGCATTTGTTTATAAAACATATCATGTTATCATTAATTTTGCTTTAAAGAAGTAAATCATGGAGTGAAGTGAGCTTCAGCTAAGTTTTTGCTCTAATCATCATTTTAAAAAATCTTGTGATAAGTAGCAACAAGTAACTATAATTTTCATAGCTGAAAACCTCAGTCCTTAGGTCACTGAATAATTATTGTAGCACTTATAGCAATGTAAATATATATGCATCATCTTTATAGTTTTCTTTCCCAGCTGGGCCAGAATACCTCCACTGAGACATGTCATATCATGTCTACCCATTTTTTTTGTTTTTTTTTTTTTTTATTTGGCAGGATTACTTTTTATTCCCATTAGTCCACATCTTCCACATTTCTCTCTGTACTCCAGCTATCAAAGGAGAATAGCCTTTACAACGCCGGGATCCTGGTCGAGATGGTAGAGGTGGCCTGTTTTTGAATTTGGGTGAATAGGGGAAATGCCAGTTAAGGGATAGCCATTCTACAGACAAAAATGCATCTCCCTATACTTTTACTCCATGGGAATATATTATTTGTATTTCTTCTTTCTTAAGCCTCTTGTCGATTTGTCTTAGGTATTTGTCTTATGTATTTGTCTCCTACGTAAAATATGCTCACTAAAACGCCACTGACTTTAAGGAATTTTAAGTATGATTATATGTGGTCCTTGTAGAAAAACCATCTTTAAAGTGTTAAAAAAAAGTTTTTTAAAAGCTAAATTAGAAACAAAAATGATCTGAAAACTCTGGAACGTATACATATAGAAATGGTTTTCTGAGGACCATATGTTCCTCTTTGTAATACAAATGTGTCGAAAGAGCAAATATCTGCAAAAATCAACTACAAAGAATACCATGCGAGTTAATGCATATCAAGCCATTCAGTCATGAGAAAAATTTGGAGTAACCAGCAGTGGGTCCATCCAGATCCTCTCCCTGCAACGGTGATAAAATTCCAGATGCTGTGCCAGCCGTGTGTGTGGAGGCTCCAGGTTGCAGATACCCCTGGGATGTGTGTGCATGGGGAGAGGGGCAGGACCAGCTCAGCCCTACCATTTGAAAGCTTTGCACAGCCTGTTTGGAATGCTAATGGGTTATGCTTTCTGCTTATAGAGAAGGTTGGTTTTTTTGCAAAGCATTAAATCCTTCTCTCCTTTCTCTCCCTCCTCTATCATTCCAGTAGTAATTCTAGCACATTCTATCGATTGACTCATTCTGGACTGATTTTTACATTCTAATTTGAAGAATATATGCTCTAACCCACAGGAATGTAAAAAAGGCATAATAAGGAAAGCAGGCCAAGTTAAAAAGGAGTAAGATGGGAAAGTACTCAAAGGGCTACTCAAGAAGAGGAAAGGAGAGAGAGAGAGGGAAATGAGGAGCTGGTTAGTGTGGGTGTTATCTGTGCAAGGCAGCAACTTGGAGTTCCTGAACACGTAATGGACCCTCGCCTAATAATACAGCAATGTCAATATTAGCTGTGGTTTTGGCTTCAGTTATAATGTATTAATTTATATATAGAAAACATATTGCAAACAGTGAGAACTGGTTTTTAATCTGACAGACCATCAAAGGGAATTGTGTTAACTAGCAATTTCACACATCTTCAGCTGAATGATAAATGGTGCTAAATGATGTTGTGCTTGTACAGAATGGGATCCTCAAGGGCCTGCACACCATTAAGGGGGAAAAAAAAACAAGTTTATTCCATTTAAGGCAGTGAGTGTACTTTTTTGCATTCATATCTGTGTAAAATGGTAGTCCATACACAGCATATATGATAACCAGAGTGCTTTATTAACAAGAACATTTTATTTCTAATAAGGCTGTGAATAATTTATACTCAACAAATTGAGTTTCTGTAACTCATATTCCTTCTTATTTTGAAGTGGAGCTTTTCAGGGTACTTAACTGTGATGTCTGGGGATGATGTTGAGGCTCATTTGCTGAGGACCAGAGAAGAAAAGTGTATTTTAGGGCTTCCCACTGTGCCTTCCTCTCCCTCACATTCCAGTCAGGTTCTTCCCTTAGGAAGCCCTATGATAATCATATTCAGGTTTCTGCTCTCGCTGGATGCTTCTGTTCAGCCCTACATCACTCTCCTTGAATTTGTTTCTAGCCCTAGCTTCTCCTAATCTTTGAACTTTTATTTTCCCATCCCAACTATTAGAATTCTTGTTGCCTTTGCAGTTCCATGCACCGAAATGTATAGCTAAGAGTAGACTTGTTTCATTGAGAGTCATTGCTTTAATTGACAGCATCTGTGCTCTTTGAGAGCGTTGTGAGCCCATCCATGAAAGAGCCCACCTAGGTTACTGGGAAGTGTGTGCAGAGGTAGCAACAGTGACTTTGAAAGACACAGAGAACTTTACTAGTTTTGCTTTGGAACTTCAAGATCTTCTCTTCCTTCCAACTAAGGCTAGATGAAAACTAACATTCAAGTATCTACTAACTGCTGAATGCTAACAGGGTGGTATAGTACTAGATCAAACCTCTCTATATAACAATTCTCTGCCATATGCACCTGGTTTGGGAAATCTCTGGATCCTAGAGTGTCTATCAGAACTGGCACCAAGCTGCTATCAAACAACTGAAACATTTTATTTTTTATGACAATTTTATATCACTTCCAGACCTTAAAACTTTTTCCATTTTACTGAAAATTCTTGGTTTATTTGTTGGCAGATCAAACGCTGTTCTTAAGTGCATGTATTTTAAAATTAACTGTCCTTTAACTTCAGTGAACAAAACCTGCCTGGAAAGCTTTTCACCCCAACACAAACTCCTTTAATTCTTCTCAATTCATATGAAATGAAGAAAAAATTTAACTCTCAGGACCTGTGGAATGAGTATCTCTCTACATATGGTGCAGAGCATGTGTGCTTAACAGTCTTCTAAGGCAATAATGTTTAGTGTTGAGTAGGTGGTGAATTTTGTATGTTTTGAGCCTTTGTTAGTGCAATTATTTAAATTTCATTTTTAAGTTTGAGTATATTTATTTTATGAGGAAGGTAGGTGATACCTACTAATGTTGAAGCAACATTCATGTGACTATGCAGCTCCAGGCAGCCTCAGTTTCTCCCTCTCCTGGACTCTGGATTGGACAGACTTATTATTCTGAGGGTTCCAGTGTGGTTTTTTTGGTTGAAGCCCTGGCTCTGCCATTTTCTAGCTGTGTGACCCTTGAAAATTTTCTTGACCACTCTAAGCCTCAGTTGCATCATTTGTAAAGTGGAGATGAAACTAATACCTTATCATAGATAGGGTTGCTGGATTATTAATTGAGCTGCTACACCTAAAAAGCTTAGAATAGTGTCTCGGAACATGTTAGCAATTATTCTGAAGTGGAAACATATCTTAAAGGTAACGTTGAAAGCATTTTTCGGCTGCGTGTGGTGGCTCACGCCTATAATCCAAGCACTTTGGGAGACTGAGGTGGGCGGATCATGAAGTCAGGAGATCAAGACCATCCTGGCTAACCCGATGAAACCCTGTCTCTACTGAAAATACAAAAATTAAAAAAAAAATAGCAGGGTGTGGTGGCATGCACCTATAGTCCCAGCTACTCAGGAGGCTGAGGCAGGAGAATCGCTTGAACCTGGGAGGCGGAGGTTGCAGTGAGCCAAGATTGCACCACTGCACTCCAGCCTGGGTGACAGAGTGAGGGTCCATCTCAAAAAAAAAAAAAAAAAAAAAAAACCACAAAAACAAAAAAACAAAAAGAAAACATTTTTCTTATTAAAATTTGATTTGTGTTATCAGACAAGAAGTGAAAAAGCTTCTCATTGCATCTCCTCTGAAGTGAGATAATGATATTCCACATACCACTGCAATTCTGCTTTTACTATTAATTTGCTCATCATGCCTTTCCATTATTAGTATTAGTAATGGCATTTGCCAGTCTTCCTACATGTATAAGACTATAACCCTGTCTGTTTTCTGAAATAATAAATTGCTAAACCACAGCTTCAATACCTTCAGTGGACATTTCCGGAGAGCCTCCTTCATCTGTGGGCTCTCTCTGGTTCTTTGGTTAACTACGCTTCAGCTTCACAGGGTGGGCTCTTGGAGGTCATCTTTATGTGCATCTTTATTTGTGCCTTTAGCCAGTGTTGTCAAGACACCTGATCTGCAACGGACCAGTCACATTGTTTCGTTCAATGATTTGGCTTTGAAATTAGACCTCTAGTTACTTCATGTGGCTGAACATGTAGACCTGGAGGCCAGAGGCTGCCATGAGTCATGGGCGAGGAGTGGAGAAAGGCCTGTATGCAGAGAGAGAGAGAGAGAGGAAGGGAATAGACAGTAGGAAGAAGCCAAGATGCAGTTTGGAGAGATTAGAAGACAGCTGACCTCCAGGATGCTTCCTGGTGTGCAGTCCAGTTGCATTCTTGGCCTTCAGTTTCATGAAGAATTCTCCATCTATATAACTAATGCTGTTTTCATTTAAGGTAGCAGAGTAGCACCCAAACACCTTAAAGACTCCTGGTTCTCATCAGCGATGATCTCAAATCAAGTGCACAAGTCCACTGCCACCACCTACAGGCCCCTGCCACTCCTTTGTGGCCTTCTGTTATTCTATTGCTGTTCTATTTTTATGCAGTGAAACTCAATCTCCATGTGTGTTTCAAACAGTTAAATTTTCGTTAACATTTGGAACACAGAACGGTTCATTTTCTTTAGTTATGTAAATTTGGAATTAGTCTGATTTTATAGTTGTGCTGAACGTTTAAGAAATAATTGATTAATTCATTTATTTCTAACCCAGGTTTTGAGGGATGTCTCTAAATCTGTGAAGAATATTTGAAATAGTTTGTGCTAACTCATGTTTAAGAAAGATTATCCTTAGCAAATTAACAAAGCAACAGAAAACCAAATGCCGTTATGTTCTCACTTCTAAGTGGGAGCTAAATTATGAGAACACATGGACATATAGAGGGGAATGACACACACTAGGGACTATTAGAGGGTGGAGGGTGGGAGGAGTGAGAGGATCAGGAAAAATAACAGATGGGTACTGGGCTTAATACCTGGGTGATGAAATAATCTGTACAACAAACCCCCATGACACAACATTACCTATGTAACAAACCTGCACATGTACCCCTGAACTTAAAATAAAAGTTTAAGAAAGAAAAAAGTGATGTAATGTTTCTGGTATCAATTGAGATAGAATCTCAGAGCAAAGGAAATCACTGCTTTGGTCTGGTTCACAAACTGGTCCTTGAGGATGATCCACAGAAATTTCCCAAAGTATTCTCCCCAGAACTCTTGTTTTTAAGGATGTTAATGGTGTAATGAATAAAGGCATTGCACGTTCAGACATGCTGTGCAATACTGAATTTAAAGAGAGTTAAGCTCTTTTCTTCATTAAATAATTTTTTTCACAAGCGATTTTATATAATGATATGTATTGTGATTCTCTAATCTGTGTATAGTTTAGCAATTCCTAAACTAATTGACCATGGAATATTTTTTCTGTAGAGAACATCTTTTGGGACTAGTGTTCCTTGGAACATGTTATAGAAGCCATCCTCACAGGGTTAACATGATTACATGCTGGGTTCTCGACAGAAATACAGTTATAATTATGTATTAATCAGGCTGTACTTTGGCCCACTTCCTTGTAACCAAAAGTCATGTATCACTAAATACTGACCATTTGCATTCCCACTGGTCTTACAGATAGGATCACTGATGTTAGAAGTATAAGGCTTTATATTTAAGAATTGCTTAAGATGTTCTTCAGATCTTGAATTCCAGTGGAATGACTGATGCCAACCAATTTATAGACCCCCGCAGAAGAACCGCATCAGTGTAAGAATAAGTTTTTTCATCTCTCTCTCTCATGACTTCACTCTATACTCTTCAACTAATTAACAGTCCTCACACCTCGGCCCCCTGCAAATCCTTTAAAATCCTTAGAACCAGCTCCTTGGAGAGGTGGAGTTGAGGTTCCTTTCTACCTCCCCATTCAGTTCTTTCTCTGCTGCCATCCCTGATGTCTTGGATGTTGACTTGCTGCACACCAGGCAAACAAACTTATAACCTTTGTTGTGTATTGTTCTAAGGGAAGTATTTGGGGAAGATTATGTTGCATAGTGTTGCTAGGCTTGCCCTCCTCTTTAACTGATTACATATAGCTTTTTCACTTGTAAATGATGTTAAAGTCCTTTGAAATTATAGGTATTTATAGAAAATCAGATCAGCTTTTAGGTGACATTGGCAATAATAAAACCATAATACTAATGACACTAATAGAGAACTGTTTCTCTACTGGGTGTCCTACAATTCAATTCAGTTCCGACACTATCTACCTGGAGTTAGTGTCAGATGTCACAAGTTAAAGGGCTGAACTCCACAAGACTGACCTCCCCCCCCACTTCAAATGTCAGTCACAAAGCCTGAGTTACCACTTGTGTTTTGACTGACCAGCTATAAATTGGGGTTTCTATGACCCCCCTTCTCAGATTTGATAATTTGTTAGAATGGCTCACAGAATTCAGGAAAGTACCTTATTTGTATTTACCAGTTTACTATAAAGTAAAACTCAGGAACAGCCAAACGAGAGAGTCGCATAGGGCAATGTATAGGAGCTGGGGTGTGTATGTGCAGAGCTTCCACGATCTCTCCAGGGAGCTAGCCTTCCGGTACCTCCATGTGTTTGCCAACCAGAAGCTCATCACATGTCGAGAGTTTTTATAGATCTTAATCTCTAGGTGTCCTTCTTCTTCCTGGACGTTGGTGGGAGGAAATGAAAGTTCCAGTTCTAATCACTTGGTCCTCCTGGTGACCAGCCCTATCCTGAGTCTATCTAGGGACCCCACTGCAAGTTACTTCATTCGCATAAACTCTGACAGGATCAAAAGGGGCTCCTTATGAATAATAAAAGCCATTCTTATCACTCAGGGAATTCCAACGGTTTTAGGAACTCTGTGCCAGGAACCTAAGGACAAAGACGACATGCATTTTTCTGTGATAGCATAGGCACATTTCAAGGGCACAACGATCATCCCTACTAGATCTCAAGCACCTCCAAGTGTCTTATTTATCTTTGAATCCCTACCACAAGGCCAGTTGATGCCAGTCAAGGTGGTTGGATTGAATTATTAATTTACTAAAGACTTAGAGCTAAATATTTTTTACTCTTTCAAAAATTAGAAGGTTGTGCATTTCTTTTTCCAACAATGGACTTCTTTTCTTTTAATACAACAAAGCTATCATTTGACTCACTCCATCATCCGTCATGTGTACCATTTAAGTTCTCAGGGATATATTGCCAATGAGTACTTTACTCTTTTATAAATTTCTTTCACATTTAGTGATGTATCCATTATACCTTTTCTAAAGGAAAGAATGATAATTTTTTTAGTTAGAGAAATCAAGTCTTTGTTTATGCACTAATACAAGAGTCTTAAGTAACAGACTATCAATACCACAATTTAATAAAATTGTGAGATAATGTAATGCAGAACGGTTCACTGTAAGAGTTTGTTGTTCTTATATTATTTATGGAATTGAGTCTGGCAGTATGAAAACAAGCTGGGCTAAGTTTCTTTAGATTACATGAGTATTCATGCTCATAATGCATATAACATACACATCGCATTTTAATTTATGGGCTTAAGGGAACAGTGATTAAGTAGGAGAGAGAAGAGCTTTTTAAACACCTTCTGGGGAGTGATTGCTATTCTTTGCTGTCAGATCTCCGATTATTCTTTCTTTCAAATACTTATTCTCTTTCTTTGAGTTTTCCTGGTACAGGTGGCTGCAATTTGTAGAGCTATCAATTTTGCTGCCCCCTTTTAAGGCAGCTATTATTTATGCTAGTTCCTGCTTATCCTTCTTTTGATTCATTTAGACAAGAACAGCTACAAAACATTTTAAACAGCTTGAAAAAACAGGTTAACTTTAAGGATCACATGTTATCATGCATAGCCTCCAAATAAAATGTTTAAGCCTGCTCCAGCACATCTCTCAAGGATTGTAACTTCAACATGCTTTTAATTTGAGCCACTCTTTTAGATGCCAGAAATGTGAGGATCAGCGCCATCCCACCAGTGTAATGGCCGGCAAGGCTGTCTTGCCTGGTGGCTGAAAACATAAACTTGGTTAGAGAAAGGATTTCTTTTCTTTTCAATCTTTGAAAGTGTGAAACTTGTGTCATTCAGGATGGCTGTTTTCCTTCTGTTAATTGTTGTTGCATATTTTACTCTTCCAAATCATTGGTTTAAAGTTTGTATGTTAGAATTAATGGCAGGTTTTGTAGTCTGTTAAACCATAAATTACCACTCCTTGTCTTGGTACTGAAAGAGATTACTTAGCCATTCACAATTTTCCATGGGATGTTCTCCAGATGTGTGCCATCTGAAGTCTTCTGACTTCTTTCTCCAGTGGACTAAGCTGGCCTCTTGTTGAGGAAACAAAGAACTGGAAAATATATACATCAATGTTAAAACATGCGGGCCCTCAGATAATGTTAAGATGCCTTCGCACTTTCACTGAGTCCATTTGCGTTTCCTAACAATGCCCCTACTGTGGTGAGCAAGTGCCTGTGCTGTACTTACTCTCCTTTATGTATAATTTTATGCTAATCCTTGAATTGTTCAAGAAGCCTTTAACAGTCAGCTGTCTTTCTCTGTCTTTTGAGGTATCAAATAATGTTACAACTTGAAAATCCCATAGATGTGGGCAATTGTGTCTTTAAACAATTCTGGCTCATTGGGTTTTCTAACATGTTATGTGTTAAGGATGTAGTTCTTTCCAGTCCATCCTGGAATACTGCGGGGATTCTCAATTTCAAAGTAGCCCAAAGGAGATGGCCCTTAAGACAACGTTGCTGCTAATCCAATTTCCCATAATCTCAAACTCTATGCAAAAGCAAATGTTGAACCTGTGGCTGAACTCAGTCTTTTGAATACCAAACCAAGACCCATAATGTATTATCTTAACTATTTTGGGGGAAAGCTGATTGTTTGCAAAATATCTTTGGGTTGCCATTAGTTTGGGTTTAATCCTTTAGAAATATTCAGCGCTCGGGCCTATTCAAGCTCTCAGAGAACTGGGTCATCGCAGCAGCTCAGCTTGGCCTGTGAGATTGCCTGTGTACTTAGACTCCACTTATTTTGTTCAGGTTCACGATCAGGCGAGACAGCGCTGTCAATTCAAAAAGACATTCTTTTTTCAAACTATTGATCTCCATTGCTCTTGCAAATCCTTTAGTATTGGCTCTCAGGATTACTATAATGCTATAATCATTCTGTTAAGGATTCAGATTTGTGGTGGGCTAAAAGATGGGAACATCAAAAGGATTGAAATGCCCTTGAAGCAATCAATTTTTGTTCATCAAATACAAATGCTGAGAGGCTGCTTTCGGCTAATAATTTATAACTGAATTAATGACACATGGCTTTCTTCAGTCTTTTCTTCTAGGATCCTTTCCCTCCTTCTCTTAAATGTTCTGATTTTATTTTCTGCAAAGTGAATTTGAATTGCATAGTGTTCTAAACAAGAAGAATGCTTTGAGAAGTAAAGCTTGTTTCCCTTGCTTTCAAACTGTTAAGGCAGTAGAAATCTTTTCTTTGGGCTTTAAAGGAAGGTAAAGTCTAACACCGTATCTGTTCTACTTTCCCTAGTAACAAAAAATGCACTTGTGGTTTATGTCTGAGTAACATTCTAGCAGAAGCTTCCACCAGCAGAAAATGTTTCTGTTAAAATCACGAATGCTGTCATGTGGCTCAATTACTTTTGCATAAAACAATTCCAACAGACAAAAGTTTATTTATAATATGTAACAAAATCGTGTTATAGCCAGGGCAGGTTTTTCTTTAGTATTAATAAATATAATTTACACATCTCTGTTAAGGTAGTGATTAAATGACTGAACATTTAAAAAGCTATAACACCTTTTAAGTTACTTTCATTTGCTCTCTTCTCTCATCCTCTTCTATTTCTCTAAGTGAGAATGTGAATGTTTATTTTTTGGGCTGTAAGCTAACCTTCCAATGGGAGCACTGAATGTCTGCACACTTTCATGTGCCCAGCCAGCTTCGCAATTAATCAAGACACCTAAGAACAAGGCTCTAAATGGGATGTGAGTGTGAAGAGCAGAATGCAGAAGGGCGTATAGAAGCCCCCCAAAGCTTATGGATTTGGTTTCTCATATGTGGAAATTTTTATTATTTAGGAGAAAACTGAGTCAAAAATTTTCTTAAAATCTCAGTACATTAAAATTTAAAATTAATAGTGTGCACAAAACTGTGGAGGAGTAAATTAGTTGAGAAAAATGGTTTTTGAATGTTTTAGAAGTATTTATTTACATGTACAAATTGAGTTCCTAATTATATATTAATCTGTCTTATTTTTGATTACTTTGTCAAGTTAGTTTTGCTGTATCAGTTTGAGTTATGATCATATTTTGAAATGATAAAACTGGAGATGGGGGAGGGGGAATGAAGAGAGTTGATTAATAGGTATAAATACACAATCAGATAGAAGAAATAAAGCCTAGAGTTTGAGAGATCAGTTGAATGACTGCGTACAATAATCTATATTTCAAAATAGGTAAAAGAGAATAATTTGCATGTTTCTAGCATAAAGAACAGACAAATATTTAAAGTGATATATATCCCAGTTATACTGATTTGATTTTTACAAATTACATGAATGTATAAATTGTCACATGTATCACCAAAATATGTACATCTATTATGCATCAATTAAAAAATAAAATTATTTAAAAGTTAAAACAATACTAAAAATAGTCTTTAATGAAGAGTTACTAACTCACATCTTTTGCCCCATTTCATCCTAATTTTGGTTCAAATGAGTGACAAAAAATCCTTACTGAATGCGTCCTATACCGTTGTTAAGTTTCCAGTGCCCAGTGCTGAGCCTGGCATATGGTAGACATTCAGAAAATATTTGTTCAAAGAATGAAAGCTGTTCTTTGTGTAGATCTTGGATATGAATCAAAACATTGCAAGACTTTGAGTCAATGTATTATTTTGGATTTCTTGGTCACACAGATTCAAAGAAAACTATCTTTAAATGTTTTGAAAGTGTTGGTATGTCTCAGTTTTCTTATAAGAGTGGATGAAAATTCATAAAGACACAACTACGTCATCTTTGCCTTTGGGCAAGAAGAAAGTGAAAGCTGAAGAATACCCTTGAGAACAACGTGAGAAGAGAAACTTTAAGTCCTGCTTTTTGAACTTTAATAAAAATCACTTTACTTGAGGGGAGTATTTTTTTTTTTCTTTTTTTCTTTTATTATTATTATTATTATTCTTCTTTAGGTTTTATGGTACATGTGCGCAATGTGCAGGTAAGTTACATATGTATACATGTGCCATGCTGGTGCGCTGCACCCACCAACTCGTCATCTAGCATTAGGTATATCTCTCAGTGCTATCCCTCCCCCCTCCCCCCACCCCACAACAGTCCCCGAAGTGTGATGTTCCCCTTCCTGTGTCCATGTGTTCTCATTGTTCAATTCCCACCTATGAGTGAGAATATGCGGTGTTTGGTTTTTTGTTCTTGTGATAGTTTACTGAGAATGATGATTTCCAATTTCATCCATGTCCCTACAAAGGACATGAACTCATCATTTTTTATGGCTGCATAGTATTCCATGGTGTATATGTGCCACATTTTCTTAATCCAGTCTATCATTGTTGGACATTTGGGTTGGTTCCAAGTCTTTGCTATTGTGAATAATGCGGCAATAAACATACGTGTGCATGTGTCTTTATAGCAGCATGATTTATAGTCCTTTGGGTATATACCCAGTAATGGGATGGCTGGGTCGAATGGAATTTCTAGTTCTAGATCCCTGAGGAATCGCCACACTGACTTCCACAAGGGTTGAACTAGTTTACAATCCCACCAACAGTGTAAAAGTGTTCCTATTTCTCCACATCCTCTCCAGCACCTGTTGTTTCCTGACTTTTTAATGATTGCCATTCTAACTGGTGTGAGATGGTATCTCATTGTGGTTTTGATTTGCATTTCTCTGATGGCCAGTGATGGTGAGCATTTTTTCATGTGTTTTTTGGCTGCATAAATGTCTTCTTTTGAGAAGTGTCTGTTCATGTCCTTCACCCACTTTTTGATGGGGTTGTTTGTTTTTTTCTTGTAAATTTGTTGGAGTTCATTGTAGATTCTGGATATTAGCCCTTTGTCAGATGAGTAGGTTGCAAAAATTTTCTCCCATTTTGTAGGTTGCCTGTTCACTCTGATGGTAGTTTCTTTCGCTGTGCAGAAGCTCTTGAGTTTAATTAGATCCCATTTGTCAATTTTGGCTTTTGTTGCCATTGCTTTTGGTGTTTTAGACATGAAGTCCTTGCCCATGCCTATGTCCTGAATGGTAATGCCTAGGTTTTCTTCTAGGGTTTTTATGGTTTTAGGTCTAACATTTAAGTCTTTAATCCATCTTGAATTGATTTTTGTATAAGGTGTAAGGAAGGGATCCAGTTTCAGCTTTCTACATATGGCTAGCCAGTTTTCCCAGCACCATTTATTAAATAGGGAATCCTTTCCCCATTTCTTGTTTTTGTCAGGTTTGTCAAAGATCAGATAGTTGTAGATATGTGGCATTATTTCTGACGGCTCTGTTCTGTTCCATTGATCTATATCTCTGTTTTGGTACCAGTACCATGCTGTTTTGGTTACTGTAGCCTTGTAGTATAGTTTGAAGTCAGGTAGTGTGATGCCTCCAGCTTTGTTCTTTTGGCTTAGGATTGACTTGGCGATGCGGGCTCTTTTTTGGTTCCATATGAACTTTAAAGTAGTTTTTTCCAATTCTGTGAAGAAAGTCATTGGTAGCTTGATGGGGATGGCATTGAATCTGTAAATTACCTTGGGAAGGATGGCCATTTTCATGATATTGATTCTTCCTACCCATGAGCATGGAATGTTCTTCCATTTGTTTGTATCCTCTTTTATTTCCTTGAGCAGTGGTTTGTAGTTCTCCTTGAAGAGGTCTTTCACATCCCTTGTAAGTTGGATTCCTAGGTATTTTATTCTCTTTGAAGCAATTGTGAATGGGAGTTCACTCATGATTTGACTCTCTGTCTGTCTGTTATTGATGTATAAGAATGCTTGTGATTTTTGCACATTGATTTTGTATCCTGAGACTTTGCTGAAGTTGCTTATCAGCTTAAGGAGATTTTGGGCTGAGACAATGGGGTTTTCTAGATATACTATCATGTCATCTGCAAACAGGGACAATTTGACTTCCTCTTTTCCTAATTGAATACCCTTGATTTCCTTCTCCTGCCTAATTGCCCTGGCCAGAACTTCCAACACTACGTTGAATAGAAGTGGTGAGAGAGGGCATCCCTGTCTTGTGCCAGTTTTCAAAGGGAATGCTTCCAGTTTTTGCCCATTCAGTATGATATTGGCTGTGGGTTTGTCATAAATAGCTCTTATTATTTTGAGATACGTCCCATCAATTCCTAATTTATTGAGAGTTTTTAGCATGAAGGGTTGTTGAATTTTGTCAAAGGCCTTTTCTGCATCTATTGAGATAATCATGTGGTTTTTGTCTTTGGTTCTGTTTATATGCTGGATTACATTTATTGATTTGCATATATTGAACCATCCTTGCATCCCAGGGATGAAGCCCACTTGATCATGGTGGATAAGCTTTTTGATGTGCTGCTGGATTCTGTTTGCCAGTATTTTATTGAGGATTTTTGCATCAATGTTCATCAAGGATATTGGTCTAAAATTCTCTTTTTTTGTTGTGTCTCTGCCAGGCTTTGGTATCAGGATGATGCTGGCCTCATAAAATGAGTTAGGGAGGATTCCCTCTTTTTCTATTGATTGGAATAGTTTCAGAAGGAATGGTACCAGCTCATCCTTGTACCTCTGGTAGAATTCGGCTGTGAACCCATCTGGTCCTGGACTTTTTTTGGTTGGTAAGCTATTGATTATTGCCACAATTTCAGCTCCTGTTATTGGTCTATTCAGAGATTCAACTTCTTCCTGGTTTAGTCTTGGGAGGGTGTATGTGTTGAGGAATTTATCCATTTCTTCTAGATTTTCTAGTTTATTTGCACAGAGGTGTTTGTAATATTCTCTGATGGTAGTTTGTATTTCTGTGGGATCGGTGGTGATATCCCCTTTATCATTTTTTATTGCATCTATTTGATTCTTCTCTCTTTTTTTCTTTATTAATCTTGCTAGCGGTCTATCAATTTTGTTGATCCTTTCAAAAAACCAGCTCCTGGATTCATTTATTTTTTGAACGGTTTTTTGTGTCTCTATTTCCTTCAGTTCTGCTCTGATTTTAGTTATTTCTTGCCTTCTGCTAGCTTTTGAATGTGTTTGCTCTTGCTTTTCTAGTTCTTTTAATTGTGATGTTAGGGTGTCAATTTTGGATCTTTCCTGCTTTCTCTTGTGGGCATTTAGTGCTATAAATTTCCCTCTACACACTGCTTTGAATGCATCCCAGAGATTCTGGTATGTTGTGTCTTGGTTCTCATTGGTTTCAAAGAACATCTTTATTTCTGTCTTCATTTCGTTATGTACCCAGTAGTCATTCAGGAGCAGGTTGTTCAGTTTCCACGTAGTTGAGCAGTTTTGAGTGAGATTCTTAATCCTGAGTTCTAGCTTGATTGCACTGTGATCTGAGAGACAGTTTGTTACAATTTCTGTTCTTTTACATTTATTGAGGAGAGCTTTACTTCCAAGTATATGGTCAATTTTGGAATAGGTGTGGTGTGGTGCTGAAAAAAATGTATATTCTGTTGATTTGGGGTGGAGAGTTCTGTAGAGGTCTATTAGGTCTGCTTGGTGCAGAGCTGAGTTCAATTCCTGGGTATCCTTGTTGACTTTCTGTCTCATTGATCTGTCTAATGTTGACAGTGGGGTGTTAAAGTCTCCCATTATTAATGTGTGGGAGTCTAAGTCTCTTTGTAGGTCACTCAGGACTTGCTTTATGAATCTGGGTGCTCCTGTATTGGGTGCATATATATTTAGGATAGTTAGCTCTTCTTGTTGAATTAATCCCTTTACCATTATGTAATGGCCTTCTTTGTCTCTTTTGATCTTTGTTGGTTTAAAGTCTGTTTTATCAGAGACTAGGATTGCAACCCCTGCCTTTTTTTGTTTTCCATTTGCTTGGTAGATCTTCCTCCATCCTTTTATTTTGAGCCTATGTGTGTCTCTGCACGTGAGATGGGTTTCCTGAATACAGCACACTGATGGGTCTTGAGTCTTTATCCAATTTGCCAGTCTGTGTCTTTTAATTGGAGCATTTAGTCCATTTACATTTAAAGTTAATATTGTTATGTGTGAATTTGATCCTGTCATTATGATGTTAGCTGGATATTTTGCTCGTTAGTTGATGCAGTCTCTTCCTAGTCTCGATGGTCTTTACATTTCGGTATGATTTTGCAGTGGCTGGTACCGGTTGTGCCTTTCCATGTTTAGCACTTCCTTCAGGAGCTCTTTTAGGGCAGGCCTGGTGGTGACAAAATCTCTCAGCATTTGCTTGTCTGTAAAGTATTTTATTTCTCCTTCACTTATGAAGCTTAGTTTGGCAGGATATGAAATTCTGGGTTGAAAATTCTTTTCTTTAAGAATGTTGAATATTGGCCCCCACTCTCTTCTGGCTTGTAGGGTTTCTGCCGAGAGATCCGCTGTTAGTCTGATGGGCTTCCCTTTGATGGTAACCCGACCTTTCTCTCTGGCTGCCCTTAACATTTTTTCCTTCATTTCAACTTTGGTGAATCTGACAATTATGTGTCTTGGAGTTGCTCTTCTCGAGGAGTATCTTTGTGGCGTTCTCTGTATTTCCTGAATCTGAATGTTGGCCTGCCTTGCTAGATTGGGGAAGTTCTCCTGGATAATATCCTGCAGAGTGTTTTCCAACTTGTTTCCATTCTCCCCATCACTTTCAGGTACACCAATCAGACGTAGATTGAGGGGAGTATTTTTAACTTTTCAAAGTTTGTGAGTGATGTGCCCATTCCTGTTGCTGCCAATTTCTTATCCTTCTAAGGACTGGTTTCAAGTCCTAGTTTCAAAATTTTGCATTGTCTGAGTCAACACCCACTTCCAGGTGTGTTTAATTTAATGCTGATATTTATATTTGTATTTTCTCCAGGTTATTTTTACAAAGCTTTCTATGAAGCTTATTTTTTAAAATTTTCCACAGCTTTTCACGCCGTTGAGAGAAAGTCATATCTTTAGTTTCTTTGCTTGCCCTGAGTTTCTCAGCGTTGTCTGCCTTAATCTTTGAAAACTCAGATCTATAGCTTTTCATAGCTTTTCCATAGCTTTTCAACACCGCTGAGAGAAAGTAATATCTTTAGTTTCTTTGCTTGCCCTGAGTTTCTCAGTGTTGTCTGCCTTAATCTTTGTAAACTCAGATCTATCTAGGGCCATGGCAGAATGTTTCTTATCCCTCATGTCATGTGGTATTTATCTAGCTGCAGCAGTAATACTGTTGGTATTTGGAAATAAATACCAGGCAACTTGTTTTAAATACCCTGGCACTTTTATGCAGGTGTTGAGGGTAAGAGAGAGCTTCCTATCTTGGAATAACTGAGTTATCATCTTTAAACAGAGGCTGTGTTTGTTACTAATGACACTTAGGACCTTAGTACACGCAGGTGTATGTGACAGAGAGAGAGAGTTTTGTGTGGGGTGTGTGTGTGTGTGTGTGTGTGAGAGAGAGAGAGAGAGAGAGAGAGAGAGAGATATTGACTCTGCCTGCTGTCCTGGGGTCAGACAGACTGCTAAGTGGCAACAACATATATAGATTAATTATCTCTTAGAAACTGGCACAATAAGAAGTGATGCTTTTCTTCCTTTAAAGCAAGAACCATTGCTTCCTGATTCTTTTTCACCCATTCCAAATACACTTACAATTCATTAGAAATGAAGAAAAACATACATGAGGAATGTGTAATTTTTTTTTATAGCTACAAAATGCCTCTTTCTTATTTACTTGTATTTATTTATTCCCCTGCTGGGGCAGCAAACTGTTAAAGGTGACTTTAACCTGAAACATGGTTTCACAAAATGGAGTTAACTGTCTCATCGTAACACAGTTTCAGAGGGTGGATAGTGTTGGAAAAGTAACATTCACTCTGTAAGCCAGGGGATATTAAGCCTCACTTTCCAGGTCTATGTGACCCTAGTTTTTGGGCCCAGACCCTCACATGCTACAGGCACCATCTAGACTTGGTACATTTAGCAGCATTTAGTGGTATAATTGTAAATAATAAATAAAACGTGATGCATTTTAAATGAAAGTCTAATGTGACCTAAATGGAACTGAACAATCTGTTAAATTGCATAGATGTCATGTGCTTGGTTCATTTATGGCAAACACTGTGTTACTCTGTCCCTTGCATATGTATTTTATTTAATTAGGGTGGGAAAGAGGGAAAACTGAAAGTACTTTTTGTTTTGTAGTCTGAAGATTTTTCAACCCTTTGATAATTGAAAACATAATTCTGCTCAGGAAAATAAAATGATTTCCTCCAAATACTGAAGTATTCGATCTTTATTATTTTTCCTTTGCCTTTCTCATTTAGAAGGGAAAAAAGATTTGATTTTGTCGATTAATCCAGAGAATGTTTAATGACATTTCACTTCATAAAATCAGTGTGTTGGCTTTTCCAAGTTTCAAGGAACAACAAATTCTGAGACTTCAGATGGTGGGGGGTTTCTAAGGATCCATGAGAAGTAAGGAAGCCAAGAAACTGCCTCAGGTTTGGAGAGCCAGGTGTCAGCGAAGACTGGAACATCTTCCAGAATAACATGGCAGCTCTACTGGTTGCACATTTCTATGGCTCAGCCTTTCCCTTTTCCTTTTCTATCTGCTCTCTCTTCATTTTTAACCAGTGAGTCCTCTCACTGTATGTCTCATGGGATCGTCATCAATTGATGAGATGTCACCTAGTGTGGTACACAGCTGAGGGTATTTATTCCTCCTGCTAAAGTATTTGATAGGCTCTGGGGCTCCAAATCTAACCAGGGCTGGCTAAGGTAGCAGCGTCACAGGGAACAAAGCAAGCATGGCAGCCTCTACCATGGGAGAGCAGATGTGAAAGTGCATCGTAAATTACAAATCTCTTTAAGTATTATGAAATACATACCTACTTATTATTGATTATACAATATATAACAGCTAATATATTAATCACAAATAGATATGAATATATTATTAATTAATATGTGTTAATAAAGATGTATATTATAGCATCCTCTACAATGCATATTACCACTCTGTGTTCTTCAATGTAATCACTGAGTTAATCATGCCTGGCAAATGTAAGCTTTCAATGCGTGTTGCGATAATTTGCAGAGGAGTCTATGATGTTCTGCTTATCATGCTCATGCGTCTGTAAGAGCAAAGAAATGCCTCAGATATAAATGGGGTCAGAGCACACACTTTTCTAGCCCTGTAGAACTGTTGTAAGGCTCAAATCAGTTATTTTATATGGTTTGAAAAGGGTCGACTATTACTATACACATCTAAGGAATTATTATTAGGTACATGTTCAAAAAGATTTAGCAAAAATTGTAAAAAAGGAAAAAGTGGACTTTGGAAAATTTGTTTCTATGTTTTTGGAAACTGTGCTTAAGTTTTGAAAAGCTTATTCTGTAGGTTATTTGGATAGTTTAAATAGCTCTAGTATCTGAATGTAAATACATGAGCATATTGCTCATCCCAATAGCTGAGAATAGATAATGTTTTGATTCCTGTAAATGGAAATTATTTATCCAAGCAGGAGCAGAAAAGGACTAAATCATGTTTCCACTGGAAAGAGTGAGAACTCATTAAAGATAAAAGGTATAGTCAAATGGAGAGGATAAGGAAGAGGCAGAAAATGATTCAGGGTGGGTGCACAGATAGCAGTTAGGCATGAATCAGAGAGGGTTTGGGGAGAGCAGGAGGCTTCCTGTATGGAGGCCATGGAGAGTGGGAGAAGGAAACTAATTTTAGGAAGAAGTGGTTGCTGAGGGCAGCAGAGCAGATGGACAGAAAAGACCTCAGTCCTTGTTAACATAACTGACACAACAGCCTGGACTTCCTGTTAGGTGAGATACTTTATTATTTAACACAGTTTGAGTTGATGTTACTTGTAGCCTGAATAATTCTTTTAAAGTCGTTTCTCAAGGCTGATTCTTTGGCAGACGGTAAATGTGGTTTTAACTAGAATAAACTGATTCTGGTTGTATCTGTGGAGAATACTCTCATTTTCGGCAAGTGATGTGGTCACCTATATGACCCTGATTGACCTATATTGACCTCTCCAACTTAAAGGGAAAATTATAATAATGCCTGTATTGCAACATTATTTCAAGAATTAAGTGATATCATATCATGAATTCACTTTGGAAATTCTGAAGTGCCCTATGGTGGTAAACGATAAGAAATAAGAAAACTGTCTTTCAATTGCTCTTCTCAAATATGCTTTCAGAAGCACAATGCAACTTTTCCCACTTTTTTTTCTGTCAATTCAGTTAGTGATCTACATGATAGGGAATATATATTTTTCTTCAAGAACCTCAGTGAGTGCTAATTTGAATAAAAACAAAACGAAATACATTATGAATATTTTTATTTTTTTCTGAACTTGGGTGTAAGTTCTTTGAAGTGCCTTACCCATATTTGGCACTCAAATTTGTTGTTTAATTGGCACTTTCTGAAAACAGTATTTTAAACCAGGGGTGGTAAGTAGATTTAATCTCATGTGTCAACTGCTACTTATTTTTGTGGATTCTGAAGAGCTGTGCTGAGAATTCTGAAGCCATGTCTGGACTCAGTGTAAAAGAATGCTGTAATCTAATAGTGATGTCTGTCACTGACATGGAAAAGGAACTAGAGGAATTCCTGCTCATGTTAATTACCCTTATCTTAACCTAAGAATATATCACTTAAATGAAGGAAATGGTGAGTTCCCTGGAGGCCTGTTATGTTTTCATATGAAGGTTAGTGGCTTCTGTGCTTATGGGTATGCCAGCCTTGCAAGGACAGCATTTTCTATTATTATTGGTGTGCGTGTGTGTGCGTGTGTGTGTGTATGTGTTGTGTGTGTGTTTCAGGCAATACCTTTAGAAATTGTAGTGGACACATACGAGGTTAGGTTCAATCTCTGTGGGAATCCCCTTTTTACCATAGCAAATATAAGTAATATGTAAATATAATAATATAAATAAGTAAATATAATAAATATCAATTACAATGGCAGGCAGAATTCTAAGATGAAACCGAAGATTTCCACCTGCTGGCACCTACACCCTGTATAATCCCCTCCCCTTGAGTGTAAACAGGACCTATGATTATGATGGAGGGCCACTCTCATGATTACAAAATTTTGCAGATGTAATTATGGACCCAAATCAGTTGATTGTAGGAGATTATCTTGGGTGGGTTCACTTTATTTAAATAAAATTTATTCAAACTTGCAGGTGTAATTAAGGACCCAAGTCAGTTGATTCAAAGGGAGGTTATCTTGGGTGGGCCCAATTTATTAAAACGAAAGCCTTTAAAAGAGGGATTGGACCCTTTCTGAAAAGACAGATGCTTCTGCTAGCATTATGGAAGTCAGCCTCAGTGTTGCGATAGGGGCTGTGGGAGAGCTACATTACTGGGAACTGATGGAGCCTCTAGTTGCTGAGAGCAGTCTTGTATAACAACCAGCCAGAAAGTAGGCACCTCAGTCCTACAATCCAAAAAATATTAATTTTGCCAAAAGCTATGAGAGCTTGGGGAAACACAGTATGGTCTACACCTAGATTGCCACCTTGCATGACTCTGAGCAGAGGACCAGCTAAGCCATGCCTGGACTTCTAACTTATGGAAACTCTGAGATAATAAGTATGTGCTTTTTAAGCTGGTAAATTTGATATAATTTGTTATGCAGCTAAAAAACCTAATGCAATTGCCGTTAAATCATAAATGATAGAGGTGAAAATGAAAGAAACAAAAAGCTTGAGAGAGATAAATAAGTATGGACTTCAAGTTTGTAAAGAGAAAAGCATGGCTTATGTTCATTCTCGTTTACAGATGAATACTGTCCCCTCCACTCCACTGGGCACATTGATTTGTCCCTTTCCCAGGTGTCGGAGCAGCATGCAGCCCACAGAGTAACTTACAATGATGTTAGGACACAAAAAATGCACTTCTGGGTCATCTAACAATTATTCATTGTTTGTTCTAAGAATAACATGATAACATTAACAGAAGAAAGTAAACGGCTTCTCTTTCTACCTCTACAAATATAACTATTTATTTTTCCATGTTTCCCTTCAATTCGTGTCATATGTGAACAAAATATCTGAGATATGTATCGCATAGACACAATTTTGTATTCTTTAACATTATATGATGGTCATTTTTCACACTGCTACCTGATCTTCAATGTTTTTAACCATTGAATAATCTTTTATTGAGTTGTGTTAAAATTTCCATAATCATTTTCCTATTGTTGGGCATTGGGATGATTCCTTTGTAAATTTTTACTCCTGCTGCTGTAAATAATGTTTATTTTTGCTACCAAAATTAACATTTTCCTACATACGTCCTTTTCTAATGATCGCATAATGTTCTTAAGATGTGTTTCTAGAAGTGGGATTACTGGCTTGAAGATATAAACATCTCTGAACCTAATTGTTTCCCCCAAATTTTGCTAAAGTATACTCCTTATAGCAGTGTGAATTGCTCTTTGTTTATTCATTTCAGGCTCATCTTGACAGATTTAGGAATTTTCTTTCTTAATGTCTGGCCATTTAATTTTTTAAAAATCGGCTTTACTGAGGTATAATATATCCAATAAAATGTACTCATATACAATTCCATTAAGCCTGACAATTATATATATCCATGTAACTACACCACAATCAAGCTATAAAACATTTCTGTTGCTCCCCTAAATTTTCCTGTATTCCTTAGCAGTCAATACACTCCCTACCCTGGCCCCATGCAACAACTGATCTGCTTTCTGTAAATTAGTTTTTCCAATTTTACCAGAATTTCATGTAAATGGAATCATACCATCTGTACTTTTTTGTGTCTGTCTTATTTTGTCCAGCAAAATATTTTTGAGATTTACTCATGTTGTGTGTATCAGTAGTTTGCTTCTTCATATTACCAAGTAGGATTCTATTGTAGGATATACCATAATTTGCTTATTCATCGGCTCACCTACTGTTAAACAGTGGAGTGAGTCTAGCTTTGGGTTATTCTGAATAAAGTTGATCTATGTATTTTGACACAGTTTTTGTTGTAGGCATGTTTTTTCATTTCTAGGGAGTAAATATCAAGGAGGAGGATTGTTGGATCATATGAAAAGTACATACTTAACTTTGTAGAAAACTGTCAAACTATTTTTCAAAGTAGCTTAACAAGTTTACATTTCTACCAGTCATGGATGAGAGTTCCAATGGCTCCACATCTTTGCCAACACTTGGTATTGTCAGTCTTTTTAATTTTAAGTATTCTAGGGTTGTGAACTGGTATCTCATTTTAGTTGGCTGTTAGTTTTGATACACTCTTTTCATACAGTTTTTGGGTAAAAATAGACCATAAAATTTAATATCTACTATTGTAGTGAAAATAATGGAAAATCGAAGAAGCCAAAGAAAAATTATACAGAGGAACTGAAGACATTAGACTTTATCACATGAGATGATAGCGTGAAGTATGGATATTTTGATTTGTTTGAAATGAACAGACCCCTGGACATTCTTTGATGGGGCCACAGAGGCAGCAGCACTATTGTGCGCTGCTTGAGAAAGCCTGAGACAGGCAGAGTGCCAGCATTTAGCCTGTGGAAGCAGGCAAACATTCCCGAGGCTGAATGATTACTTTTCTCACTGTGCTGATAGAGGTTGCATTAATAAATATAAAATTCTGCTTCTCTGGTTGACTCACTCTTTCACCTCCTAAACCCAGGAACAAAGGGGATGGAATTGAATATTTACCATTGTTGGACAATGAGCTCCCCTTCAGTTTCTGCTAAGAATTTGGTGTGCTGGGATAACATTTGGATTAGGTCTGTGAGAGTAGAAAGGACAAAGCCAGAATATTGGCTAACCTGAGCAGGGGTTAAGGAAAAAGCCAGTACTCCTGAGTCAGCAATAATTATGCCCAAAGCTCTTGGCCTCTAATGTGCTTCATAGACAGTCAGGGGCTTATTCTTTAGTCTAAAATCTTTGCAAAACCAATCCTGTATACTATGGAAATCAAGCATACTGATTTATGCAGAACTTGGTTAAATGTGTAGAGATATGTGGAGAACTTAAATTCAATTAGGTGATCCTTTAAAGAGAGGCATGAGATAATAAAAATGACAATATTCAACTTAGAAATTCTCAAAAACCAGTAATATGCCCATTCTTTGAAATGGCATCAGCACTTATGTGTGTGCTGACATACTTTGTATTAATAGAATGTCAGAAAGCTTACAACCTGAGAGAGATTTCAAAAAAATAGTGATTTTGAATGACTTATCATCTCTGTTAGGGGACAAAATTCAACTAGTAACTGGAAGTGTGGATGAAATTGCTGCTCTGAGTTATTTGGACCACATCATTATTACTATCCACAAATATATTATTTTCCATTGATATTTGTTGATATCTTCTCCAAAAAGGAATTTGAAGGGACAAATTGTATGTCTTGTCTCTGAAGGTCATAATCAAAGCACACAGATTTAATCTTGATCCATCCTCTATTCCTACTGAGACTAGATTTTCAAAATTCAATGAAGTGAATAACAAATTGTACTAATATTCTCAGATTTTATGAGACATGACCTTCTCCAAGTCGTCTAAATAAAGATTTACAGGTCACTTGGTTTATAGCTCCAAAGTACAGTTTTTAAATTTCAATGCTGGGCATGTAATGCTATAAACTAAATAATTATCTTAAAAAATGCAAAGCGTGAAGTACTTTGGAGATTACTGTCGCCACCAAATATATAACTTGAAACTTATGCCTTCAAGCAATGAGTACTTCAGAGAAGACTCCAGAGAGAATTAGACCCAGAATTCTCTTATGGAGCTTTGATACATTTCAAACACTACAAATGAAAAAGAACAGCATATTGAAAATGGAGATCATATGTATGGTGTAGCTTTTCCACAGAAATTCCTTTAAATAGAAAAAAATTGGCAATAAAGTATTATTCCTTCTAAATGAGAAATAGTACCATGATACATCAGCGGAGGCCTGCGTTACATCCAATATTGTCCATCTGTAGTAAAGAATATTATTCAGTGGTTGAAAAGAAAGCGGTAGACTTAACACACATTTACTTGGCAAGATTTCTAAGACATTTTTAAGTGAACAATGCATGAAACAATAGTAGTATTCGCATGTATACAAAAAAGTCATGAAATATAATTGTGATATGAACATACATATATGTAAACACAAGACACAAACCGAATGACCAATTGAGGTTATTTCTAGAGAAGAAAGTAGATATGTGTATATGTATGCATATGTGTATGAACATCTATGTTTTATAGGTGGCATGGGAAGCAATGAATTAGAAAGTAACATATTTTGTTCTGTGAGAGACTTTCAGTTTGAATATTTACAAGACTACATTTAGGTATTGCAACAAACCACACTCTAAACAAGAAGAGATACGGTTTAATTAATTAGCTGCACAGTATTTTTAGTCAGTCCAAGGTTATAGTATAATACTGGCATATATCCAAAACTGTGGCATTTCCATCGATAGCACAATTAAAGACTGTTCTGGAATCAGGTGTATAATGCCAAAGCAATTCATTGAAGAAGGGAAAAAATACAGACCCAATTTAGTGGTAAGTCTACAGGTTGTCTTACTCTCCACTTTATCCTTATGCTGAGCACAGGTCTCAGCATACAGCAATATTAGTTGAAGGAATGTTTTTGGTTTGTTGGAAACATGTTTTTTATGACTTAAAATGCAGATATGGAACAAATGATACTAATTTGCATATTAGAGATAGTATGAATTTTGCTACCCGGATTAATTCAGTTTCCTCAGCAAAGATAATCACATCAAGAACATTGGCAATGAGCCTTTGCAAAACAGAAGACTGCGAGAAACCAACAGGGCATCCAGTTCCACACCAAATGGAAATTCTCTGGCATGATGATTGTATCCAACCCTCACTAGATGTCACATCTGGTGTCTTGAGCCATTCCCTCAGCATCGTCTACCAGCCGTACTTAACATGAAACACAAAGCAGGATCACCCACAATGTGCTTCTGGATCTCAGCCAGACTGCCTATCCTGTGGCAAAGCTGTCTGCAACACAAGATCTTTGGGGGTAGACATGTGTGGAGAATGAGTGGCAATGCAGGCTATGCACTGAGCTGAAATGGGATCACCATCAACAGGGTGGGCAGAAGAAACACTGCGGTTTAATATCAAATGATGGGCTGTGGCAGTGGACTTCTGGGAAATCAGACACCTTGGCAACATTCCTTTGAGACTGATGATTCTGAAGGGAAAGAGAAAAACGAAGCAAAGAAACACTGAAGTTTTAGCTTTGGTTGAAGGAATATTAGTGAACAGGTAGAAGGCAAAATAGTTTGCTCATCAATGACTATCTTCATTAAGGTCATCACCATCACCAACAATAAGTTAGTTTTAGGCATAAAGTGATTTTGTACAGTTAATAGAGAATATGTCTGTAAATGTTACATTTATATGGAAAAAAGGTTTTCACATAGTCATGGTGTTTATGTAGGTTTAGACTCACAACTATGTCACATTTTAAAACTTTGGAAAATGATTCCATGTTCACAATTTCCAATGCAAAACGAAAACACAAGCCATCTGGAAATTATCAAAATGCTATGTAAAAGCAATGATGCCATTTACTGCATAGAATCAATTTAGCACACCAATAAAAACACACACACGTATAAGCCTAGAAAAAGCAGGCTATTCTTTTCCATAGAACTTTTCATTTAAATTCTGTTGCCATTGTTGTGCAATAAATTTTGCTGTCACACAGCTATAGCTAAAGTGCTTTTTATTTGATGTAATCCTACTGCATCATTAAAATATCAGTATTCTTTATGTTTTGCAAATATTTGTGGACACCATTAAGCAACATGAAGCACAGTGCAGTAACAAATGTCCATTTTATGGCCACTGTCAGACTATATATTGTATAATGCCCCAATATTATCAGCAATCTAGACCTAAATTATCACAACCCTAAGTCCATGAAACACAAGACACATATATAATCTCCCTTAGTCCGTGTATTGAAACCTTAGAATTAAAAGCTTGAGCTATCAATTCAGGCATAAAATGTCGTTTTCCAGAAGAATTTTTCACTCAGGGCAAAAAAGGAGAAAAGGCAAAAGAATGAAGCTAAGGGCTGATTTTCTAGAACAAATCTAAACCTGAGAGAAGAGTTTCCCAAAGAGGAAACAGGTGAGAGGGGGAAATGGATGTACAAGCGGGAAAGGTTGTTCTTTTTTGGTCACTGTGTTTTATTCTTAATTGACAGAGACATTCAGATTTAGTAAACAATATTGCTTTTTTGGTGTTAGAGGTTTTCTCTCAACTCACAATTCTACTCAAGAGAAGAGAAGGATATTGATGTTTTAAACTATGATGACAAATTACCTAAAACATATGGTTCATTGCAAATACAGAGCAAATAGTCTCTAAATTGCTCAAGAACGCAGCCAGTAAAGATACAGCAGGGAATTTGTCTGAGATTGAGTCAAAATTGGAAATATTTTGTCATGTAATTAGGCAGAACTAGTATGGGATTTGTTGTAAACACACAGTGATTCAATTTACTCTATGACAGAAGCCTTGTAACTTACTGTTAAATTGTTTCTTTTTTCTGCTAAATTTCTTTATCACTTCTGTAAATTGTAAAAGACAAATCACCTCCAACTGCCCATACATCTCTTGGTCTTCTTTTTGTAGAGCTTTGAAGGTGATGAAAGAATCAATTTCATTGACTACAAATGAAGATATTAATCATAAGAAGTTGTCAGGACTCATAATGGTGAATGGGTCTAGGGTAGTCGAGTTGGTAGAATAATTTGACCTATTGTAGTTTCCTTCCTCATTGTGGTCCTGGACAGCAGTGGTTGCAGGGATAAGAAGGAGCTGCTGGATCTGGCTTCCAGAGAGACAGGCAAGGGAGAGAAAAAGATAAGCACATTTAAAAGCAAATGTTGACTTTCACATGCACTTGTATTCAAGCAGTAAGGGCAAGTCGTTCCTAATCATGAAAGAGATTTCAAAATCTCTTTCTGAACTGTGCAGATCAAATGCATATAATCTGCTTCCTAAAACTACTCTGCTTTGCAGTGTTTTTATTTTTGATGAAGTCTCTTTATTGTAAATTTCAGGAATCTCTTTCAACTGAAGAGGTATATCCTTCTCTGGCAGAGGTAGCCTCACCTATTAGAAAATTAATTTGAATTAACATCCCCCCCTCAAGCATTTCTTAATATGAGTGCCAACTTAGAAGTTTGACTTTTACTCCATTATAAGTCAGGTTATTGGTATTGACAAAATATGAGACAGAGGTCTAAGATGCCTTGATCAGCAACTCTGATTTAATAATAAAAAATTTGCAGATTTAGTTAGAGAATAATTTTTCTCCTATGAGGTAGATTGTGTTGTAGAAGAATTAAAGTGGGAATCATAAGGTTTATATCTCTAAGTTAAAATGTAATTTTTGATAGATAAAATTTTGATTTTGGGTTAGAATATGTTGAAATAAAAAAATAGATTTTTATTCATGAAAATAAACAGAATTAGGATGTTTTTGAAGAATTAAAAATAAACAGAATTATGAATTATTTTAATTAAAAATATTTAAAATATGTTCAGATAAAGTAGGCAGATGTTAAAATTTCAATTTGAAGAGATTTCAAAATCAAGTATAAAATTGAGACATTAATCTAACTTCAGTTGTTTTTTGAAAATTCAGAGAAAACTTTTTGGGAAGAGAGTTTTATTTATTTTCATGTAATTATGATACAAAATAGATGTGAATGTTAGACTGTCAATTTTTAAAAAATTTATATCTCTTACCTAATTTCTATATCTTTCTATATTCAGTCTTAGTAGTGGTAAATGAAGGTAGGTTTTTTTAGATTGCTTTAAATAATAGTAGTTTATAAAACAAGTTTTAAGTCTTATAATTAGCTTTGATTTTATCTGAATTGTCTCTTTTTTAAGGGCTTTTGCAATTTTATTCATTCCATTTTTAATGGGGCCTACACAGAATTATCTGAAGAACTCTCCTTCACTTTTTGTAGATATTTGGATGTCATATCTGTGGATATTTGGATGTCATTATAAGTCATTTGAATTAGTTACAGGGACTTGAAACAAGCCACATGCAGTTGGTGAATTTATTTAATATATATAAATAATATATATATTATTATATAAATATATATTTATATATAATATTTGTCTTCACAGATGTTTTTTAACTTAGCACTTCTCTGATCACAATGTTAACCCTCTAATTGTATTTACCATTTTTAGGTATGATTTCATTATTTTATAGGTAGATTTTGAGACAAAATTAGAATATATATGAATATATCTCATTTGACAAATAATGTTTATAAACTTCACCCACAACAGTCTATACTCATAAAACAATTTTCATAGCAATCTATTAGAAATGTACTTATTACCAAGAGGTGTGGCTAGAGAAAAAGGATTGAGAAGAAGGAATTTAACAAGTTAGAATTTTCTCTTCAATTCTTTTATTTATTTTTCGAGTTTCCTTTAGCAGCATCCTTAAAGCTAGAAAATGAGTGGTTGGTACCATGCACTAATGAGTAATTTTGTGAGAAGTCTGTGAATTGTTTCAGTGACTATGTTGGGTGGCTGCAAATAAGACATGTGAAGAAAGGATTTTCACTGTGTAACAACCAGGTGAGTTCCAAATTTCCTCATAGTCAGAAAGTGTCCAGACGAAGCAAATGAATGATAAATGTTCCATGGCAAAAAGGGCTTGATCACGGTCTGACCACTCCAGGCTGAGTTCTGTGCCCTAGGCAAAGGAGGACAGGCTGGAAAGTAGGGGAGAAAATTGACTTCAAAAGGCTCAAGAAGACTTTAGTGGTGCTCTTATCTGACAACGCCCCTCTCCAGCTTTTATTCAGACAAGGGCAGGCAGCTTTATGAGTGTCGGTTTGTTATAGTGGTTCCTTGCTGATATAAGGCAGCATCCTGCTTAGGGGCCAGTATTACACAACTTCATTGGGCTCTTCTCATTGCTGTGACTATCTCTTTAGGTTTTACTATGAGGAGGGATTTTAACTAAGAAACCACATATACACTCTTACATGCTCTCCAAAGCTCTGAGACTTTGTAGTAGAGCAGCCTCATTCTATGTATCCTCTGCTATAGGAGAGTTTGATGTTGGGCAAGCTAGATAGTAAACTTCTTGAGGACAGGACTGCATATACTACCCACACTGAATTGCTTTGTAAAGCACAGAGCACACACAGCCTTACAACAAATAGGACTCCGTACCTTGTTGATATTGTTCACTGAGAACTCATAAACCCACTATTAGGTAGGTACCATTCTTATGTCCATTATGCAAGTGAGAAACTGAGGCCTAGAGTTGGTAAGTAACTTACCTAAATTAGCAAATGGCAGAGCTGCAGTTCAAAGCCAGAAGTCTGCCTCCAGAGACCAAATGCTAACTACTCTGAAATTTGTTAAATTAATTTTGAACACTTTAATAAGAGAAGAAACTGTTGCTAGGACAAGAGAAAATGCTTTTTCTAGGATTGTACTTACAGCTGTAAGTAGAGCCAGAAAACCTATAGCTTTCCTTGATGGAGATGTCTAACAGACCATTTATATGATACTTACGAGCGTGATTGCAATAGCAGATACAATTTTTAACAATCAGCAAAAAAAGTTGTATAATTTGTTATTGATTCAAATAGTTAATTTGAGAAGTTACTTATAAACTGCTCCTTTTCAAAAAACAAACAAAAAAATCAATAGGGTTTCTGAATTCCTTTCCATTTATTTTCTATTTCTCACAATGCAGACAATTTGAATTTTTGTAAAGATTTTGAGTTAATTAATACACATTTACATAGAGCCTTCAGGGACAGGGCAATTGCTACTTGCTAGGGAGTGAAAAAATAAAGATGAAAAGTCCTGATGCCAAGGAGCTCCTAGTTTCACAGGAGAAGCACAGGGGCCAGGCCAGTGGTATGAGAGTGCAGAGAGAATGAAGAATGCCTTGGAGAGAAGGGAATGGAAATAGATGTATAGAGAAATCAGGGAGAACTCCCTAGAAAAGGTAAGTCTTGAGTGTCAATTTCAAGCAAGGACTAAACATAAATTGGCAAAGCCAAACTTATTTTTTATTATTTTGGGGTCTAATGGAGGTGAGAAAAGGTACACTGAGTATAGACACCTTAGAACAAATAGTAGCAAACTAGAAAGGAAAAAGAGCTGTGGTGGGTAAGTCAATGGTTTGTTTGTAGTTTCTTATGGAATCTAGTTAAAGAAAAATAAATGCTATGGTTGTCTAGTTTTAATATAAGAATTATTTTGGTTGCAATTGATAATTTAAAAGTTTAATTTTAAAAAGTAGGGAGGGAAAGAAGAATGCATTGATTCACTAGTTTGGTGTACCTAGATTTAGGGGCTCAGATGATTGGATCTCTCTCCATCCCTCATTCTGCTCATCTTTGTATTAACTTCTTTTAGGCAGGCTCTGTTCAGAAGGCAGTAAGATGGCCCCCAGAAACTCCAGACTAACCAATAGTCTCTCAGCAACTTTAGCAGCAATATGGCTTCTTTTTTCCTGAGAGTGTCTACAAAATTTGTAGGGAGACTCTGATTCATCTGTTTGAGTCAGTTACCTATGTCTGAGCGTTCCCGGAGGGATGCAACATTCTGATGGGCTAAATCTAGATCCAGGAAGGGTAGGATTGTAGTCAGCCCCACCCAAGCTACATGAACTGAAGTAGATATGGTACCTTTAAAGAAAAAGTAAGATCCTATTACCAACAAACAATGCCCAGAAGGCAATAAACAACACATGTTCACAGCAATAGTACCTTTTCTTTCTGTAATATTCCCACACAGTATCTTATTCTGATACAGTAGAATAAGGCCAATTTAGCGTGTGTGCGTGTGTGTGTACGTGTGTGTGTGGCGGGGGGAATGCTTCAGGACATTGGTCTGGGCAAAGATTTCTTCAGCAAGACCTCAAAAGCACAGGCAGCCAAAGCAAAACTCGACAAATGGGATTTTTATCAGACTAAAAACTTCTGCATAGCAAAGGAAATAATCAACAAAGTGAAGAAGAAACCTAAAAATTGGGAGAAAATATTTGAAAACTATTCCACTGACAAGGGATTAATAATCAGAATATATAAGAAACTTAAATAATTCAACAGCAAAAAAAAAAATCCAATTAGAAATGGGGAAAAGACCTGAATAGACAATACTTAAAAGATGACACCCAAATGGCCAAGAGGTATATGAAAAAACGCTCAACATCACTATCATCAAAGAAATGCAAATCAAAACCACAATGAGATATTATCTCACTATAGTTCAAGTGGCTAATACAAAAAAAGATAGTAAACAAGTGCTGGTGAAGATGCAGAGAAAGGGGAACGTTCATACACTGTTGGTGGGAATGTAAATTAGTACAGCTACTATGGAAAACAGTATGCAGGTTCTTCAAAAAACTAAAAATAGGCGGGGCGCGGTGGCTCAATCCTGTAATCCCAGCACTTTGGCAGGCCGAGGTGGGCGGATCATGAGGTCAGGAGGTGGAGACTATCCTGGCTAACACAGTGAAACCCCGACTCTACTAAAAATACAAAAAATTAGCCAGGCGAGGCGGCGGGCGCCTGTAGTCCCAGCTCCTTGGGAGGCTGAGGCAGGAGAATGGTGTGAACCTGGGAGGCGGAGCTTGCAGTGAGCGGAGACAGCGCCACTGCACTCCAGCCTGGGTGACAGAGCGAGACTCCGCCTAAAAAAAAAAAAAAAACTAAAAATAGAAATACTGGTTTTTTCCAGGATGGTGGACTAGAGGCTTTTAGCGTACCTCAGCCATTTGGAAACAGCAAGATAGTGCATAAAGAGGAACTCTGTGAGATTTAATTCAACGGGGAAAATAGGAACCTACCAGAATCATGAATGTCATCCCAGATCCCAGGGAGAATACCCGAAGACAGCCCCCATGATGGCATCTGGCTCATAAATAGATCCTGGTACAGGGAGGTCCTCTCTGCTTCACACCCAGGCAAATCTCCAGCATTTGGAACAACCACTCATCTGGTTCAGCAACACGAACTGGCCAATTTTTCTTGGACATAGATCATGGTGTAGCTGGTCCCTCTCCGCTCCATACCTGGGCAGCTCTCTAGGCATTCAGAACACTAGCTTGCCTGAATCAACAGCCTGAGCTGCCCCACCCTTCCTGTGCAGAGGCCCTGGTGCAAAGGAGCCCTCTCTGTTCCATGCCTTGGCAGATCTCCAGGCTAGTGGTGCACCTACTCTCCTGGATTAGGAGTTTAGCCCATTCCCTATCCCCATGCAGATAACTTGAGGTTGAGGAGGTTTCCCAGCTCCACGGCTTAGGCATACCTCGAGGCACTTGGTGGCCACCCACTGGATTCTCCTTCAGTGCAGGGGCTTGTGCTTACCATCAGAACATCTGTAGGCAGAGCTGCTTGGTCCATTCCCACCCATCATGGCCCCCACACCCCCCCAGGACAGAGCTTCTGCAAGTAAACAAGCATGAAATATATATCCAGCCATTTTGGCTGCAGCCAGCTTTTACCTGTGAGTGCTCTCTACTGGTATATAAGTCACACAACACAGGCCAACATGAAACCTGCTGAAAGAAGTATATAGGGCTATAGAAGCAAAGCTAAAAGACCATACTCAGCATTCTCTACAGTTGCAAACCCTAGGGAGTGGGGAGAAGGGGGAATGGAAAAAATCCCCACAGTAATATTATAGAGAAAGAGAGAAAAAGAAAAAAATCCTGCCTGCAAGAAAATAATTACAAAAGTTAGAAGTGCCAGCATCTCCAAATGAGGAGGAACCAGAGTAAAAATTCTGGCACCGTAAAAAATCTGAATGTAGTGACACCACCAAAAGATCATGCTAGTTCTCCAGTGGTCATGGACCAAAATGAAAACTCAGCAATGACAGACAAAGAATTCAAAACATGAATTGTGAGCAAGCTCAACAAGATCCAAGATAAGGTTGAAAATAAACACAAAGAAACTTCTAAAGTAATCCAAGAAATGAAGAAACAGATAAACATCTTTAAAAGGAGATTAATTAGAGCTTCTGGAATTGAAAAGCTCACTTAAGGAATTCCAAAATACAGTTGGAAGCTTTATCAATAGATTGGACCAAGCAGAAAGAAAGAATTTCAGAGCTTGAAGACCAACCTTTCAAACAAACCTAGTAGGACAAAAACAAAGAAAAAAGAATTTTAAAAAATGAGCAGTCTTCATGAAATATGGGATTATGTAAAGCAACCAAACCTACAAATTATTGGCATTCTTAAGAGAGAAGGAGAAAAAGCAAACAACCTGGAAAACATATTTGAGAGAATAATTCAAGAAAACTTCCCTAATCTTGTTAGAGAAGTAGACATCCAGATACGAGAAATGCAGAGAACACCGTTAGATACTACACAAAATGAATATCACCAAGGCATATAATCACCAGACTGTCCAAGGTCAATGCTAATGAAAAAATCTTAAAGGCAACTAGAGAAAAAGGTCAGATCACATACAAAGGGAACCCTGTCAGGTTAACAGTGGACTTCTCAACAGCAACCTTACAAGCCTGGAGAGGCTGGGGGCCTATTTCCAGCATGTTTTAAGAAAAGAAATTCCAACTAAAAATGACATATCCCACCAAACTAAGCTTCATAAGCAAAGGAGAAATAAACCCTTCCAGGCAATCAAGTGCTACCATAATTTGTTACCAGCAGTCTAGTCTTACAAGAGATACTGAAGGGGGTCCTAAACATGGAAACAAAAGAACAATGTCTGCTACCACAAAAACACACTTAAGTACATATCCCACACACCCTATAAAGCAACCACACAATAGAAACTACAAAGCCATCAGGTAACAACTTCAAAACCTATCCTATTGTGATTAACATATCACTATTAACCTTGATGTAAATGGTCTAAATGCCTTACTTAAAAGACACAGAGTGACAAGTTAGATGAAAAAGCAAGACCCATTCAACTGCTGTCTTTTAGAGACCCACGTTGCAAGTAAACCCTCAAAGTAAAAAGTTAGATAAAGATCTACTATGCAAATGGAAAACAAAAAGGAGCAGGGATCACTATTCTTATGTCAGATAAAACAGACTTTAAACCAACACAGTAAAAAAAAAATATTAAAGAAGGGCATTAAATAATGAAAAAGAATTCAATTCAACAAAAACTTAACTATTCTAAATACATACACACCCAATATTGGAGCACCCAGGTTCACAAAACAAGTACTTCTAGACCTATGAAAACACCTAAACAGATACACAATAACAGCGAGGAACGTGAACACCTCACTGTCAGCATAGATAGAAAGCATTGTAGCAGAAAACTAACACAGAAATTCTGCACTTCAACTTGACACTTGACCAATTGTACCTAATAGACATCTAGAGAATACTCCACAAATCAACCACAGAATGCACATTCTTTTCATGTGCACACAGAACAAATTACAAAATGGACCACAGGCTTGGCCATAAAAGAAGTCTCAATAAATTTAAAAAACTTGAAGTCATACCAACAATATTCTCAGATCACAGTGGAATAAAAATAGAAGTCAATACCAAGATGATCTCTCAAAATCACATAATATATGAAAATGAAACAACTTGCTCCTGAATTTGGGTAAACTATGAAATTAAGGCAGAAGTCCAAAAATTATTGGAAATAAATCAAAACAGAAACACAACATACCAAAATCTCTGGATTGCAGCAAAAGCAGTGTTGTGAGGAAAGTTTATTGCATGAAACATTTATCTAAAAAAGTTAGAAAGATCTGAAATTAACAATCCAACATCACACATAGAGGAACTAGAAAAACAAGAATAAACTAGCCCCAAAGCTAGCAAAGGAAAATAATAACTAAAATCAGAGCAGAACTGAACCAAATTGAGACCCCAAAATCCATACAAAGAATCAATGAAACCAAAAGTTGTTTTTCGAAAGGAAAAACAAGATCAGTAGAGTTCTAGCTAGATTAACAAGCAAACAAACAAAAAAGAAGCTCCAAATAAGAGAATAAAATACCTAGGAATCCAACTTACAAGGGATGTGAAGGACCTCTTCAAAGAGAACTACAAACCACTGCTCAAGGAAATAAAAGAGGATACAAACAAATGGAAGAACATTCCATGCTCATGGGTAGGAAGAATCAATATCATGAAAATGGCCATCCTTCCCAAGGTAATTTACAGATTCAATGCCATCCCCATCAAGTTACCAATGACTTTCTTCACAGAATTGGAAAAAACTACTTTAAAGCTCATATGGAACCAAAAAAGAGCCCGCATCACCAAGTCAATCCTAAGCCAAAAGAACAAAGCTGGAGGCATCACACTACCTGACTTCAAACTATACTACAAGGCTACAGTAACCAAAACAGCATGGTACTGGTACCAAAACAGAGATATAGATCAATGGAACAGAACAGAGCCGTCAGAAATAATGCCACATATCTACAACTATCTGATCTTTGACAAACCTGACAAAAACAAGAAATGGGGAAAGGATTCCCTATTTAATAAATGGTGCTGGGAAAACTGGCTAGCCATATGCAGAAAGCTGAAACTGGATCCCTTCCTTACACCTTATACAAAAATCAATTCAAGATGGATTAAAGACTTAAATGTTAGACCTAAAACCATAAAAACCCTAGAAGAAAACCTAGGCATTACCATTCAGGACATAGGCATGGGCAAGGACTTCATGTCTAAAACACCAAAAGCAATGGCAACAAAAGCCAAAATTGACAAATGGGATCTAATTAAACTCAAGAGCTTCTGCACAGCAAAGGAAACTACCATCAGAGTGAACAGGCAACCTACAAAATGGGAGAAAATTTTCGCAACCTACTCATCTGACAAAGGGCTAATATCCAGAGTCTACAATGAACTCCAACAAATTTACAAGAAAAAAACAAACAACCCCATCAAAAAGTGGGTGAAGGACATGAACAGACACTTCTCAAAAGAAGACATTTATGCAGCCAAAAAACACATGAAAAAATGCTCACCATCACTGGCCATCAGAGAAATGCAAATCAAAACCACAATGAGATACCATCTCACACCAGTTAGAATGGCAATCATTAAAAAGTCAGGAAACAACAGGTGCTGGAGAGGATGTGGAGAAATAGGAACACTTTTACACTGTTGGTGGGACTGTAAACTAGTTCAACCCTTGTGGAAGTCAGTGGGGTGATTCCTCAGGGATCTAGAACTAGAAATTCCATTCGACCCAGCCATCCCATTACTGGGTATATACCCAAAGGACTATAAATCATGCTGCTATAAAGACACATGCACACGTATGTTTATTGTGGTATTATTCACAATAGCAAAGACTTGGAACCAACCCAAATGTCCAACAATGATAGACTGGATTAAGAAAATGTGGCACATATACACCATGGAATACTATGCAGCCATAAAAAATGATGAGTTCATGTCCTTTGTAGGGACATGGATAAAACTGAAAATCATCATTCTCAGTAAAGTATCGCAAGAACAAAAAACCAAACACTGCATATTCTCACTCATAGGTGGGAATTGAACAATGAGAAGACATGGACACAGGAAGGGGAACATCACACTTCGGGGACTGTTGTGGGGTGGAGGGAGGGGGGAGGGATAGCACTGGGAGATATACCTAATGCTAGATGACGAGTTGGTGGGTGCAGCACACCAGCATGGCACATGTATACATATGTAACTTACCTGCATGTTGCGCACATGTACCATAGAGCCTAAAGTATAATAATAATAATAATAATAATAATAATAATAATAAAAGAAAAAAAAAGAAATGACAAAGTTAACATTGCAATCGATCCCACAGAAATATAAAGTGTCCTCAGAGACTATTATAAACACATCTTATACACACAAACTAGAAAATCTAGAGGAAATGGATAAATTCCAGGAAACAAACAATATTCCAAGATTGAATCAGGAAGAAATTGAAACCCTCAACAAGTCAATATTGATTTGCAAAATTGAATCAGTATTAATAATAACAATAAAAAAGGCTACCAACAAAAAAAGCCCTGGACCAGATGGATTCACAGCCAAATTCCACCATATGTACAAACATGAGCTGGAACCAATTCTACTGAAACTATTCCAAGAAAACAAGGAGGAGGGACTCCTCCTTAACTCATTCTATCAGGCCAGCATCACCCCGATACCAAAACCTGGCAAAGGCACAGTGAAAAAAGGAAACTACAGGCCAATATCCTTAATGGACATAGATAAAAAATCCTCAACAAAATACTAGCAAACTGAACCCAACAGTACATCAAAAATTTAATTCAACACTTTTAATCCTAACACTTTGGGAAGCTGAGGTGGGCAGATCACTTGACCCCAGAAGTTCAAGACCCGCCTGGGCAACATGGTGAATCCCCATCTCCATAAAAAATATACAAAATTAGCTTGGTGTGGTAGCATGCTCCTGTAGTCCCAGCTACTCTGGAAGTTCAGGTGGGAGGATCACCTGAACTCAGTGAGGCTGAGGCCACAGTGAGCCGTGATCACACCACTGCACTCCAGCCTAAGAAACAGAGTGAGACCCTGTTGCAAAAAAAAAAAAAAAATTAATTCGCAACAATCAAGTAGGCTTCATTCCTGGGATGCAAGTTTGGTTCAACATATGCAAATTGATAAATATGACTCACCACATAAACAGAATTTTAAAAAAAACACTATATGATCATCTCAATAGTCATGGAAAAAGCTTTTGATAAAATCCAACATCCCTTTATGACCAAAACCCTCAAGAAATGAGGCATTGAAGGAACATGCCTCAAAATAATAAGAGCAATTTTTGACAAACCCATACCAACATCATACTGGATGGGCAAAAACTGGAAGCATTCTTATGGAGAACTGAATCAAGACAGGGGTGCCTACTTTCATTACTCCTGTCCATCATAGTACTGGAAGTGCTAACCAGAGTGATGAGGCCAGAGCAAGAAATAAAAGGCATCCAAATAGGAAAGCAAGAAATCAAACTATCTATCTTCATGAATGCTATGATTCTACACCTAAAACTCTGCCAAAAAGCTACTAGAACTGATAAATGTCTTCAGTAAAGTTTCAGTATACAAAATCAAGGTACGCAAATCAGCAGCATTTCTATGCACCAATAATGTTCAAGCTGAGAGCCAAATCAAGAACGCAATCCCATTTACAATAGACACACACACACACACACACACACACACTACCTAGGAATACATCTAACAAAGAAGGTGAAAGATCTCTACAAGGAGAACTACAAAACACTGCTAAAAGACATTGTAAATGAACAAACAGATAAACAGATAGAAAAACATTCCATGCTCATGGGTTGGAAGAATCAATATCATTAAATGACCATATTGCCCAAAGCAATCTAGAGATTTAACACTATTCGTATCGAACTACCAACATAATTTTCTACAGAACTAGAGAAAGCTATTCTAAAATTCACAGGAAACCAAAAAGGAGCCTGAATAGCCAAAGCAACCCTAAGCACAAAGAACAAAGCCAGAGGCATCACATTACCTGACTTCAAACTATACAAGAAGCTCACAGTAACCAAAGCAGCATGGTACTGGTACAAAAACAGACATAGACCAATGGAACAGAATAGTGAATCCAGAAATAAAGCTGCACACCTACAGCCATCTCATCTTTGACAAAGCTGACAAAAATACACAATGGGGAAAGAATTCTTTATTCCATAAATGGTGCCGGAATAGCTGGCTGGCCATATGCAGAAGAATGAAACTATACCCCTACCTTTCATCATGCATAAAATTAACTCAAGATGGATTAAAGATTTTAATGTAAGGACCCAGCCTATAAGAATCCTGGAAGAAAACCTAGGAAGTATCTTCCTGGACATTGGCCTTGGGAAATAATTATTGACTAAGTTCTGAAAAACAATTGCAACAAACACAAAAATTGACAAGTAGGACCTAATTGAAGAGCTTTTGCACAGCAAAAGAAACTAACAACAGAATAGACAAACTACAGAATAGGCAAAAATATCTGCAAACTACGCATCCAACAAAGGTCTAATATTCAAAATCTACAAGGAACTTAAACGACTGAACAAGCAAAAAGCTAAATAACTCCATTAAAAATGAGCAAAAGACATGAACAGATTACTCTCAAAAGAAGACATACAAGTAACCAACAAACATATGTAAAAATGCTTCACGTTACTTATCATCAGAATAATGCAAATCAAAACCATAATGAGATACAATCTGACACCAGTCAGAATGTCTACTATTAAAAAGTCAAGAAAACAAGAAATGTTGGTGAGGCTGTGGAACGAAAGGAATGCTTATACACTGTTAGTGGGAATGTAAAGTAATTGAGTCACTGTGGAAAGCAGTTTGAAAATTTCTGAAAGAATTTAAAACAGAGCTACCATATGACCCAGCAATGCCATTCCTGGGTGTATATCCAAAAGAAAATAAATCATTCTACCAAAAAGACATATGCACTTGCATTTTCATTTTACCACTATCCACAATAGCAGAGACATGGAAATCAACCTAGGTGCCCATCAATGGCAGACTGGCTAAAGAAAATGTGGTACATATACACCATGGAATACTACACAGCCATAAAAAAGAACAAAATCATGTCCTTTGCAGCAACATGGATGGAGCTGAAGGCCATTATTCTAAGTGAATTAATGCAGGGACAGAAAACCAAACACTACATGTTTTGACTGATAAATGAGAGCTAAACATTGAGTACTCATGGACATAAAGATAGTAACAATAGAAACTGGGGACTTCTAGATGATGGAGGGAAAGAGGAAGGTAAAGGTTGAAAAACTATTGGGTTCTATGCTCAGTACCTGGGTAATGGGATCATTAATACCCCAAATCTCAGCATCAGGCAATATACCCATTTAACAAACCTGCACACATATCCCCTGAAGCTAAAATAAAAGTTTATTTAAAAAAAGAAATACCATATGATCCAGCAATCCCACTGCTTGGTATATATTTAAAAGAAAAGAAATCAGCATACCAAAGAGATGTCTGTACTCCCATGTATAAACTTTGATATTCAGAAAAGCCAAGATTGGAATAAACCTAAGTGTCCATCAACAGATGAATGGATAAAGAAAACATGATATATATACACACAATGGAATATTAATCCTCCATTAAAAAAAAAGTGAAATCCTGTCATTTGCAACAACATGGATGAACTGGAAGACATGTTAAGAGAAATAATCCAGTCACATAAAGACACAGGTAACATGTTCTCACTCATATGTGGGAGCTAAAATGTTGATCTCATGAAGGTGGATAGTGGAATGGTGGTTACCAGAGGATGTGAAGGGTAGTGGGGAGCAGGGATGAGGAGGGTTTGGTTAATGGGTGCAAAAATATAGTTAGATAGAAGGAATAAGAGACAGTGTTTGGTAATACAACGGGTTGACTACAGTTAACAATAATTTATTGCATAGTGAATTAATGCAATTTGGAATAAATAACATAATTTGTTGTACATTTCAAAATAACTAGATGAGTAGATTTAGAATGTTCCCAACCATAAAGGAGTTATAAATGTCGGAGGTGATAGATACCCCAAATACACAAATTTGGCCATTACACATTGTATGCTTGTATCAAAACATCACATGCACCCCATAAATATGTACAACCATTAGGTATCCATAAAAATTAAACAATACAATATTTGGACAGAAAATAAAATAGTTTTAAAAATACCTGAGGTCTTCCTGTATGCTTTTCTTCTTGCCTGAAATGTGGCTTCTACCTTCACCCCCCTCTCTATGCTGATTAACATCTATTCATGCTTTATGTCTCAGCATGAATGTCATTTTTGCAGGAAAGTCTTCCTTGATCTAGCAAACAGGTTAGCGCCTCTGTTACACATAGCCCTCAGCACTTTGTTTTCACGTGCCTGCCACAAGCCTTGTTATTTAGTTTTGCTGTGATATTTACTTAACTATTTGTTTTCCCTGACCATTTTACAAGCTCCATGAAGACAGGCAATGTAACTAGGTCATTCACTATTGATTTGCCAGTGCCTAACACGGTGTCTGGCAAAAGTGGGTAGAAAAATATTTGTTGAATTAATAAATAACCCAAATTAAGCTTTAATAATCTGAAATATTTGGTTAAAATTTAGAAAAAAAGCCCACCATTCTCCTTTTTCTGTTAAAAGCCATATCTAACAGCTAAGTACCAAGATCTTGGTACCCATAAGATCTGTGCTTTTGATGAGATTTACAGTAGTTTGCTTTTTTCCTTAAGGACATTGCAAGCCTTAAAACTAATCATGTTTTTCTCATTTACTGGAATTCTAGGAAGGTGACGGATGAACTTTGCTGAATTCATTAAAAATTTTATCTTGTTCTTTTGTAAACTGAAATACCCTTCAAACCCAAATAGGGTATAAGGAAATAAATAATAAAGAGTAATAGTATTTACTTTCTGGAATTAAACTCAAAACCAGAACAGGTATTTGGTATCCTACAATTATCTTTGTTAAGCCCATGGTGGGTATCTGAAAAGAGCTGAGAGTAAAAGAGAGTTTTAAGGGACTGTAATTCTTGCATTGGGGCATATTTTGGCTTGAAAATTTGTAAAGCTAATTACCAGAAGAAGAACTGAGTTTATTTATGGTGGATTATACTCCAGAGAGATCGCCTCCCATTTGCTTTCAGAACATTTGCTATCAATAGATTTATGTTCCCGAGGTTTGTGTAATCTGCCTCACACTGTAGTTATGGATGCTGGTGAAGCTGCCAGGAACCTAAGAAGGAAGAGTGTGGATCAGGGCAGCAGCTGGTTTGTCATCTCTTCTTTTTTCTAGGATTCCTCCTTTTGAACTAATTTCTGCAGCACCCATTTAAAATGGAGGCAAAGAGTGTACCATGGAGATAAGAACCAAAGTTACTCCCACTACAGGATAGGTCTGATAGCCATGCACTTCTCTGGGAGGTGAGGTCCCAAGAATCAGGTCCCATGATCTTGATTATCACCAGATTTCTCTAAAGTTACCTTAGGACCTTGAGGTAGAGGAACGAGAGCAGAGAAAGTCTGTTCCTTGAAGATCCTGGTTAAGCATGAGACTCTTTCATGGAAGGGTCATGTTGAAACAATGTGCTTCTTGTGCTGGGTTTAATGGAGAAGCTTCATGTGACGTGTTTTCCTAATTCTATTTCTATACTTGTTCCAAAGTATATTATTAAATTAAATCAGTTTTGTTGAAATACTGTTTTCCTTGATGATTCTTCTGGCTGTCAAACCAACTTATTTGGTTTTGTGAAAAATAAAATATTATAGTTCTGCACAGAGTAGATGGTAGAGTGACATTCAGTATTAAGAAAGAAAGAGTTCTTTCTCACCCTCCCTTTAACCCATGGCCTAGTAGGTTAGCACATTTAAAAACACTCAAGCAAGACTTGACCTCAAATAATTTTACAGTGTTCCTAAGAAGCTAAGTATAAGTAAATGGTAACATATGGGATTCATTTTCAAAAAAATAGATTTTGATTCTAAACTGAGTATTTTAAAAAATACACTTTAGATTTGAGCAAATTTAAAATAGCTAGAAGCAAGTTCAAGATGTTTATTGAAATAGTCTCCATTTTCTACTTTTATTTATACACAATATGTCTTCTCTCACCCTCCCTGTCCATTGCCCAAATTTCAGTCAAGAATGGGCCATATAATGGGGTAAGACCATGTCCAAATAGTATCTAAACAATGGGATGAAACTAGTGAGAAATTTGTAAAAGCTTTTTTGGCATTAGAAAGAGAAAAAAAATTAAAGAAGCTAGTGGTGGTAGTCTGGTAATGGGGTGGGATTTTAAAGTACTTTTCTCCTTCTTGGGCTCTAAGTCTACTGTCTAATTTCTCTTTGTTTCATAGAAGTCAAAGGACTATTTTTAATTGGATAAGTTCAACGAGGGGGGAGAGAAGATGATAAATGGCTTTCATTGTTGTTTGACTTCGGGGAAAATTATTGTGAGAGAAGACTCACAGACAGAACCATAACCTAAGAAAGTTTAAAACAGAGGATAGGAGTAATTTGAAAATAAAAAATTGTATTAGTGATAAATTACTTACTGAATACAGCAGGTGATAATCCTCACTATTTTGTAAAAGATTGGCATTATCCCCATCTGCCATGGTTGCTGTTCTTAGTCTATTCACCAAACTGGCTTTGTAATTTCTCCCCCTACTTAAATGATTTCTTATTTCTGCAGATGAAAAGAAATGCCAGAAAGAGCTAGAAATTCTGATCACAACTTGAGGATTCTAGGATTAAAATTTCAAGTCACTATAATGATCATTCATCAATGACCATAAAGAGCATTTCCTCATCAGAGGACTTTGCATATTCAGCTTGAACATTTGGCAAGCAGGTGAAAAAAGGTAGTTGTGGCAGATGTACTCCCAGGTGGCCACCAATGAGTGATGCCCTTGTATAATCCCCTCCTACTGAACCCACAGGGAACCTGTTATTTATTTCCAACCAGTGACAATTGGATGTCACTCTCATGAATATGTTTATTTATATAAGAGAGTGAATGACATCAAGGACCTAAAGACAACCTCCAGTCAACAGCTAGTAAGAAGTCAAGACCTTCAGTCGCAAAGCACAAGGAAATGAATTTTGCCAACAATCTGAATGAATCTGGAGATGAACACAGCCTAGTCGACTTCCTGATTGTCGCCTGGTGAGATGCTGAGCGGAGGCCTGAGTTAAGCAGTGCTTGGACTCCTACACACAACAACTGTAAGATAATAAGTGTGTGTTGTTTTAAGCCATGAAGTTAATGGCAATATGTTTGTAGCATGGAAAGTGAATACCATAGTTGACTTGCTCCAGCTACTCCTTCCAAAGATAGGCTGCTCTTTTATTTATCTCTCGATGATTGCAAAAGATCTTATCACTTCCTTGGAAATATGAAAAAAAGGAAAACAAAACAGCAATTCACATCTTAATAAATTAGTTTGCACAAATAGAAGTAATGCCATTAGTAGACTTCCTTGAAAGTGGAAAAAGCATTTAATAAGAGAAGTGTATTAAGAAGCTGTGAAATAACTAAGTTATAGGGAAGTTTAGAATAAATACAGGAAGTCAGTTATCTGAGAAGTTAAAAAGACTTGGAAAGTTAGAAGAGTTTAATAATTTTTTGGAAAATCAATATATATTCTATGTCGGGGAAGTTATAACAGTGACTAGGGCTTTTTTTCTTTTTAAGTAAATTATCTTAATAGTCTATTGACAGCATAATATTTATTTCATGGGTATTCATGAAGCATAATTGACTACCAACTACATTTTGAAATCTGCTGAATTTGACATTATTTTCCTTGGAGCCAATGTTCTGTATTCTTTCTTTTACTTAGCATCTACTTAAAGCCTTTTTGCATTCTCCTTTCCTTCCTACCAAATTCAGTTCTGATAAGGTGGTCTGGTATCAGGAATCCACTTTGTAAGTCAGGGCTTTATATTCTCAGGACAATTTGTACTTTTAAGCCTTCTCTTGTTCATTCATTCATTCATCGGATGCATTTTTTGTTGAATATTATCTAGATGTCAATATGTTAGATGCTGGGAACATCTAGCTATTGATGAGCAAAACAGACCTTGTTTCTGTTCACCATCTAGTGAGGAATAGGAACATTAATAAACTAATATCAGAAATTACAGCCTCCAACCAGCATGGATTGGTGCATTTTGAGGTTAGCCCCCTCTGTATCATTGATACTATAATATCTCTTGGCCCAGAGAGGCCTACTCTTGCCCTGGATAGACCTACTTTTTGAAATCTATGCACATACTGCAATGATTCTATGATTTATGGATTGTTGAGAAGAGCATCTTTTTTTTTTTAATAGGACCATTGCATATACTTTCTGAGTACTTCAGAAACGCTGGCAATGAAAGCATGCTCTATCTGTGGCATAGGGGAGGCACTGGGCAGCAGAAAATGGGAGCTAGCTTCATAGCTTCTTGCTCACTGTAGTGGAGGAAAATTCAGTGATGAAAAAGAGACTAAGCAGCAACACCTTCATCATCAATATGAGCTTAATTTCCCTGAATAAACACTTACACACATAGGAGCTGTTTTTGAGGTAGGCTAGGTTGCTTATTGCTGATGATGTCTGAAATCGGTTCTGAAAAGATTAATCTGACAATGGCCCAGAGTTTGGGGTCAAGGTGGTGACAAAAAGAAAAGAAAAAGAAAAATGAAACCAGTGTGTATAGTTTATCTATCAAGCAAAGACGTGGAAGAGAGTTATCAATAGGATGACGGGCTAACATATTCCATACGTCTCTTCATATTTTTTGTTCTTTCAAAAATTATTTCCAGCTGGGCATGGTGGCTCATGCCTGTAATCCCAGAACTTTGGGAGGCCGAGGCGGGTGGATCAGCTGAGGTCAGGAGTTCGAGACCAGCCCGGCCAACATGGCGAAACCCCGTCTCTACTAAAAATACAAAAATTAGCTGGGCATGGTGGCAGTCACCTGTAATTCCAGCTACTTGGGAGGCCAAGGCAGATTTGCTTGAACCCAGGAGGTGGAGGTTGCAGTGAGCCGAGATTTCACCATTGCACTCCAGCCTAGGAGACGGAGCCAGACTCCTAAAAAAAAAAAAAAATTTCCACTGTCATTCTCACCCTCTCACAAATGCCTGTATTTTTTTTGTTTCTATATGTTTTTGGTGTTTTTGGCTTTTTTGTTCCTTACTTCAACATTTAATAGCTCACTCATATACCTTTGAGATAACCTATTAATAAACTGAAATAAATGGGTAATTGAAAAAGTAACCTACTACACCCAGGATTCTTTGGTGTGTAATAAATGTGGAAAATGCTGATGATAAATCTAGACAATTTTCTGATAGTGTTTTTAAAATAACGTATAAGAAATAAAAGTAAAATCTGTTACCTCATACATAACTCATTTTCCTTCCTATACTTTTTGTGTTTGACCTGTTTGTAGAATTTGAATTTTTATGCCATTAGAAAAGAACACAGTATTAATATTTAATACATAGAAACCATAAGTTAGCAATATTTATTGAATATTTACTATGTAAAAGGTGATATGTACATTTTCATAGGTAAAGATAATTACCATGATAAGCTTTAGTTTCAAAATCTTATCAGAGAAAATTTCAAGTTGTCTATTATTTATGATCAAATAATATATAGGTGTGTAGAAATGTAGAAATAGAAAGTGATTTTTATATTTCAAGGTGCTCCCTTTTTAGTCACTGAAGTTTTGAATCTGAGAAACAGAATAGTATTTTTAACCTATATCTCTGATTGAGTCAATAAATATTTATATTCCTCCAACAAGAAAGTCACAGAAATAGGTGTGAGATGGGGAAAGTGCAAAGGCACCATCTCTGCTCCCTGGAAAACCACAGTCCACTAGAGCTGATGGGACTTATGTACAGATAAAGTAGGCTCTAAGGCAGGGTGTGTAAATGCCACAGGAAAGGTACAAATTGTGGGCCAGGTGCAGTGGCTCACAACTGTAATCCCAGCACTTTGGGAGTCCAAGGCAGGTGGATCACTTGAGGCCAGTAGTTCAAGACCAGCCTGGCCAACATGACGAAACACTGTCTCTACTAAATACAAAATTTTGCCAGGCTGCACCTGTAATTTCAGCTACTTGGGGGGCTTAGGCATGAACATCCCTTAAACATGGGAAGCAGAGGTTGCAGTGAGCCAAGATCGTGCCACTGCACTCCAGCCTGGGAGACAGAGCGAGACTGTCTCAAAAAAAGGTAAAAATTGCAAGGAAGGTACATAAGGCCCTGGAGGTTTCAACAACAACAAAAAATTCCTTCTGGTTGCAGTGTCTGAACAGAGGAAGCATCTGAGCCTGACCTTGAAGGGTGGATAGGAAGAGATAGCATGTGGGGACAGAGTTGTATTGTAGGAAGGACAGATGAGCAGTCATGGAGGAAGTGTGAGCCTCTCAGTGGAAATGAGAACATGCCAAGACAACTGAGGCTGCTGTAAGAAGTCAGGGACCGCCTCAAATACCAGGGTATGGAATTAGGGTTTTGTTTGTCTCACCATGGAGAGTCACTAAAGGTTTTTCATCGGGGAATGGTAGCATTAGGGCTGTGACTGAGAAAGATGGATGCGGAAACCACATTGATCATCAGAGCAGGGAAGAGACTGGGGATCGGTGGTCAGTTGGAGGCAAGGACAGGAGGTGGGGAGAGAGTTCACTGGGTGGCAGCAATGACGATGAGAGAGGATGGAAGAGATCCCAGAGAAGGGATCCACTGGACTTGGCACCCGAGGGCACTGAGAAAGGAGACTGAAGGAGTTGAGGGTGGTTGAAGAGTTTTGAGAGAATGTCAGAAAGAGAAGTGTATCTGTGGGGAAGGGAGATTTGAGTTTGGGACAATAGAATAATTGGTCCTTAATTTTTCATTAGGAAAATAATAGATTTTATTATGATGTAAAAAGAGATAGGTTAACATTACATTCCTAATGTGTCACTGTTAGAGAAAAGTTCCATATTGGAATTCCACAGCAAGCACCGTGGGTGGTGTCGTGAGATGTTTATTTAGAAGACCCCTGGGAAGTCAAGAAGAACTGCTCTTTCTCTGGACACCTCCTTGAACTGGCTGGCCCCTCTCCATCCTTTGACTCTCGGTTTACAGGACTTGTCGTCAGAGACCACTTCACCCCAGTGGACCTGACTATTCTTGAGTGTAGCTTCCTCACTGTACCTGTAGCTTCCTTCATGACACTTGTCACACTGTGTATTTATAGTTGCATGCTTATAATCTGTCTAAATTTCCACTGAAAGCATTAGAGTAAGAAACTTTTTAATTAAAAAATTAAAATGTCACCAATATACACTCAAGATATAACATGCTGGCATTTAATAGAACAAATGAATACTAAATGGGTGTGACAATCTGACCAAGAAGGTTTTTGCAGCTCAAATGAAGATGTGGCTTACTGTAAGTTTCATACAACATGGCAAAGCCGGTGGGTATTTACAGATCAACTAGAGAAGGAACAGGAAAAAGAATGTACGTTTGTGGAATATTTACTTAATTTTTTTTTTCTGACATCAGCTCTCATTTGACCTAATGCACAGAGCGTTAATTTTGTTTGGCCAAATTAGATTCCTTTAGTGAGTGAGTGATCACTCACTCCTTTTCCTCACCTTCCCTTCAGAGGGAATAGAGAAACAACTCCATTGCTAATATTGGCTGTCATGGAGGTTGCGACAGAAGATGATTCTTAAACTGGGGGCAGAAGACCTTTGCAATCCACATGCCCACCCAGGACTGTCTGCTGGCTCTATGCATTCACAAATATGTACTGATTAGCTTCAAATAAGCAGATGTTGTGGTTAATAAAACATCAGACTATCTTCTTAATCAAGAAACATTTTGAAAGATTGGTCCCCACAGTAGATCATATTGTTTAGGGTGAAGTTTGACTGCGTGACTTTGAGCAGTTATTTAAAATTCAACTTTACGAGATAATGCCAAAATTTTCTCAAAGTAGCTGTACATGTTTATCTTCTGCCAGTGGTGAATGAGAGTCCTGCTTGCTCTACATAAATTTAGGTTTTTTTAAAAATTTTTTCTAAGCTTGGGGTAAAATGGTATCTTATTGTGACTTTAATTACTAATGAAGTTATACATATTTTAAGATGTTTGATACATTTATTAGTTATTTAGATTTTCTCACCTGTGGAATGCCAGTTTATGACTTATGCTCTCATTTTCTACAGGGTTATCTATTTCTTACTGACTTATATGAGGGTGTTTTTGTGTATTATGTTTGGTATGAGGTTAAAATAATATTTCTAGTATATATCTTTTTCTCTTCTGTTTTTTTGTGTGTGTTGCAAAACCTTCTCCGAGTCTGTAACTTGTTTATTTTTTTTTCCCACTCTATGGCATCTTTTGGTAAAAAAATTATTAATTTTTCCTTGGACAAATTCACCAGTCTTTTCCTTTATGGTTAGCACATTTTGTGTCTTAAGAAATCCTTTTGTTCTCCTGGTCATAAATGCATTATCCTTTTGTTCTCCCTACAAGTCTGACAGGTTTGCCTTCTGCATTTAACTTTTAATAATCCTAAAATTATAAGTTTTGTACACCTACCTTCATTGTGCTGCTTTTATATTTATGCAGCAGGTGCCTATGGCTGTCAACTGCCATCATGTAAGCTAGGATACATTACAACAGATGTGCCCAAATATGAATACTCTACAAATCAGAGCCACCAACTTTTCATCCTGGGGCAGATTCGCAAGCTCAGCTCCAAAATGCAACTTGTGACTTCTTGGAAAGCAAGAGTTCATTATTTCAAATATTTTAAAAGCTGCATGATAACTTTGCGTTTCAAACTAGACTCTCAAAATTTTTAGTATTTTTGGTCTTTAGATGGCTAACTTGATCTTTTCTCTCATCTGGAAGAAAATGTTCTGTGACCACATGAGATAAAGGAATGACTAGAGGTGACACTATGAGAAACATCATCTAGAAATGCTAGATGACAGTAAAAGTAGCCGATGTTGATGAGAGGTGAGCAGCAACTTCTGTTCCTACTCTTTAAAAGATTTTATTTTAAGGCTGTTAATAGTGACTTTGTATATTTTAGCAAATTCAGTGTCTAGGAGGTCTCATTTTTATATGGTAAAAATCCCGCCTTACATGAACTAAGAACGGTGTATTCAAAAAATTGTCTGGAATTTTATGTTTGTTCTCCATGAAATGTCTAATTATCCAAAAGCTCTCAACCCTTTTCCCCTAAAAAGATATTAGGGCAAAGTTTTAAGGATGTCTAGTCTCAATGGAAAACTATGAAAAATGGCTTTAGTTTTTTTCTAATATGATTTTTTTCTGTAAGAAACAGTTAAATACATGATTTTTTTCTGTCATTTCTTTAGAGAATAAAAGGAGATCCAAATCATATTGACTAATAATAGTAACACTTACATTAAATTGCATCAACATTGGTCTTCCATTTTATATCTGTGTCAAATTAAGTGATAAACTTACATTACATCAGATATCTGGCCCTGTGAAGATCTAGGACAATCTTATATGAAAGTAATGATTTATTAATAGTTTCCAAAAGTGGATTTAGGCTATCCTAGATATTAAGCAAATTTAGAGAATCCCTTAGTTATTTTCTTCAGCTTTGTCTTAAAAATATGGGCTGAGAGCTGAGCGTGGTGGTTTGTATCTATAATCCCAGAGACTCAGAAGGCTGAGGCAGGAGGATCATTTAAGGCCAGGAGTTTGAGGCTGCAGTGAGCTATGATTGCCTGAGTGACCGAGTGAGACCCTATCTCTAGTAAAATAAAATAAAATAAGGATATGGGTTGAAGGTAGTATTGTTTGGTTGAAACAATACAAAATAGTAAATTTTCAAGGGTATCAGAATGAAAAAGAGGTAGTGTAGTTAAACTTAATCCCAAGTAATAACTATCCAGACCGCTGGCCCGCTTTTAAAGTGAGAACACACTTGCTTTCCTTTGCATCCTTTGCCAGAATGTGTGTAACACTTCGAGCTGGGATTTCAAGGACAGTCAATACAGATTACTATAGAATCTTATTTATATGACGTCCTGGGTGTTCTGAGAAAAACCTGGGAAACCTATGCAATAGTTTATAGATGAGCGGAACTTCCATATTAGGTTTTGCCTTGGCTATGAGCATGATATGGGCCCCTATTGCATAATCCCTCTTGATGGAGAGGTACCTCTTGCAATGAAAGTCAAATGCATTATTTTGGCTACTCAGTCTTCCCAGCTGCCACATGTCTTATTTTATGTCTAGTGGGCAGCTGGTTACAGCTGCCTGGAGACAGTTTTATTCATTAGAGTCTTTTGGTGAAGTCTGGTGCTTCTTGAAACTCATATCATGGGTAGTAAGGTGTCTCCACAATGATGCTGATGAGAGAGTCCAAGCAGCTTTGGGGGCTTTCAGAGGACTCCCCTGACTGCAGAGGGATTCTGAAGCCTCAGTTTCCAATCCTGATCCAACATTCCATGTTTTATGGACTAACCATTCATTCTCTTCTAAACTTTACTATTATTTTTTTTTAACCTAATGATCTTGTTTATCCTATGTCTATCTCTGAATCCTCAAAAATGGATAGAAATATCGATGCAGGGGAGAGACATAGGATAACGGCCTTCTAGGGTAATGCCTCTGCAGAATGACCAGTATTTTGGCACTATTAAAAGTGTGCGTTCTTGAAAGATCTTGTTACAACTCTTGTTTCCAATTTGTATAGGAGATCTAGTGACAATACTGGATCATGCGAGAGAAGTGTGTTGTGGACAACAGAGCCACAGGTGAGGAGGAACAAGCAAAGCAGTTCTAATGCTTACACTGGACTGATTTCTGAAAAACAAAGTACAACACAACAAAACAAATTTCTTTCTCGTTTGGGTCCTGATGTGTGTGCATTGCATTTGTTGGACCAAACCTTCACACCGATAATACATCTTTTGTGCTTTCTTTCCCTTATGAGAAATTAGCATTTATATATCTATTAGAGGTGTTTTGTGGTATAGATAGGCAGAGATGTTGAGAAGTCTTAAAACCTTAGAGTAGGGCACAGCACTAATCTACCACCTAATGGAGAAATCTCCTTTACAACTGTTCGTGTAAGTGCCCACCCTCTGCTGGAATGCCATCACACTGCTTGAGGCAACACCATATGCCATAGGTGACAACATAAACTGAAGCTGGAAACAGAAAGGACTCCTTCGACTCCTAATTCACAAATTAACTTTCGAACTTTATTCATTTTTTTCTTCTCTTGAATTTAACTCTGTCTCTTTGTAACCTCGTTTGTTGGTCCTAGTTTTGTCCTCTGCAGTTACATAGCAGAGTGTGCATGCCTTTCCATAGGATATGTAAAGAAAGAATGCGTTATCTTAATAATACGGAATACTTATTAAGTATGAACCATGTACTGGGCTCTCTTCTCTGCTTACAAACATGGCCTCATCCAATCACTGTAATCCTATTGGATAATCCCTATTAATGTCCTGATTAATTTAATATTAGAGGCAGCCGAGTCAGGCTCTGAACTCTGGCAGTTCCATGCCAGAGCCCATACTGTACCACTTCTCTTACCTTACCTCTTCTTTTTCTTTTTAACCCTCTGAGATCTAGACATCCCCTCCTGTCAGTAAGTTATCCTACAACAAAGTCTTCATCACTTTCTCTTGTTCATCCATGGTCATTGTTATTTGTCTGGCTTGAGGTCCTCCTACTCCAGGTGGTCACACTGGTGATGCATTCAGTCAGGTTGTAGATGAGCAGGTAGGCCAAGCATGTCACTCCTACCATGCATAACATTGAGTCATTAGTCAGCCTTCTTTGGGCTTTTCATTCACTGTCTCCCTTGGTGAGTGAGCCCATGTTTGCAGATTCAAAAACGTAGTTTTCTTCTTCCTTTGTTATCAGAAAAAAAGTGTATTACATTTTAGAACAAGTTCTAATATTATTTTCCCTTTATTACAGATGGTTTAGCATGTACATTTCAACTGAAAGGAAGTCCTTGGGACTATTAAGGACTTCAAGAAGGTAAACATTTTAGGAACTATAATGATGTGCTGAACTTAGAAAGGACAACAAGCAGGCGGCAAACTGTAGAAAACAATGCAGCTGTTCCATCCAGCTTTAGTAATTAGAATAATAATGGTACATTTGAAAGCTTTCACTTGTTTTCCTCCATTCCATTTAATATTGCTATATGATTCTTAATACTTTTAGACAGCCTACTATATCCACATACTAAGGTCGTTTTGTCAAAATACATTAAAGTTGGGCTTGACTCACAAACTAACTTTTCTTATTTTATGGATAATGCTCATTCTTGTATTAGATTTCTGCTGCTTCTCTGTATTACTGTAACTAACTTTCCATTTCAGTTCAGGAAGATCAAGGAATCCTAGGTCAAACCTGGTGAAAGTTCAAGTATAATATGAATTGAATCAGGTTGAAATCAGCCAGTAAAATGAAAATAAATATAAGAAATTGTCTTTCCTGATATTAAGTATTTTACTATGTTCACATTGAAGTGTACATTTTGTAGGAACTCTAGAATTCAGAAATAAAGTCATAATTTGGTTGCTCCTCTCATTAATTAGATACCAGGTGTACCCTATGCAAGGAAACACATGTTGGATATCATAGTATCTGCTGTATTAGGTTAGATGCCCTTTTATATCATATGACATTATGAAAGGGAAAGAGAAGAGACAGTGTCAAGAAAAAGGAGGGCTGCTGGGTGAACCACTCAATTCCCACCTCTACCCCAATCACATTTAATTTAATTACATTGAGATCTCAATCACATTTAAAAATAGGATCTCACTAAGACTGTAGGATCTCTGGAAGGGAAATAAAAATAAATGCCACCAAATAACGGCGCAGCAATTTTCTTATCAGCACCTGATGTTTGGGCCATTCATAGTTGATAGTTTTTTTCTTCATTATAGTTCTGAGAGGCAGGCAACATTGTTTTAAGACAGCTTATTTCAAATGTCTCTGGAGCATTTGTGTTAAAAAATACCTTGTGCAAAAACATTCAAAAGTTAGATATGGTTCAAATAGTTTTCTTTACTTCCGGGTTTCTCAAAACCTTTAATACGGCAATGTACATTGAGAATCCAGGGGATATCAGAGTTCTCCAAACTTATTTGACTGCAGAACCTTTAAATTTTTTTTCTGAAGAATTCCATGCAAAAATTAATATTCCATGGGATACACTTTTAAAAATGCTCTTTTGAAGACTCATTGGATACCTGCAATGTTAAAATCAATATGGTAAAATTTGTTCATATTGGGAGTTGAAATAGATTGGGCCTTACTTATATTAGTAATGACATGAGTTATTAATTCCTGCACAATATTTTATAGATAACTCTAGAAACTGTGAACACTAACAGTAAGTTAGAGGAGGGCTCCCAGGAGTTTATAATTTCGCTATTATAGCACCCACTAAGATTCCAATAACATTTGGAAAGTCCTTTTGCTTATAAGAAAATCCAAGTTTCGTTGACAAGCCATAAACTTTGCCTTCCTTTCTGGTGTTCCATATATCTCATGTCCTCTGAAAACCTTTTCAGTTTCTATTGAGTTTTTAAAAGTAATGTGTCAGGTTCTAATGCTCCTGCTGGTTTAAGGAAAAATGCTCTCACTAATAAATTATAATGAATTGTCAGTCTCAGCAGGCCTGTGACCTTCAGTCTGTGGGGGGTTCGAGGCTAAACTTTATTTCCCCCTCTTCTTGTTGGAGCCACTTTTCTTTTTCTAGCCTGTCCTCTTAATTTATGGGTGGGCTGCCCACAAGACAACTCACCTGCAAAAATAGTTCATGCTGTGGTGTTTATTATACTAAGTAGGTTTCATGCTGACTGAGAGTTTTTACAAGGGGATGGAGTTGCTGTCAAGATCCTCCATCATCTGAGCAAAGCTAGCACTCAAATTCTCTCATATTTCAGCATATTAAATTTAGTGGGGGTGGAAATGGGATGGCTGAAAGTGAGAGAAGAGACAGTGGTGTGAAGGCAGCTTAAGTGTCTTGTTCAGGGGCTTCTGTAAATGTGACTTCAGTAAAATGTATCAACAGGACAGCCAAATAAAAGGCATGCATTAGAAGCATTAAAACCATGCACAAGGTAATGAAAAATCTCTGCAGTCTACGTGAAGGAATGCTGAGATGTGTAGCTTTAAGTTGATTTTTTGGTAAGCTGAGTGAAATATTCACTGGTTATGTTTTCTTTATTCTCCAGTTTTAAACATTCCTGGCTTATTAAATTAATATGTTCTCTTTATAGAGAATTTGAAAATAATAAAATACTGTCAAAAAAGAGAGAAAAAAGTCCTGCTCTGCTCTCTTAGGAGCAATTATTCTTAACACTGCAGTTTTCTTTCCATTGAGTCTTCCATGCAATTTTTCCATAGCTGTGACAGTATAATACATAAAGTTTTGTTCCTACTTTTTTACGTGACATGATATTATAAGCATTTCTCATATTACTGAAAACCCTTTGCAAATTTATATCACTTATGCTAAACAGTGTTTTACAGCATGCATATATTGTTTAGTTATTTTCTTATTGTGGAATTGCCTTAATACTGTGTTCAACAGCTCAGCAATGTGGGCTTTTATGACTGTCTTCTTTTTCTTCTTCTTTTTTTTTTTCTTTACAAAGTCTTGAAAATCTAGTTCCTTCCTGGAGCTCAGGACCTTTGCACTGCCGTTTCCTCTGCCTGTAGGACTTTCCCCCAGATCGCAGAGGCAGGCCACTGGGAAACTCTAGGAGATAGTCATTCATTTACTGTTTACTCTGTCTCCTCTATATCATGAGCTCCTTATCTGCCTTATTGTGCAGTAACTCTCTAACCCATTAGCAGGCCTGGCATATTGTAGGTGAGCAATAAATACTTATTGCATGAAGTTATAACATTGAATGATTAGGTTATTTCTTTTTTGCCTTTTTAAGCTTTTATTAATATTATTTAAAAAACCTTTGGGCTTATATTTTTATCTCCATTTTGGATTCTCTCCTTAGAATTGATTATTAGAAAAAGAACTCCCAGGTCAAATGCTTAAGTCTGAGCATTTTAATATTTTTGATACATGCCAGTTTTATCAGAAGAGAAGGGGCATGTTCTTCTAAGCTTAACCTTAACTCTAATTTTTATTCTCAGCAGAATTGGCTCATTTTTAAACTAAATCCAGTAAAAGTTGCTGAATTTTTTTTTGCTAAATATTTTATGCAGTTTTAATTTGATTTCTTTGATGACTGCAAATTTGAAATCTTTTATTATATGTGTTTCTTCTTTTGTGAATTGTATAAATGCTTTACTCAGTTATCCCTTGGGTATCTTGGTATTTTCTTATAAGTTTCCATGGGAATTTTTTAAAGCTAAAATGTGAGTCTTTTGTGTATCACATTTATTAAAATTTTTAGTTTTAAGAATCATTTAGACTCAAATAAAATATAATAAAAATTTTATTTTCCAAATTATTTTTTTGAAATAATATGAAAAATATTATTTCAATATGAAAAAATAAATATGAAAAATATTTATTTTTCAAATTGAATTTCAAAAATTCAAATTAATCAGTCTTTTTTAAAAAAAATTGTTTCTTTCAGCAAGGAAAAAAAAGTAAACCCATCAAAAAGTGGGCAAAGGATACAAGACATTTCTCAAAAGAAGATATACACACAGCCAACAAACATGAAAAAATGCTCAATATCACTAACCATCAGGGAAATGCAAATTAAAATCACAATGAGATACCACCTCACTCCTGCAAGAATGGCCATAATTAAAAAGTCAAAAACCAAGAGACGTTGGTGTGGATGTGGTGAAAAGGGAACACTTCTACACGGCTGGTGGGAATGTAAATCAGTACACATGGAAAACAGTATGGAGATTCCTTAAGGAATTAAAAGTAGAACTACCATTTGCTCCAGCAATTCCATTACTGAGTATCTACCCAAAGGAAAAGAAGTCATTATATGAAAAAACATATGCACACACTTGTTTACAGCAGCACAGTTCACAATTGCAAATATATGGAACCAATCTAAGTACCCATCGATGAATGAGTGGATTAAAAAAATGTATTATATCTATAACATGGTATACTACTCAGCCATAAAAAGGAGTGAAACAATGTCTTTGTAGCAACTTGGATGGAGCTGGAGGCCATTTTTCTAAGTGGAGTAACTCAGGAATGGAAAACCAAATATCATATGTTCTCACTTGTAAGTGGGAGCTAAGTTACGAGGATGAAAAGGCCTAAGAGTGATGTAATGGACTTGCGGAACTTAGGGAGGGTGAGGGATAAAAGACTAGATATTGGGTACAGTGTAGACTGCTTGGGTGACAGATGCACTAAATCTCAGAAATCACCACTCAAGAAATTATCCATGTAACCAAAAACCACCTGTACCCCAAAAACATTAAAATGAAAAAAATTAAAAATAATAATTTGTTCTAGAGTTTTTAATCTCAGAAAATCTTATCCTATTCAAAGATCAGATAAGTATTCACCTATCTTATAAATTTTTTAATGGTTTGATATCTTCTTATAACTTTAAATTTCTTAATTGTCTGATTTTGTTTTTGTATATGGTATAAGGTGAGGATTTAAACAGAATTTTTTCCAAATGTCAGGTAACTATCCCTGTCTTTTCAAGTTATTGATGATGCCTACTTATCTCAAAACACTTTTGAATTAATGCATACAAATTCAACTACTGTTATTAAAATTAAAACAATTTAAATGCCTTCATATCTTTTAGAAAACACCTGATTTTGCTCTTTTAAAACATGAACAAACTTATTTTGATTGTTTTACTGACTGCTGAGAAAGTGTTTTGGAATATGAGTGAAGGCTTTGCAAAATCCTTTTAAATTATGTAACTTTTAATATCAAAATTTAAAAAAATGCTGGTATAAGGAAAGATACCAAAATTATAAAGCAAGACAAGGTTGAAATAAAATATAATAATGTATAATACAATGATTTAATATCCAGAATACATGAAGAACTTGTATAAATCAATAAAAAGACAGCCAAACAAAAAACATGGGAAAAAAGTTAGAAATAGGCAATTCATAGAAGAAAACATGAAAATGGCTAATGAACTAATAAAACATGCTCAGTCTTGTGTAATTTCAAACAGAAAGATCAGTTTGGCAAAAACATTTAAAAGGCTGATAATACTCAGTACTTTCAAGTACTTTGTTGGATGTGTAAACTAGAAGAGTCATTTTGAAAAGCATTTTGGTAATTCATCTATGTGAATTAAAAATGAATATACACTTCAGCCTAGCAATTTAATTTTCAGATTTTTAGACTGGGAAACTGCTCAGATAGATCTCCAGAGAGACATTTTAAGGACCTTTTAATGGATGCTTAAAAGATTGTAAAACTGAACCATTTTTTTCACAACCTAAATTTTCATCAGTGGGGTAGTGGCTAAATTAAACATAGTACAAACATACTATAAAATACTATTCGACATTTAAAAAGAATGAGATAATGGCATACTGGCATAGAACTGCAAAGTGTAAAGAAAGTAGAATAATATATACAGCATAAACTAATCTGTAGTATGACTGTATCTACACTATAGTCACGAAGCAATGAGCTATGGTTCTAGATTCTGTTATCTACCGATCAATCAATCAGCCAAAACATGTAAGCATATAGGGAATAAATCTGGAATGACAGATACTATAACCGTAATAGTAGTTACCTGAGAAACAGAGAATGGGGATTGATTGATGGCAAAGGCAGATTTCTACTTTTTTCTTTAGTTTTCAAATGCAGATTTTGAATAGGGGCACCTTTTATTTATTTGTTTATTGGGTTGCTTTCTAATTTGTTTTTTACAAACCAATGCTGCAATAAAAAGTTTTGAAAATTTCTCAGGTATAAATATTTACTTTATTTTAGAAATAACATTGTATTATGCTAGGTGAACATGACCTGTATTATATTAATTTTTTAAAAAATTACTAAGACTTTCTCTGTATCTGAGTAATGGACAATACCTGTGAATATTCCATGTGTGTTTTAAAATACTACCTCTTTTACCTGGGCTGAGGTATATATCTATATAGATAAACTTTTCATTGTGTTACTCAAATCCTCTGTATTTTATGATTGTCTATTTTATCTGTTGATTTCTGAGAAAGGTTTATTAAAGGCTAACTAAATTATGGTTGATATATCATTTTCTCAGCTTTTGCTTTATGTACCTTTAGGCTGTGTTGCTGGGCATTTAAAGTCTCTGAGATCTATCCTCTTGGTGGACTGTCTTTTATATTAATAGTAAATATCTCTTTGAGCTTTTTACTTTAAAGTCTATCTTATCTGATATTCATTGATATTCATTAATACTACAATTGTTTTCATTTTATTAGCATTTTCCTGATATGTATTTAACCATTATTTTCAATGCTACTTTATTTTAGGTATGTTTCATAAATATCATATAGCCACTTTTGATATAATAAAAATTACCTGGCCAGGCATGGTGGTTCATGCCTGTAATCCCAGCACTTTGGGAGGCTGAAGTGGGTGGATCACTTGAGGTCAGGAGTTTGAAACCAACCTGGCCAACATGGTGAAACCACGTCTCTACTAAAAATACAGAAATTAGCCAGGCGTGGAGGCAGGTGCCTGTAATCCCAGCTACTTGGGAGGCTGAGGCAGGAGAATCACTTGAACCCAGTGAGGTTGCAGTGAGCAGAGATCATGCCACTGCACTCCAGCCTGGGCAACAGAGCAAGGCTCTGTCTTAAAATAAATAAATAAATAAAATAAAATAAAATATATTTGATCTTTGTCCTCAGTTCCTGGCACAGAAGTACTAAAGCCATTGAAATGTCCTGAGTGATAGGATGCCTTTTGCTGTTCCACCACACATGAACTTATGCTAGTGAGGTGAGTCAGGGTGGAGCCTGCTATAGCTTCAGGATAGGAATTGGTCACCAGAAATACTAAAAACATGATTGGAGGATGGGAACTTTCAGCCCCATTCGCCGACCCCCAGGAAGCGGAATGGGACTGGAGATTGGTTTATAAAGAATCTTGAACAAGATTCCCTGAGTTTCTGTGTTGGTGAACACATTGAAGTGCTGGGTGGGTTGGTACACCCCTGGAGGGTATGGAAACTATGCCATCGCCCCTCCCATGCCTTGCCCTATGCATCTTTTCCAGTTGGCTGTTTCTGAATTATATCCTTTTTAATAAACGAGTAAACATAAGCCAAGTATTTTCCTGAATTCTCCAAGTTGTTCTAGTGAATCATGAAATCTGAGAAGAGGGTTGAGGGAATGCTCAAATTGGTAGTTGGCTTGGTAGAAGTATGAGTACCTGGGACATCACTTGCAGTTTAAGCGTCTGAAGTGAATGAGCCTTAACCTGTACGATCTCTGCTAGCTTCAGCTAATTAATGTCAGGATTAAACTAAATGGTTGGACCACCAGTTGGTTTCTGAGAATTGGTTGTTAGTGTAGGAAAACCACCATGTTCTCACTCATAGATGGGAATTGAACAATGAGAACACATGGACACAGGAAGGGGAACATCACACTCTGGGGACTGTTGTGGGGTGGGGGGAGGGGGAAGGGATAGCATTAGGAGATATACCTAATGCTAAATGAGGAGTTAATGGGCGCAGCACACCAGCAAGGCACATGTATACATATGTAACTAACCTGCACATTGTGCACATGTACCCTAAAACTTAAAGTATAATAATAATAATAATAATAAAAGAAAATGTGGTACACATATGCCATGGAATACTGTGCAGCCAAAAAAATGAGATCATGTCCTTTGCAAGAACATGGATGTAGTTGGAGGCCATTATCCTAAGTAAACTAAGGCAGAAACAGAAAAAAAAATATCCTGTATGGCATTCTTTTATTTTTTCAGTGTTGCTGTGTATCCTTTCATTCATTCAATATGACATTCAGTCATATTCCACTTTTATGCCTTTTATATTTGCTATTATTTACATGGATTTGGGGTAGGCAGAGGAGATAATAGCATGTGCTCTGAACATCCTTAAATCCAAAATTGATTTTTACTCAGTATACTTTGGTATAATTTGATATCTTCTTAATGAAATATATTTGTAAGTTACTTGTAGAAATCAGTGATTGAAACAAGTAATTACTTGTATAAGGAAAATGATACCAAATTTATGTCACCTTAGTCTTATACTAAGTACCATCATTCTGCTTTAGCTGAAATTCTCATTATGAATTACATTTTGCTCATTTTCTAGTGTTAAGTAAAGATAAATTAATGGCAAATATGATTTTTTTACTTTATTTTTTGCCCGGTAAAACAATAGCAAAGTAACATTTTAGCACTCTTCAAAAGTAGTTGGTGTCACAGATACTTGGAAAAGAACCTAAAGACTACCTAGAAAGTTCTCATATAAGGGGTTTGAACAGTGATGAACTGCATCTAGATAAATCCTTATTTTCTTTAGTCATTGGGAAAATATATCAATATAATCTATTTCTTGGAGAAGCCAAGAGTCCAAAGATTGGGTGTATTGTTATTTATGAGATATATTGTTGCAGGTTAGTGCTAACACCCTAACTGATATGGCCTAATGTGGAAAGGAAAGTGAAAACATTGTAGAAGAGAAATAAGTACAGCCTAAGTCTCTGTGAGAGGCACACTCTCCCTATCACCACCCCAGCTTCCAGCCTCATTCATTCCTGTCTTATATATTACAGATGTTCAAAAACATACATACATACAAAATACATACAGGAAATATGCCAGAATATGCACACGTACGATTCAAGACTGGGTTTTAATCTGAAATACTGCATTTTTAAAATCTGGAATTCTGGAAATACTGTGTGTGTGTGTGTGTGTGTGTGTGTTTCTTACATGAAAGAAATTTCCAAGGGATTATGAACACACACACGCACACACACGCACACAATTTCTGTACTTGTGAGAAAGTCATATGAGTGTATAATGCTTATTTAAAGGCAACGAAATTCATTTTGAATTCATTATTTTTTATCACAATTCTTAAAATTAAGCTCATTTAAAATACTTTGAAACAAATTTCTCCCTGCATTTAAGGTAATTATTTTTGACTATATGCTTGTAGGTGGCCCAGAATTGCCTTTTTTTTTTTTTTTTTTTTTTTTTTTTGAGATGGAGTTTCACTCTTGTTGCCCAGGCTGGAGTGCAATGGTACAATCGCCGCTCACCACCTCTGCCTCCTGGGTTCAAGCAATTCTCCTGCCTCAGCCTCCTGCATACCTGGGATTACAGGCATGTGCCACCACACTTGGCTAATTTTGTATTTTTAGTAGAGACAGGGTTTCTCCATGTTGGTCAGTCTGGTCTCAAACTTCTGACCTCAGGTGATCCGCCAGCCTCGGCCTCCCAGAGTGCTGGGATTACAGGCCTGAGCCACCAATCCCGGCCCCTTCTTTGTTTTTTGTTTGTTTTTGGGTTTTTTTTGTTGTTTGTTTGTTTGTTTTGAGACAGAGTCTAGCTCTGTTGCCCAGGCTGGAGCGCAGTGGCGTAATCTTGGATCTTGGCTCACTGCAACTCTTCTGCCTCTCAGGTTCAAGCGATTCTCCTGCCTCAGTCTCCCGGGTTGCTGGGATTACAGGTGCACGCCACCACACCCAGCTAATTTTTGTATTTTTAGTAGAGACGGTGATTCACTGTGTTGGCCAAGCTGGTTTCGAACTCTTGACCTCATGATCCGCCCGCCTTGGCCTCCCAAAGTGCTGGGATTACAAGCGTAAGCCACCATGCCCGGTCCCTTTTTTTTCGGTTTTTATAGACTTTAATACAGTGCATTAGGTTTGCCAGACATTCCATTCCTTCTAATTGTGAAGCTTCTTGATGAAGAGGGAGTGTTAGGGCGTGGGGTATTCTTTGAAATTTTTTAATAAGTATTGACAAATTATTTCAAATATAATCTTATGGAGCAGTGTTTCATCTATAGATATAAAAATAGATCTATTTGGCCTGCTATTGTCATGTTAATATTTCCTTATATTTTATTTCAACTGCTAAAACAATATGACTAATCAAAGAATATTCTATCTTAACTTAGACATTGAGCACCAGGCTCAGGCTGTGCCTGTAAATCACACACACAATTGACCTTTTAGAGATCAGGTCCTATTGATGTGAGATATCTTATGAATAATATTTTATATTAATAAAATAGTTAACTAGAAACTGACATCAGCTTTATACATCAACATAAGCAAAATAACAAATATGTTTGAAATCTACATATTTTGTAACTTTTAATTAGTGTTCCAAATCCTTAAGCCTTGCAGAAAATATTCATCTCTGATAAGAGTATTTCCCACCAAGTTAATTTATCCAAATTAAGGTAATCTCTTTTCCTATTTTCTTTTACTTGACCAGTTTGGTATTTACAGATTTCTAGGGTATTAACCTCTCAAGTTTCCATGTAGAGAATGTGCTTCCTTTCTGCTGAAACAATGGACCTCATGACTCAGTGTTTGCTTTGATCCTGAGTTTGATTTTATCTAGATCTTGTGGTTAGTATTGTTTTGATTACTGATGTGATAGTGCAGAGATTCTTTCTCACCATTATTCCTGTTTACTTTCCTCATGTTAAAGTATCTGAGTATAGAAAATCTGTAGAGAAAGAAATTGCAAAAATTAAGAATTTTAGTAAGAGCTCTAGAGCTGTATATCCAGCTTCCTACTTAACACCACCTGGATGTCTAATAGGCTCTGTAGACTTCACATGTCCAAAGAGATCTTCTGATTCTCCAGCCCCACAGCACTACATGCAACTGAAACCAATAGCAGAAAACCTCCACATCCCCTATGTTTCTTCAGCTCAGTACACGGCATCATCGGCCACCTACTCCTCAATCTCAAATTTCAGTAAACAACTCTGATTCTTCTCTCTCTCTTATTTGTAACATCCGGCCCATTAGTAAATTAACTGACTCTTTTCCAAAGCACATTATTCTGACTGCCAGTACACCAGTCTGAGTCACTATCACCTCCAGCCTGGATTATTACAATAGCCTACTAGCAGTCTCCTTACAGTGTTTCATAATCTAGCTCTTGCCTACCACTCTGACTTTATTTACTATTAATAGATTTTATTTTTTAGAGTAGTTTTAGGCTCACAGCAACATTGAGTGTAAGATACAGAGATTTCCTATATAACCCCTGCCTCTACACATGCATAAGCTTCTCATTATCAACATCCTTCACCAGAATGATGAACCTGCACCAATGCATTATTATCACCCAGAGCCACAGTTTACATTAGGGTTCACTTTTGTGTTGTAAATTCTGCGTGTTTGGACAAATTTATGATAACGTGTATCCAACATCGTAGTATCATACAGAGTAGTTTCATTGCCCTAAAAATCACTCTTTTACATTGTATTATGCCTCTTTTTTCCTCATACCTCAGCCACACTCACCTTTGGTCTTTTCCTCTAACTTGGTAAATGCCTTCTTGCTTTGAGGACTTTGTACCTGTTTTTTTGGCCTGGAATGATTGTCATATTGTCACAAAGTCAGATTCTTCCTTCCATTTACATCTCAGCTTAAATTTCATCTCCTCACAGACCATCCTGACCACATAATCTAAAACAGTGTTTTCAGTCACTAAATATTCTCTTGCTTTGTTTTTATCTTAATAGAATATGCCTAACACATATTTTCTTGTTTATCACCTGTAAGTTAAAAAAAAAAAAGAGATGCTTTGTTTTGTTCGATACCATATTCCCCAAGAAAGAAGAGGCCCTGGTATGTGGTGGGTGTCCAGTGAATGAATTATTAAATAGATAATAATAACATCCTGGAATCTATGGTCCTAGTGAGCTGAAGCTTGTGATTTATACTTCACATCCTATGGAAACCTTCTACCCTTTCTCTCCCCTGGTGACTATTTTGCCTTTTTTCTCTCTCACTTTCCCTTTTCCTTCTTACTGCATCTATACTTCACATTTCTCTTTACACAGCTTCTTCCCCACTCTACTTCACTATCATTCCTACTCTTCTTCTCACTCTTTGCCCCAAACTGGACATAAAATGTGCCTGATAATGCTTTTAAAAATATTTATTTTACTTGTTGAATACATCTTTCATTTCCTTGTTCTTAATTTAAACAGCACATGAGCTGAATGTTTTATGATTTTCTAAGATAAAGCTATATACTTTTTTTATTACTTCTGTATGTTAGTGATCCTGGAAAGATGGGGAAAATCTTCCCTACTCCTGCTTCTGTTGTGTTTTAAAGGTTCAAAGTCTTTTGAACGGCTGTAAGTTTGGAGTTTTACTGGAAGAGAATCGTTCTCAGGAAGAAGAGGTACTTAATGAGCATTGAAAGTAATCTAGAAATAAACTTCCCACTCTCCTCTCCCTTTCTGGGGTCCTCTTCCTAGGGCTAACTACCTGAGACATGAGGATGAGAAGCTGGAGGAGACTCAGAGGGCACCTCAATGGAAGACAACTGTGACTCCAATGACCCAAAGCACACATTGTCACATCCCATATGCTCAAATACGACACACTTCACTGACAAAGAAGATTCCTTGGTTTTACTACACTACTTGTCATCAAAATGTAGCTGATTTTCATAGTTTGGAAATAGAATGTGTGCTAATGGTCTCATCAGGAAATGTGAATGTCCTGGGTGTTTTGTCTGGTTATGGGGTTCTGAAGAAAAGAGCTGCTCTGCAGAGATGGTAAGCTATTTAACAAGGATATGTTTTTTAGTTTAAGCCAACAAAGAATTAAAATAACAGTGGATTGCTAGCCAGGATAAAGTAGTCACATCTGATATGTGTGTGTGTGTGTGTGTGTGTGCATGACATCAAAAGAATAGGGAAGAGAGCTTCAAGTATTTACTCTGATACTTTTAAAAATTGTAAGGTTTTAGGTAAATTTACTTCCTTGTTTTTTCCTTGTGTTTTTCTTTCCATAGTATTCAAACAAAATATTGACTCACCTCCCCTAAAATTAGCTATAGAGAATTGCAGATCACTTCTGTGCTATGGGATGCAGGATTAGCTGGGAGGTCAGTTTGGTATGAAGCATTTCTTAAACCTACCTGACCTTCAAAATCATTTCATTGTTGTTGTATCTCTCAGGACTGGACATTTGGGGAAACTCTACTATAGACCAGTAGAACTAATTTGGTCATTATACCTACCAAATAGTACATCTTCAAGAAATAAACTGTACTAATTAATTGTGGACTTAATAGTAGAACAGTATGGAAAGTTACCAGAGTTATCATACTAAAGACCGGTATTAGTAAATTAACTTACTTACTTACCAAGTTGCTTGGTTCTGTTCAGCCTGACTCATCATTCATAAAAAGCTTACTCTCATCTTAACTTTTTCAGGCGCCTCATCTACTCCCCTTAGCTACCCTAACCATTCTTTTGAAAGATTCAAACTTCTCCATTGAGCTAAGAGTAGTTGGTCATGTATTAGTAATTGGTGTCTCTATCTTCTCTTTGCTTTTTATACTTCAAAAAATTCAAACTACTTTTTAGATGAAAGAGAGGGAGAAAGAGAATATATGGAGAAAGGGAAGTCACCAAATTAAAATTAAACCATATAGTTGGTTTGGTTATAGACTCAAAATAAACAATGATGGTATTCGAACATAAGGACATCAAATCAATGTTTTCTTGTATTTGTGAAGTTAGTAAGAGGACTTGAAAGCTATTTGCCACTCATTATATTCCTAAATTCTTCATTTAAAATGTGAAACGTCTAGGAATATTAGAGGTGACTAAGCAAATTATAAAATATGACATTAAGTCCTGCATGTATTGGAATTGCTAAGATAAAATAAGTCAATTTTGTTTAATGAAGAAAATATTTCAGTTAAACAGGTGGTTTTATTATGAATGCTTGTAACTTTCAACTTTGGATACAGATGTGAATTCTAAGATGTTTTGACAATTAAAAAAATTTGACATGTAACAACTGAGAAAAGTTGTTTATTTATCTGAGAAAGGAGAAAGAAAATTCCTCAAGTGGTTTCCATTCTTTCATGCCAATCAGGATATTCACATGTGAACAGCATGGGTCTTGGGAGGCGAGAGGGGAAAAGGAGAAAAGACAAGAAAAGAAAAGAAAATATTTAAAATTTTGAGTAGTGCACCAAGGACAAAAACATGAACATATGTGTGCTTCTACCCAGACTGTCACATATCTGTAAAGTAAGGTTGAGGCCCCATTAAGAACTGGTCCAAGATGTAATAGTATCTTACACTTGCAAGTGACATGTAACTTACAGATTTTAGCTGTACAGCTGTTGAAGACACCTGCCAGTGCCCTCCAACTCCTCAGATTTCTTGCCTCTGCCTCCACATTATTGAAAGATCTGATCCGATTTCCATGAAGATATTTCTCCCTGTCGATCTAGGATATGGTAACTAAAAATGTATTATTCAGGCCTCATATGCCTTCGTTGTAAATGCTGCTTTTTTGTTAGGGAGGAGTAAATTACTAAACACTCATTCAGCAATTTGAAAGCATGAAGCCACTTATGATCACTCCTAATTGTCTATGTAGTTCGTCAGCTTCTTCATTCCTGGTTATTAGGTCATCAGAATACAATCTGTCTTTAAATTGAAAGGACTGGCGACATATCCTTAATGAGTACAGCTTTTCTTCAGAGCAAGAGAATTTTCTCCAGTGTCCCTGACTTTGACATGGAGAAAAGAGGTCTTGATGGCTGCACTCCCCAGGCATGACCACCTGAGAGCTCCTTCTCAGGTGGGCATCACACTCAGTTCTTTAAAAACTCTCTGAAGACTGTAACCCTCCAAACCTAAGCTTCGTGGGCTCCAGGATCAGAGAGCTCATTCATTCATTCTGCTCTGTGCAAGGCAGTCCATGCTGCAGTCATTGGGCAATATCAGAGTATAAAACAGGCAGAAATTGGTTCCCTCAAGGAGCTGATGTCCTAGTAGATGCCATAAATAAATAAGAAAAGTACATAGCATGTTAGAAGTGATAAGAGTTAAGAATAAAAAAATAAAAGAGAGAAGAAAAATGTAAAGTATCATGGTGGGGAGAGTGCTAAAATTTAGTTAGAGTGGCCAAGGAAGGCCTCTCTAAAAGATTACTATAGTGGATACTGTGGTGTCTCCTGCAGATCCCCCTTCCGGGCTAGACACATGTTCCCCCAACTGGCCGAGTGCTGGTAGCTGCCAGATCTCAGCTGAGTTACTCTCAGGGAATTACCTTCAGAAAAATCTCTTGACCGAGGTCCTACCTGCAGGTAGCCCACATTCAGTGATTGGTGGGGAGGGGTCCTAAACCAAGTGCCTTTGTTTCAGGTCAATAAAATGTCAAAAGGTCATCCCAGCATCAGAGCCTCCATGAAACAGACTGAGGCCTTGGCGTGACTGTATCACAGTTTATCTCTTTCCTCTTCACAGGAACTGGGATCACAGCTTATAAGAATCTCAGGCAAAATCCTTCCTGTGTTCCACTCTCCTGAACTATTCTAATTGGCAAATGTGAGGAGCAGGTAATACAATAAGGAGTGGTGCAGACTATGGTAAACTGGAGGGTACATGCCCAGTTTAACAGGGAAAGTCAACACCCAGCACCAGCTGATCCGTTACCAAGCCAAAATGGGAGCCTGATGTTGCCAGATCTACCCACTTTATCTGGATTAAAATTAAAATCTTAATTTATTTTAATGTAAACACTCTGAATTTTAGACATTTGACAACTAAATCGAAATTTTAAAAACACTGCATGTCAAACTGCAGCTGTGGTTCATAGTTCACTGCGAAGCTGCCTGTTTGGGCCTTGACACTGAAAGGAGATTTAGAGATCTTCACACAACTACCATTTGAAACCTGAGCTGGCTACTTTTCATATAACCCCGCACATAATGTATCACCTCTTCCTTGAGGAATTTGTGCATATGTATTTTCCCCACTTGCCTTTGGAGAGAATAATTGTATCCCTCCAGCCACTATCACAAAGCTTTACATATGGGAGATACATGTACATGTTTGTTCAATAAAAAGAACAAGAAATACCATAGATTTTTAACCTCCCATAGATTTTTAACCTCCAGTCCTGTTTTAAGCATTTCAGGTTACAATATTACGGGAAAAACAAAGTAAAATGGGTGTAAAAATCAGTCTTTGCAGAAGAGGTTTCCATTAAGTTGACACCAAAGGGCTTCTTAATAAAACTCTCTAACTTTGATTTAAATAATAAATCAGAATTGGTTTTCTGCTACTGTTACCTAAAGTGTGGTGAAATTTTGGTGATATTAATTGCTAACGTGTAAGTTGCAGCATGGTATATACAGAGGTGTAATTACAAGAACATGGAAGATTAATATTTATATATGATAGGATTAAATATTATGCACTGAAAGTGTCTCTCTGTGGTAGCAGTATAGCTCAGATTATAAAGATATCCTGAACCACTCTTGAAATCTTTTTTAACAGAAGAACTTCCAAATATCAATACTTGCATTTAGCACATTTTAAAATAAATTTTATTTTATTCTGGATTCAGAGGGTACATGTGCATGTTTGTTATATGGGTATATTGCATACGGGTGCAAATTGGGTTTCTAGCATACCCATTGCTCAAATAGCAGGTATGTACCCAATAGGTAATTTTTCAACCCTCCCCACCTCACTCCCTCCTTGTTTTCGGAGTCCGTGGTGTCTCATTTGGCACATTTTACTAACATTGTTACTAGCAGAAAAAGCCTCTGTGTTTTGCTGTTTATAAAGCACTTTCATTTGCCTTACCTCATGTAATACAACTATCTGCATGTGATATGGAATTAGTGAGATTATTTGCAAAAATCATATTTTATTTACAAAAAAAGCAAATTTCACATTGTGCTTAGTTAATGAGGTTATGTATTCAGGCACTTAGTAAAACTTTTAGCAAAACAAATAAAGATCAAAAAGCTAAAAAATACTTCTTTAATACTATTAGAAAAAGCAGAGTAGAATATTTTTATAAGCTTAGTATGGGGAGTATTTTTCTCAGTAAGAAATGAGATTTAGAAACCATTAAAAAAAACCTGGCAGTTTTTATTACTTAAAAATTAAAAATTTCTGTATGGGAAAGCCACCAATACATACACATTTAAAAAACAACTGTGAGAAAATATTTGTTTCTGTCTCTCTCTTTTTTTCTCTCTCTCTTTTCTTTCTTCCTCTCTTCCTTCTCTCTCTCTCTTTCTTTCTTTCTTTCTTTTTCTTTCTCTATTTGATGATAGATGATAAATCTATCATCTATCTACCTATAAATTTATCTATGCTTCTATTTATCTAATCTATATCTCAGATTAACAAAAATAATAAATTAACAAAAGTGTTAACAAAGTAACTAGAGTATTAACAAAAATAATAAATCCAGAGTTACTAGCAATAAATAAGAAAGAATTAAGCCACCCAGATCATGGGAAAAGAGATGAAGTGGCAAGTCACTGAATAAGAATAAGTAAACTACAAACAATTGAAAAAGTATTTAATCTCAATAGCAATCATTCAAATTAAAATGATAATAATGTACTTTTAATTTTTTTCTATCAAATAAACAAAAGTTTAAAAGCTTGATGATACTGAGTATTGGCTAGTATTTGGGCAAACAAGGGGTCATACATTGTTTCAAGGAATATAAATCGGCACAAACTCTTTACAAGGCAATTTGACAGTATTTGTAAAGATAAAAATACACATATTCTTCCATCTGTAATTGTAGTTTTAGGAACTTATCACACAGAATGATGCCCTGTAAGTGTTCTGAGATGTCTATACGGCATGCAGCATTCAGCATTGTCAGCAAAACACTAAAACAACTGACATGCCTGTCAGTAGCAGACTGGGTACACTATGATTCAGCTATAATACAAATAATACAGCTGTATCTACATTCACCAACATGAAGAGATGTCTACAATATAGTGAGTGAAAGCATACAAATTATACAAAAAAGTTCAATTTTTAAAAATTATAAAATGTTTCTATATACATATATGTATGTAAAATACCTTAAAAACATAAGAAGCATCCAAAAAGAAAAACATGATAAACATGATGAACTCTGGATAGTGGGATTAGGGAAGAACAGTTTTTAATCTTATACTCTTCTAATAATTTTCATTATTTTTAACAATAAAGATTCTGCTTTTTCATTGTATGCCCCTAGTGAGAATGCTGTTTTATTAGACCGACCCTCAGCATGCAAACTTGTATACCATATAACTTTCATGTCATAGACATCCAATTTTTTTTTAATGAAAAGTCTTTGGGGGAAGGACTGGTGGTGGGGGGAAATGTTGACTTGGGGAATCACTAGGACCTATGGGGACATTGTCCTATAGAATCAGAAATGGACTCTGAATTTCTAGAGTGGGATTCAGGCTTGAGAGGTATATGAGGGAGCTACTCCTACATGGATAGTTGTAAGAAATGAACGAAAATAAAGGGAACCTTAAATATCTTAAAGTTTAAGAGCTCAACATGGACGTAATTTATTTCTTAGACACTTCATCTAAAGGTATTTAGATGGAGTTGATATAGACAATATATAATAATATGTTAGTACCAGCATTATTCTTGCCTAAAGTAGGCAAAGGCTTCTGTCCCACTACATGGGCAATGCCCGCTGTCTGAGATTTAAGAGCTAGTTTGATTATATAAGATATAGTAAAAGTCATCCTCTTTTCTAAAGAACAACTAAAGCATTTTAAAATATAGCTTACTGTTGCCTGAATTCATCTCTACTGTGGATTAAATTATTACTCTTCAAATATCACTACGTACAATAAAAGCCAAATAAGCTCTGAGTCATGCGTATCAACATGTTTTATAAAGCACATCAGACACTATTATGTTATGTGTTCCCTGGATTCTCAACAAAGCTTTGAGGGATTCATATTTTTTTATGCCCATTTTACAAATAAGAAAACTGTATGCTGCCTAAGGCTACGTAAGTAATAATTAATACGGCCAGGGTTTGAACCCAATGTTTTAGGGAAGCAGTTTGGTATAGCAGAAAAGGCCTAGACTTCTAGGCAGAAAGAAATGAAAAATTTGCTTGATGACAGCAAAATAAGCTATGTAACTAAGAAAGAACCACTTCTGCTGTTTTAGGTTGTAAGAGCAGGTAACAATACTGCTATATTGGTACCTCATCATTCTGTAACTGTGAATTGGCCAGGTAATATATACTGTCCTTTATGGATGAATCCAAGAATATTTTCTCAGATAACCTTTATAGCATGTCTTGAGACAGAGTCATAAGAAATCCTGGCCACAAAGCCAGTTTCTTTCCTGCTTAACAAACTTCGTACATCCATGGAATTTACTGTTGTTCTCTGCCACTAAGGCAGTCCTAACGTAGGAACACATGCAGAGATGATAAATTTGTGATTGTGTCTGGTAGAAGAGCTGAAACAGATGTGCAGAGTGAAGGACATCAAAGTTAAAACAATTACCATCTCAACAAATGGATAGTTCTTCCAGATACAGGCTTAGCATTTTTAAAAGACCTGGGAACCCATTATATCATACTGGCAAATCAGAGGTGGTATATTCAGATGTGAAGCATTTGTAAATCACTAAACCAAACCAAAACAAAGATGAGTGGCCATTAGTTGTTTTAAAAGATACTATCATTCAGCAGCAAATGTCGTGGCATACATTCAAATCATCTGGAGGAACAGTCATTTTTTCTCCTACCTTCCATCCTCTTCCCCAGCTGCCTCTCCAACATGGAAACATCTGCCATTGTTGTCTTGGCAAGGTTGAGAGTTGGGGCTAGCAAAAACCAGTCATCTACTGCCAGGAAATGTTGACAATGGGGAAAACAGTGAGTAAATCTGTGGAAATATCCAGGTATAGGGGTAGATGTAGCTGGGTACAGGGCGCAGGTATTTCTGGTTGGTATGTTTCATTCAGATGCTAGAATTAAAAACAGTTTCCAAAAAAAAATCACAACCACTTAATGTTCTGCTTTGCCTGTCACATACAGAGGAGATTTGAAAAGCATTTTTTGTTGTTAAGTGATTATTACATGGTTTACTATAAGGTTATTAAAATATATAGGGCCTGGATTTAATAAATTAATAAATAAATCATGGTACCTTTGACTTTGCATATAGGTATTTTTATATGAAATATAAATGGACCAAAACATAACTTTAAAAACATATTTTATTTTCCCTACCTGTAGCTTCATTGTCTTATCTTGAAAACCTCAATAACTGAAAAGACTTGTGCCTGAGATTATTTCAAAGAGTCCTTTGCCTGAGAATGGTATTTATTTGGCATTTTAGTAGCTTTTAAATTCTTGTGCTCCTGTTTAACAATCTTTAAGAAAATACAAACTACTTCTCTGTATTTCTGACAAATCATAAATTGCCTAGATAGAAAAATAGCATTATAATGTATTAATAGCTGATGGCTGTTCAATATCAGATCTAAAGACTCTGATTTTTCATCGTGTGCCCCTAGTGAAAATGCTGTTCTATGAAAATGACACCTCAGCATGCAAACTCATACTCCATTATGACTTCCCTGTCACAGACACACAGTTTACTGGTTCAAAAAAAAGGTGTTGTTATGTGCTGCGCTACTGGAATTGAATTAAATTATTAAACACAAGCTGCCAAAGAAATAATGGTGCCGCTGAATATTTCTGTGGCTTTGCTGGTGAGCCTCTGTGTTCTTTAATGTTTGGTTGCAATTACAAGAATTCTTCAAAAGGGATGACAGCAGTTTTGAGTTGCTGTCTCCAAGAATAAAGAATATGCTGTGTAGCAAGGGGAATAGTTAACTTTTGACTCTCATTTCTAAAAAAAAGATATAAATATAATTTAGTATGTGCATTTAGAAATTGTTCTTTTAATTTCTAGGGTTCTGAGGGTATATAGTGAAGTGTTTTTTTGTGTGTGTGACCATATGGAATAATACCATAGGGGCAGAGTTTCTTGACCTAAGTGGTCACACATTGGACTGAAGCAATCACTAGTTTGCCAATTGCATTTATCTTGCCAGTGCTTTCTTATATCAGACAGATTCCATGTGTGGAACATCCATGTGAGAATAGACTAGCATACTGTAGCTTTGTGTTCTAATTTCCCCACTTATGTATGCCTTACAGATAAGCCAAGATATTTGATACATTGATTAAATGGCATATTGAATTGTGTTGAACTCATGGACAAATAGATGAATAAAGATAGAATCTGTATCCCCACTTACCACTGTTCTGAACTTGAAATATTTTGTCCAAAGCAGGCTGTGTAGAGTCCTGAGGGACTAACTCAGGATACAAATTTAGCATGCACTTTAAACTTTGGTTGCTCTATCTTTCAAGCTGAATTTAAATCTCATTAATTTTTAGTGGAAGCACAATAGTTAAATATCTTGCAGATGTAGCTTGTGTATTTAAAATTCCTTAGAAGGTCTCCATTTAGGGTTTTTACTACATCAGCTTGATCTACTGTGCATGGCAATATGGCATATGCATTTCTCTCAGGATGTGCAACTTGATTTCATACTGTGGAAAAATCCAGAGCGTAAAATATTAGCATGAACAGTGTCAAGTGTCAATGCTAATTCTTTTACTACTGTGACATTATTTAAGGACAGCAATCATTCAACTATTTTTAATGATTGATATTAGGGCTTGAAAAATAGCTATGTGATCAGCTAAGACATGTCCTTGGAGAGGACAAAGTTCCAGAAAGTTCTAGAAAGATGACAGATATATATCTAATCATAGATTTCTCCTGCTTGTGCAAGATTACAGGGGACACAGCTGTTAACACCAGTGAATGAAATCAGAATGTAACATTTCAAAATTGTTGCATGTATGTTACAAAACAAACTTGCTAATATTCCTGATTACAGGCTAAAAGTATTTCCAAAGAAGTATGGGTTACCTTCATTCTTTAGCAGACCCACATATTTTAGCACTTAATGAAGATGTCTTGCAAGATGACAAAAACATATTTAATATTAATATTTGTGACTTCTAAAGAATTGAAGAGTTGAAGTCTTGTTTTTGAAGGAAAATTATTCAGGAGAAAAATATTCTAGGTTACATTGCCTATTTAAAAATCTATGCTAAATATAAATTTCTTGCAGAAAATGTAGAGTAAAAGAAAATTCCATACAACTGGTTTTCTCTTGGATTCAAATTTTTGAATCTTGAATGTAGGAATAGAACAACAAGACTCTTTTCAAATATTTTATGGAAAGACTATAATATAATCGGTGGAGGGATGCAGCAATAATATTTTACTTTATCACAGTATTTTCACTGTTGACAGCACTGTCACCTATATTATTTACGTTCTCAAAATACATTCAGAATGAAGGTATTTATCACAATTTAAAGTTCTAGAAGTAACAATTCATTTATTCAGTGAATGCTTTTGAGTGTCAAGTAAGAGCTCTTAAAAGCTACTGGGTTAGATGTTGGACATGAAAATACATTACACATTGTGTTAATGGAAAAAGACAAATATAATATTCTAGCTTCTACAAGGCGGGCAAACACAAGAGGTAGCAGGACAGCTAATCTGCCTACGGGAGTAAGGGCTTTGGTGCATGCAAAGAGGCTAAGGAGAGGCTAATTGTCAGTAGCAACCTGAAGAATGCTGGAGTCAGTGGGTCAGTGGGCAGGTGGGGGTGTGGCAGACTAGACAGGGAAGACAAAGTCCAGAGCTGTCAACAAAGATGACATGCTACGGACTACAGGAAAGTCACTGTGGCCAGACCACAGAGTTTGATTTGAGGTGAAACTGTGCTTGAAGCTGGGCTCAAACCATGCAAAATCTTGTGTGCTTTGCAAGGAGGTTAGATTTAATTCTGTAGGTAAGAGAGAGCATTGAATTTTGAACAGGAGAATAACATGCTCAGACTCGAATTTTCATTCTGGCACTGGACTGTAGAGTGGATGGGAGGAAAACAATCTTGAATAACTTTTGAATTCTGGCTTGGGTGGATTTTGGTGCCATTGCTGGTGAGGATGGTGAAAGAGTGAATGATATGGTGAGATCAATGTGAATGTGCTGAGATTGGCAGGAGGAAGAAAGGTAAGGTTTCTAGTGGTCATGTTTTAGTAAGAAGCTAGCGTGAAATGCTAATGAATGTAAAAATTAGCTAGTTATGAAAATCACCACAACTGGAGAAGTCATAGGCTACCAGTCATTTGGAGCTGGGGATCCCAACCATGAAGAGTAAGAGGAGTAAGTGTTAAGACTAGAGCCAGACTGCCTGGGTTCGAATCTTTACTTTCCTACTTACCAGCTCTATGACCGAAGGCAGCTCAATGACCTTGGGCAGATTACTCTCTGTGCCTCAGTTTCTTTAACTGTGAAATGGGGATAAGAATTGACCTTAAAGAGGATTAAATGAGTTCCTAAAACTTTCATATTTTATTCAAATGTAAAGCACTTGGGACATTATTACCATTATTATTATCTTTATTATTCCTCTCTCAAGCCTTCACACTGGGATGACTCTGTGGTCCATTGGACTACAGTGGTTCAGTTTTGTTCTAGTTGAAATGAGGAATTTGATAAGAGGTGGGATGTTCTTATCTCCAACTCAAAACTCTTTTATCTACTTTGTGAGAACATGGGTTAGCAGCCAGGCCAACTTGAGGAAAGCTTGTAGGTGGCTTTGGGAGTATAGAATCAGCTTGGTAGAGCCTATCTTACTTGAAGGACTGGAGTTACCTCACAGAATTGGCTAAAGAGAAAATGGAGGAGGTAGAGCAATGAGCTGTTCCAGCAGAGGCTGCTGGAGGCTGGGTAAATGGTGACACAGCTCTAGAATCCTGTGGTGAGAAATGGCCAGACTTTTGAGTGTCCCCAAGGCATTTCACCTTGATGACTCATCATTCTAGGCACACTTTCTGGGAATCTGAATTAAAATCGTGATTTAATATTTTGCTTATTCAAATTTAAGCTAACCTTCAAGATTCAGTTCAAATCTTCTTCCTCTATAAATCCTTCCTTGGGTACCCTAAACTAAAATAATCTCTCCCTTCTAATAAATATTTTCGTTGTGCAAAATATTGCAAAAATGGATAGAAAGAAACCTAGCATTTGTTAAAAGCCTGCTAGTTAAGCACAATTTAAGAATTTTGCATGTATAATTTTATTTAATTCCAACTGTGGGATAGTCTTAATAATAATTTCCCATTGCTTGTGAATTTCTTCATTGTTGTCTTCAGTTGTTTCTTGTACAGTTTATATTTTATTTACATAATGCATTTTTCATTTTTATTTATATACTTTCTGTGAGCTTATTCCTAGAGTATTACAATCATAGAGCAGGGAGCTTATGTTTTCTTTTTTAGAACTTAGTGTGGTGTGATGCTCTTTGATTTGCTCTAATAGGATCAGGGCTGTCATGCTGTACAACTCCAGAGGGTTTCCATTTACCTGGTGGTCTATGTGTATGTTGCTCCTGGCAGCTATGTAGTGTGCAGTGCATTTGCATTGATACTGGATAACATGCTGTTGGACCTATTAGTGAACTGAAAAGCTATGTTGGAAAAGGATTGGTGAGTTATTTATCTATTGGTTTGTTTCCCTGTGGAAGACTGAGCTCTTGGCAAGCAGGGCCTGGGTGATTCTGGTCCTGCCCTATCTTTCATAGCACTTAACACACGGCTTTGCTGCAATAATATCTATAAATGATATTTCTTTGAGAATAGGGCAAGGGGGCTGAGCCAAGGTGGCTTGGCCACCCTACCTGTGCTCTTTCTTTCTTCTGCTCTTAATAGTAGGATAAATGGCTTTCTTGCACTACAGAGTGAAAGAAATAACCCTAAACACATTTAAGAGAAGATGGATAGAAAATGAACTCCATGGACTGTTACAACTCGTTTGTCCCTCACATATTACAATATAAGACTAGGCAGGCCAGAGAGGTTAAATGATTTACCCAAGGTTACACAGCTTGCTGGCAGTGGAGCCTGGTCTAGTTTATAGGTCTGTGACTCCCAGTTCAGTGCTTTACCATTACACACTGTCAGAAAGAATATCACGAAATGATTTCTTTTAAAGGAAAGGAAATTCGCATTGGGTTTTACAGATTGTTTCCAAATAAATGTATTTTAGATTTCTGAAATTAACCTAACTATTGCTTATTTGACAAAAGCCCTCCAAACTCCTT